>NW_012267219.1:19650235-19789319 GCF_000151885.1 Dipodomys ordii | reverse complement strand
CCGGATTTGCCATTTTTCTTGTGTTTTTCCGGCTTACTCTGCCCAGTTGAGATGAAAATAGCACCAGTTTTGTGCTAGAACACTATCCTAAGGCAAGCATCAACCAAAGTCTGAATTTGCACAGTCAATAGTCTACAGATACAATCTAGTTCAACAGATACATCTATTCAACATCAAACAACTATATATTAATAGGCTATGAACCGGAAAGAAGAATTTGGAAAACCAGAAATTATTAGGGTTAGGGAGAGATGTGGGTAAAAAATAGATATAGATTGATGTGGGGAGGCACAGGGAGAGTTAACTAAGTCCTAATCTCAAAGCAGGAAATAGGTTGGGTAGGATGAAAATAGAGAGAAAGAAAAAAAGAAGAAAGGGAAAGGGAAAAGAAAAGAGACCAGAAAAAATACAAAAGTAAAAATTAATCATATTATGGAGAGATGAAAACAGTCTATTTAGAGAAGATCATGAATATATTGAGAGAAGGGGATGGATATAAAGGAGATATAAAAAACTTAAAAATAAAAATGCTTAAAATATTATATAGGTATAAAGAGGTAGTACTGCAATTAAGGAATTTAAGTCTCAGGGGTTTTGAATTGAGTAATAAATTTGTGGATTGTGTACACAATGGGGGATAGGGTCTAATAGTCAACTACGGGTTTATCTGAGGATGTGCAGGACAAGATTTAAGTCACATAAAGAAGCACGAAAGAGAGGAAAAGGTGAAAAGGATAAGAAAGAAAGAAAAAAGATCAGAAGTTCAGTAGAGCTAAACAAAAAACAAAAAGATAATTTAAAAAAAAAGAGAAAGAAAACAAAAAAAGAAAGAAAAATGCACACTCACATATCCCTAAAATAAAAATTATAAGAGGAAAAAAAAGTTACTGGAAAACATTTTTTTTTCAAAAAAGGCAAAGATTAAAAAAAGTTTTAGAAAAGAAAAAAAAAATTTATATAAGGTACCAAAAAGAAGAAGAAGAAGAACAAGAAGAAGAAGAACAAGAAGAAGAAGAAGAAAAAGTTCTTTGATTTTTTTGGGAGGGGTGGGAAAAATCCTGTATCTCCCTTGTGTCCATAACCAGCCTCTTGTTGGAGTCTCTGGTCTGCTTGTGGTCCTGTGGCTTGGTTGGTTTCTTAAGTCAGTTTGTTCGAACAGGCAGAAAAATGCTCTGCTCTACCCAGGATTTTGAGATCCTCCTCCCAGGCTAGTTCAATGGGAGGCAGATCTGCTTTGAGAATCACAAAAGAGGGGGATGCAGTGATGAGGCTAGGTTCTGGGTAGAGTTGAGGCCTTTCAACAAACAGTAGCTTTTCCCAGGGGCTAGTTTGTGAAAAACTCACAGAGCCCAGCCTGGAGCCATTCTCAGAGTTTCTGTTTACTGAATTTCAATTGATTGTCAAGGCTGCTAGAGGGAGGGGCAGCCTCTGGCTCTGATTACCCAGTGAAGAAAGCCACTCCTAGGGCTGGCGCATGAGCTGGGTGACTTTTCCCTGGGTGGAGCTGAGTCTGGCAGGTCACTCCGCCATTAAGTTCTTGTGACCTGCTAAATGACTCGTTTTATTCCAAGGCTTGAGTTGGAGCTAGCAGCTCCGCTGAGCTTTGTCGGTATCTAAGATGGAGAGCTCCAGTACTGGGGTAGGGGGGAGGGGTGGCCTTCCCTCCTCTGCTCCCTGAGAAAGAGTGAGGACGTTCGGGCTTCTATTCACTTCGAGTCTTGATTCCTGGGTCGTCTCTGGTCTGTGAACTGCAGGATGAAGATGTCCGCTCCTTGTTGGTTCTTGCTGGTGTTGAGTAGAATCCGCTCACCCGCTGCTGCATCTGGCTCCTTTGTCCCGGACTCTCTGTGGCTCAGGTATGGCTGCAGCCACCACCGCCACTGCTGCCACCGCTGCGGCGGCTGCTGGCAAGAGCTCAGATGTGTCTCCTTGCCTGGATTTTCCCTCTCTGGCCTGACTCTCTGTCCTGTGATGGCGCACTTGGTGTGATTCTCTGGCTTAGGACTGTTCACTTTCTATGAGAGAGCTTGTTTAGACTCCAACTTCTCCTCCGCCATCTTCCCGGAACCCTCCCCCTCTTATTATGTCTTGTATGCAGTTAATTCTGTTTTTTTTTTCTTTTAGTTTTCTTTATCCTTTGTCTTGTATATAAGTTTATCTGATCCATGGAAGGGAATGGGAATCACAGAAACAGCGGGACAGAGGATGAACTAATGCAAAAATGATACTCATTAGACATTATGTTGGAAATGAACTATACAACTTGGGGGGAGGGAAATAGGGGGAATATTGGGAGAAAATGAGGGAGGGGGTAACATGCTTAAAAAGAAATATATTCATGACCTTATGTAACTGTAATTCCCCTGTTCATCACCTTTACAATAAAGACATAAATAAAAGTAAATTTCAGTTCCTTAAAATTAAGTGCCATTATAAATTTAGCAGGTGCCTTGGATATATTTCTAATATTCCAGATTTACATATGCCTAGTGTCTATGTAAAACTTACAAAATAGATATAAAACATTGTGATCATTGAATATTCTACAGGGCAGAATAGCATGGCAGAGGGGATGAACTTGAGAATTGTGGTGGACTTTCTTGAGGAAATAGCATGGATACTAAGCTTTGACAATGGAAAAACTGAGTAATTTCATTATGTTGATCTTCCTTGATGAATAATTTTACTACTTAGGTTATTTATAGTTGTTAGAATACAGGGTTTTTTTTAAAAAAGTACATCTGTTTATAAGTTTTGAATATCATTGTTAAATTTGATAGAGAGTACATGTTTTAATGCCCATATCTGGGACAATTTTTCCCTTTGCATCTAGTTCCAATTAGTTCACCCTGAGTAAATGATATGTAAATGATATTAAATAAAAATGTGGCAGTTATGCTTGAGTGACGAGATACTGTTTGAAGCAGAGCAACATTTGAAAGGTCCTTCATAGGAGATAGCTGGCTTTTCTTTAAGACATAAAATATATACTATTAAAACTCAGACTGATGCTTGACAGTCCAAAATGTGTTGACCTAGTTCAAACCTCTGTCTCTTATTTTAAGGAAGTCTCCAAGCATGTTGGAAGTGTTGGGGGAAGAAAGGTTTATATACCTCCTATATGTCTTGCTTTCCAACTGATCACCCATAAGAGGTAGAGAAATCCAGAGAGGGGATAAGTCCCAATAGAGGTATATAAACCTTTCTTCCCCCAACACTTCCAACATGCTTGGAGACTTCCTTAAAATAAGAGACAGAGGTTTGAACTAGGTCAACATATTTTGGACTGTCAAGCATCAGTTTGAGTTGGGTAAGCTATAGTTAGCATTCCTACTTTTATGGACCTCCACATAATTATTCAGAGCCTATTTACCTTGAAACTTGATTTCTGTCTGTAGATTTATCTCTCAGTGGTTCTTGGGTTGAGAAAGACAAAGAGGCTCCTAAGTGGAAAGTTTTAATCTTCTAAGTCTGAGAGTAGAAGAAATCATTCTTGCCCATATTCTAGTCAGTAGAACTCATCTGATCACGTGCAACTGAGAGTCTAGGAGATTTAGCATAGCTGAGTATCCAGGAAGAAGAGATGGATAAAGAAGTAGCCTTTTTTTGTTAGTTTTACTAAGATTTGACACAATGAATGAAGAAATGGATAATACTTCATATCTAGTAGGACAGGAGAATCAATTCAAAATTCCACCTCTTTTTGCTTGTTAAAATGACTATTTTCTTGGTATTAATGTTGATGAATTTGAGAACCTTTAGCTATTGAAACCTAATAAAGAATGAGAATTTTCAAGCACAAGTTTTCATTGGGAGAAATTACAGGTAATATGTGTACAAATTGCTTCAATCCTGCCAAAAAATGTAAGCAATTAATGTAAAGTTAAAATGGTAGAGTTTCTTTTTCACTGTGTTACAAATTTTGACTTGTATTCAATTATTCTATTATACAAAATTCTTTTTAACCAGAATAAAGGAAATGAATTTGAACAATCTCAACATTTGATGAGAAAGAATATGAATAAAGTGGTATATAATTACTTACATTTTGACAAATTATTAAAGCTATTTTGCTATTTCTCTGAACATTTAAAAATTTCACTGGAAATAAATTTATTGAAAAATTTGCTTTGAAATACCATGTTAAAATTAAAATTCAATTTATTATATATGAGTGTAATAAATGCCATTGCCTCCATACCAGTGACATTTTAAGTAATTTGAAAACAGAAAGTTTCTACCTGAAATAATCAGGCAATCATGTATACATTATTTTCCAGAAAGGATTTTGTGTTACTTTGTTTTATAATATAATACCATTTCCAAAAATAATATCATCTTTTGACTTCCTGATCTATGCAAGTGTCACTTGTTCTTGAGTTACAATGTAAGTAATATTTTTTTTCTACAGTAGGCAATGAAACACCCACATATATGCTTTAGTTAGTTCACTGGCTGTTATTCATCCTTGGTTGATTTTCAACTGTTATAATGAAAACTCTCCAAGGTACAAATATATAATTTGCAAATAGACACTACCATACACATTCCTTTGGTAAAAATAAAATACCTAAGTACAAGAAAGGATGTAAGAAATAATCTAGTCAAACATTCTCAGTTTATACATTAGGAAACTTGAATCTAAAAGGTAGTGACTAAAATGAGTATCTAGGACTTTCCAGCAGCAAACTATGGAACCAACACTCAAGTCTATAGTAATTCCCATTAACAAATCAAATTTAATCTTTATATATGTAATATCCTCCTACCAAAACATTTAGTTTCTTTATTGATATACAGGCACACAATTCCCTGTTCCAAATTCCACCAAATGCTTATGTGGTATTTTCCCAATAGACTTATTTTTAGAGAAAAATCACTTATCGTTACATTATAGAAATGACGATAGCAAGTGTAGCATTAACACCTTTTTGAAAATAGGAGTTTTTGATGTTAGTATTTAATATGAGCAATTGATAAGGAAAGACAAGTTTGTTCCAGTTCTTACTGAACCTAAAGGAGAAATTGTTGCTAGATTCATGTTGTTTTCCTGGACTAGTATAAAAAACAATTTCCTACTTTGAACAAAGGTAGTTAAAAAGTTAGTGTGTTATACCATTGAAATATAATCATGTTTATAAATATCCAGAATTATATATTTTAAAATCCTCCCAGAAATATTTGCTTTTCCTTAACCTATGAACTAAATAACTGATGTTCTTAGATTTGGAGTGGAATTAAAATGCTCAAGATTCAGATGAACTCACTTATCTTAGAGAAAAAAAAGTCTGTATATGTCTGAGACAAGCAAAAAATGGTCAGATAAGATGATGTTAGGTAACCCCCAACAACAAATCTTCAAAGAAACAACTGCCCAATAAATAAGTGGGCTAAAGACTTGAAGAGAAACTTCTGTGAAGAAGAAAAAAGGATATCCAACAGACACGTGAAGAATTGCTCAACCTTGCTAGCCATAAAAGAAATGCAAATCAAAACAACATTGAGATACCACCTCACTCCAGTTAGAATAGCTAAAATCAAGAACTCTAATAACAACAGATGTTGGAGGGGATGTGGACAGAAGGGAACCTTACTGCATTATTGGTGGGAGTGTAAACTTGTTCAACCACTTTGGAAAGCAGTATGGAGGTTCCTCAAAAGACTCCATATAGAGCTCCCCTATGACCCAGCAATCCCACTTTTGGGCATTTACCCAAATATTCACAAACAAGACCACACTAAAGCTACCAGCACGACTATGTTTATTGCAGGATTATTTACTATAGCTAGGATATGGGACCAACCCAGATGCCCCTCAGTAGATGAATGGATCAAGAAAATATTGTATATATACACAATGGAATTCTATGCCTCTATCAGAAAGAATGACATTGCCCCATTTGTTAGGAAATGGAAAGGAGTGGAAAAAATTATATTAAATGAAGTAATCCAGGCCCAAAGAAACATAGGTCCCATGGTTTCCCTTATTTGCAATAACTAGTATATGTCTGAGCAGAAAAGGTCAGATAAGTTGATGTTAGGGAAATGAACCCTAAGATATGTGTTCAAATGTTTTTTTTTCTTTCATGCGATTGTTTCTAACACATTTATAAGATTATTTCATTGGTGCTTTGTATGTCCCTCCCCCACAGTATAACCCCTGCTTTCACTGTATTTGATGTTGTTATAATTTGTGGAGGGGAAGGGGTGGACCCATTGCAACAATGAGATGTACAAGTCGTTATATCGAAAACGAACTTTACAACTTTGGTGGGGGGGGGAGGATTGGGTGGGGGGAATGGGGGGGAGGATGGGATGGAAAGGGAAAGGCTATAATGCTTGATAAGGAATGTACTCATGCCAGGCGCTGGTGGCTCACGCCTGTAATCCAAGCTACTCAGGAGGCTGAGATCTGAGGATCACGATTCAAAGCCAGCCCGGGCAAGAGAGACCGTGAGACTCCTATCTCCAATAAACCACCAGAAAATCGGAAGTGGCGCTGTAGCTCAAGTGGTAGAGTGCTGCCTTGAGCTGAAGAGCTGAGGGACAGCGACCAGGCCCAGAGTTCAAGCCCCACGACCAACAACAACAACAAAAAAAAGAAATGTACTCATTATCTTGCCCATGTAATTGTAACCTCTCTGTACAGTATTTTTACAATAAAAAATAAATTAATTAAAAAAAGATGATGTTAGGTGAAATGAACCCCAAGATAAGGATTCAAATGCTTTTTGTTTCTTGAAATTGTTTATAATATTTATAAGATGATTTCTTTGTTGGTTTGTATGTCCCTCCCCCATGGTATAACTCCTGTTTTCACTGTATTTGATGTTGGTATAATTTGTGGAGAGGAAGAGAAAAACCAAATTGTTTAAATAGAGATACAGGTGGACCCATTGCAACAATGAGATGTATAAGACATTATGTCAAAAAACCGGGGGCGGGGCAAGGAGGAGTGGGAAATGGAAAGGGATGGGAAGGGGAAACAAAGGAGGAGGCAACAATGGTGATAAGAAATGTACTGATTACCTTGCTAATGTACTTGTAACCTCTTTGTACGATATTTTCACAATAAAAGAAATTGAAAAAAATCTGTTTTTGAAAACGTTCTCTATTTTTAATCAATATGTAATAAAATATAAAGTTTTATATACTAATATATAGCTAATGATTTTTAATATATTTATCAAATGTGTAAAACAGGTAAAAAGCATGCCTTTCTGATGTTATTAGGGTGGTATTGGTGTTTTAAGTTGAAACAAAGAAATCAATTTCCTTCTCAGAATTGACCAATTTGTGAAATGGACAGAAAAACCACTGAAAATTATGTCTTCTTTCTTGTTTTTATTGACTTTGATAATTCCTTTTTGTCACAGTAGTAAGAATCTTGAAATTAGTTTTTGAGTACTTTTTTTATATGCCATATACTAGAAATATAATGTTGATTTAATCTGTAAAGGATATTTGCAAAACAGAAACTATATTCTCGTCTATTTTAGGTGTTCATAGCAAGTCTGCTAAGCCTATATATAGAAAGAGCTGATATCTCTTGGATACACAGAAGCAATTCACTTTTCTTTATATAGGCCTCATTATAGTAAGCTAGGGCCAAAGAAACATGGGTCCCACGGTTTCCCTTATTTGCAATAACTAGTATATATAAGCAGAAACGGTCAGATAAGTTGATGTTAGGCGAAATGAACCCCAAGATAAGGACTCAAATGTTTTTTCTTTCTTGCTATTGTTTCTAATATTTTTATAAGATGATTTCTTTGTTGTTTTGTATGTCCCTCCCCCACGGTATGACCCTGTTTTCACGGTATTTGATGTTGGTATAATTTGTAGAGGGGAAGGGAAAAAACAAATTGCTTAAATAGGGATACAGGTGGACCCATTGCAACAAGGAGATGTACAAGACGTTGTGTCTTGGCGCTGGAGGGGGGGTGGTGTATAGGAAGGGATGGGAAGGGGAAACAAAGGAGGAGGCAACAATGCTTGATAAGAAATGTACTCATTACCTTGTTCATGTAATTTTCACAAATAAAAAAACAAGAATGTATAACATCATAAGTGTTCACCAATTATTAATTATTGATATTAACAAATTAGTCTTTCTTATTTTGTTATTCAGTGATACTTATTTCTGGGCTCTTAGTTCCATTAAAGGCTCCTTGCCATCATATCTTGTGAGATTTTATTCCCATGGGCTGGGTTCTGGACAAAATGCAGCCTGTGGACTTTTTTAAGCTATTTCATCAAGCTATAATTTATAGCTCACAACATCAATCCATTTCAAGCGTATTATGTAGTGATCTGGGTATATTTACAGTGTTATGTAACTGCCAGTGCAATGAAATTACATCATTTTAAGACACCTGGCATCACTATACAGTTGTTCCCAGTTCCAACCCCCATTTCTATGCAATCATTCATTTTTCCTTCTGTAGTATTGCGTATGTGGGGAATTGTGTGGCCATTTGTAGCTGAATTCTTTCCCTAGGCATAATATCTTTTGACGCCTTTCTACCTAATATCATTATTTTGTTCCTTATTACTTCTCAGTAGACAAAGTTTGAGATTTTATGATGGAGAAAGTTAGAACAAAAGAAACTAAAGACTCTCAGTTCTTAAATTCATGGAGTACTATGCACGATCAGAGCTACATTGTATCTCATGTAAAAATACTTCAGTGAACTAAGGAGAGAACTAAGTCCATTAAGCTGACCTTTGCCTAGCAAACATCACCACCTTGAACCTTCAAGAACTGACAGGAGTCAAAGCACTTGTGTTACCATTAGCATAGATTTTGGCTCCCTAGATAAAATCTCAGACCACTTAGGTAGACTGCTTAAGTTATGGAAACTATTTAGCTGCAAATTCTGAACCACAGTGAGGAAGTCTCCATCTAGTCTTAACACTAGTACATCACTAACACCTGCAGTTACTCCCCTAGGACAAGAGCATCTCTGTGGGTAGCAGTGAGAATTTTGACTGTGGGTAGTTACTTTTTTTTATGACATTAGCATTTCACAGAATAACAAGTTATTTTAGTGTATTGCAGCCTAAATTGACTAACATCTACACAAAATGTTGCATTTTAAAAGAACAAATTGACATGATAGCTTGAAATTATAAGTATTACCTTTCATATTTTTACTGTGGAAAATTGGAAAATCAGTTTTCTGATAAAATGAATGAGTGATCTTAGTTTTAAAAGGATTTTAATGTATAACCTTTTTGATCCTCATTAAAAATTTTAAAAAAGTATAAAACTAATATGTAGTAATTCTCATGTGATAGGCTTATTTTAAACATTAAATTTTTTTCTTTACTAACTACATTAATTCAATAAGGAACCATTATAATTGCCTTCATTATTTTTATTGTGAAGGTGATGTACAGAGGGGTTACAATTACATAAGTAAGGAAATGAGTCAAAAATTCTTATTGAACATTGTTACCTTTGTCTCATTTTCTACTGCTATCCATGCCCCCTCTCTCTCCCCACAAGTTGTAAGTCCATTTCCAACATCGTATCTAGGGAGTATCACTTTTGCATTGGTTCACCCTTTGTTTCACCATTTCTGTGATTCCCCTTCCTACTCCCAAATCAGATATCCTTATGTACAATATAAAGGGTATCAAAATCTAAAACAGTGACAAGAGGGGTAAACCAAAGGAAAAATGAAAAATGATAGAAAAAAAGAAATAACTGCATATAGTACACTAAGAAGCAAAACAAAACAAAAAACACCCTCCTGTTTCCATAATCATTTTGATTAACATCATTTTATAAGGTCATATGTACATAACTATTGAGTAATTCTTATCCTCTGCTAGAACTATCCTAGAAATAGATAAGATTCAGAAAACTATAAGGGATTATTCGCAAACCTTTATGCTAACAAATTTGAGAATATGGAAGAAATGTAAGAGTTTCTACCAAATATCCATATACCTAAACTAAACTGAAAACACATAAACCAACTGAATAGACCCATATCAAGTATTACAATGCAAAAGGCAATAAAAAACCTCCCATCCAAGAAAAACCCAGGACCAGACTGATTTACAGACAAATTCTATAAGGCCTTCAAAGGAGAACTCACTCCAACACTCTCCAAACTCTTCAATAAAATTGAAAGTGAAAGATCACTACCCAAATCATTCTATGAGACCAGCATAACCTTCATCTCAAAACTAGATAGTGACTCATAAAAGAAAGAGAATGATAAACCCAATTTTTCAGTGAACATAGATTCAAAACTTCCCAACAAAATTCTGTCCAACTGACTTCAAAAATTAATAAAAAAATTATACAATATTATTAAATGGGATTCATTCCAGGGATGCAAAGCTGGTTCAATATAGGCAGGCCAATTAATGTAAGTCAACACACCAACAGGAGCAAGACAAGAACCACAAAATCATCACAATAGATGCAGAAAAAGCATTTGACAAGATACAACACCCCTTTACGATGAAAGCTTTGGAAAACTAGGAATCTATGGAACATTCTTCAATGTAATAAAGGCTGTATATGAAAAAACTATAGCCAGCCTTATTTTTAATGGTGAAAGTTAAAACCATTTCCTCTAAATTCAGGAATGAAACAATTCCTCTTCAGGACAGTATTATAATTTCTAGCCACAGCAATAAGGCAAGAGACAAACATAAAGGGGATCCAAACAGGGAAAGAAGAAGTAAAAGTTTCTTTGATGACATGATCCTGTATTTAAAGAACCCCATAGACTCCTCTCCCAAGTTACTTGAGCTGATCTGAAACTTTGGCATAGTAGGATATAAAATTAACCCACAAAAACCAGTAGCTTTTCTGTATGCCAACAATGAGAAGAGCGAGGCTGAAATCAGGAAAGCAACTCCTTTGGAATAGCCTCACAAAATACCTAGGAATTAACTTACCCAAAGATGTGAAGGACCTCTATAATGAAAATCTTACTTCTGACAGTCCTGGATTGGGAGGATTAACATTGTAAAAATGGCAACATTGCCAATAGCTATCTAAAAATTCAATGCAATACCCATCAATATCCCAACATTCTTTGACGAAACAGAAAAAACAATCTAAAAATTCATATGGAATAGTAGAAGACGCCAAATAGCACAAAAAATCCTTAGCAGGAAGAAAATTGCTGGAGGAGTATCAATAAGAAATTTCAATCTCTATTTTAAAGCCATAGTTATAAAAAAAAAAGATTGGTTCTAACTCATGAACAGGCCTGAGAACCAATGGGATAGAATTGAAGACCCAGAAATGATTCTGCAGACCTATGACCACCTAATCTTTGAAAAGGGAGACAAGCAAAAAAAAATAGTATGGAAGAAAGCCTTTTCAGAAAATGGTGATGGCAGAGTTGTCTATATACCTGCAGAAAACTGAAGTTGAATTCTTGTGTATCACCCTGCATCAGAATCAACTCCAAATGGATCAAAGTCTTTGAGGTAAGAGCAGATTTCCTGATACACTAGGGCTCTGAATGCATTTGTGAGTGCATGTGTGTGTATATTTTTTGATAGCAAACATTTGTACCTTCAAATATTTCTCAGTCGAAATGCTTACAAATTAGAATTATCATTATATCACTATGTGTAACTTAAGTGTTCATTATTCATCATCCATACATCAACTGTTTAAAATATTCTTTGAATTTATACTGTGGGTGGGCAAAATTGGTTTTGCTTTCATACCAAATGGGCAGAACAAGCTAGAGAAACACAAGAAAAATGGCAGGTCCAGGTATCTCAACTCCCACTCATGATAATCAGGTGACAGAGCAGTTAATGAATAATCCAGAAGAGAGTTCCCAAAATGCTCTACAAACACTACTGGTAAACATGCTGGATGAAAAGACTGAAAGCCTGCAAAGGACTCTGTGAGCATGATAGGGAAACTCATGAGTGGGATAGGGAAAAGCGTGAGCTTGATGAGGCTAACCAAAGATTAATACAGGAATCTTGTGAGCATGATGAGGCTAGCCAAAGATTGATACAGGAATCTCGAGAGCATGATGAAGCTAACCAAAGATTAATACAGGAATCTCGTGAGCATGATGAGGCGAGCCAAAGATTGATACAGGAATCTCGAGAGCATGATGAAGCTAACCAAAGATTAATACAGGAATCTCGTGAGCATGATGAGGCTAACCAAAGATTAATACGGGAATCTCATGAGCATGATGAGGCTAACCAAAGATTGATACAGGAATTTTGTGAGCTTGAGGAAACTAATCAAAGATTAATACAGGAATTGTGTGAGCAGGAAGAGAATAGACAAAGATTAATACAGGAATTTTGTGAGCAATAGAGAAATCTCAGATCTAAACACTACATAGATCAACTAGACTTAACAGACATCTACCAAATATTTCACCCAACAGTATCAGAATACATATTCTTCTCAGCAGCAAATGGAACATTCTCCAAAATAGACCACATTTTAGGTCTCAAAGCAAATCTATCCAATTTCAGAAACATTGAAATTATTCCCTGCAATCTCTCAGATCACAAGGGAATAAAATTAGAACCCATCACCAAAAGTCATGTAACACATGGAGGCTGAACAACACACTGTTGAACCACCAATGGGTCATGGAAGAAATTAGAAAGGAAATTCAAATGTTCATGATATTCAACAAAAATGAGCACACAAATTACCAGCTCCTCTGGGACTCAGCAAAGGCAATACTCAGAGGCATGTTTGTAGGTCTAAGTTCCTATGCCAACATATTGGAGAGATCTGAAACCAAGAATTTAATGATAACTAAGTTCCTTGAAAAAGAGTAACAAGCTAAATCCCAATCCAATAGATGAAATAAATAATTAAAATTTAATCAGAATTAAATGAATTAGAATTCAAAAATAGAAATAATCAATAAAAAAGAACAAAAATTTAACAAAATTGATAGTCCCTTAGCAAATCCTATCGGAAAAAGAAAAGAACACATCCAAATGAACAATCTCAGAGATGAAAATGGAAACATCATCATAGAAACAACCAAGATTTAGAACATTATAAAGGAATATTTCTCAAACCTTTATGCTAATAAGTTTGAGTATCTGGAAAAAATGGACGATTTCCTAGCAAATATCGACATGCCAAAATTAAACCAAGATGATTTAAACCAGCTTAACAGACCCATATCAACCATTGAAATAGGAACTACAATAAGAGACTTCCCACCCAAGAAAAGCCCAGGATCTGATGGATTTACAGCTGAATTCTACAAGGCCTTCAAAGCAGAATTCACACCAATATTTCTCCAACTCTTCAATGAAATTAAAAGTGAAATTTCACTACCGAACTCATTCTATGAAGCCATCATAACCCTCATCCCCAAACCAGGGGGAACTCTTCAAAGAAAGAAAACTATAGACCCATTTCTTTGATGAACATTGATATAAAACTTCTCAACAAAATTTTGGCCAATCAACTTCAACAACTTATCAAAAAATCATGCACCACGATGAAACAAGACTCATTTCAGGGCTGCAAAGCTGGTTCAGTATATGCAAATCAATTAATATAATTCATTACATCAACAAGAGCAAAGATAAGAACCACATGATTATCTCAGATCCAGAGACATTTGACAAGCTCCAACACCCCATTACGGGTGAAGGTGTTGGAAAAACTAGGAATCTATGGAACATTCTTCAATATAATAGAAGTTGTATATGACAAACCTACAGCCAGCATTATACTTACTGGTGAAAATCTAAAGCCATTTCTTCTAAACTCAGGAATGAGACAAGGATGTCCACTCTCTCCACTTCTCTTCAATTCAGTATTAGAAAGCTTAGCTACAGCAATAAGAAAAGATGCAAAAATAAAGGGGATCCAAATAGGGAAAGATGAAGTAAAACTCTCCTTCTTTGCAGATGACATGATCTCGTATTTATGGACTATACTCCCAAATTACTCGAGCTGATTCAAAACTTTGGCAAAGTTGCAGGGTATAAAATGAACCCTCAAAAATCAATGGCTTTTCTGTATGACAACAATGAAAAGAGTGACGCTGAAATCAGGAAAGCAACTCCATTTGTAATAGCCCCACAAAAAATTAAATATCTAGGAATTAACTAAAGAAGTGAAGGACATCTATGATGAAAACTTTAAAGACCTACATAAGGAAATTAAAGCAGAACTTAGGAAGTGGAAAAACCTCCCATGCTCCTGGATTGGTAGGATTAACATTGTGAAAATGGCAATACTTCCAAAGGCTATCTACAAATTCAGTGTGATACCAGTCAATATCCCAACCTCATTCTTCAATGAAATAGAAGAGGCATTCCAAAAATTCATATGGAACAATAAAAGATCCCAAATAGCACAAATGATCCTTAACAGAAAGAACAGTGCTGGAGGAATATCAGTATCAAATTTCACACTCTATTACAAAGCCATAGTAATAAAAATAACTTGGTACTGGCACAAGATTAAGACCAATGAAATAGAACTGAAGACCCAGAAATGAACCTACAGACCTATAGCCACCTAATTTTTTAATTAGCCACCTAATTTTTGATGAGGGAGCTAAAAAATAGAATGGAAGAAAGCAGCCTCTTCAGTAAATGGGCTGGCAAAATTGGTTTAACACCTGTAGAAAACTAAAGCTAGGTCATTATATATTACCCTGCAGGAGAATCAATTCCAAATGGATCAAAGGCCTCTAAATCAAAGCAGACATCCTGAAAACATTACAGGAAGAAATAGGAGAAATAAAAGAAATGCAAATCAAAACAACATTGAGATTCTACCTCACCCCAGTTAGAATGTCTATAACCAAGAAATACAATAACAACATATGCTGGAGGGGATGTTGCCAAAAGGGAGCCCTACTGCATTGTTGGTGGGAGTGTAAACTGTTCAGCTACTTTGGAAAGCAGTATGGAGGTTCCTTAAAAGACTCTACTTAGAGCTCCCCTATGACCCAGCAATCTCACTTTTGTGCATTTACCCAAATGATCACAAACAAGGCAGTACTAAAGCTATCAGCACAACTATGTTTATTGCAGCATTATTTACCATAGCTAAGATATAGAACCAACTTGGATGCCCCTTGGTAGATGAATGGATCAAGAAAATGTGGTATATATACACAATGGAATTCTATGCCTCCATAGGAAAGAATGGCATTGCCCCACTTGTTAGGAAATGGAAAGACTTGTAAAAAAATTATATTAAGGGAAGTAAGCCAGGCCCAAAGAAACACAGGTCCTATGGTTTCCTTTACCTACAATAACTAGTATAAGTCTAGGACAAGTAGAAAAAGGTCAAAAGCTATGTACATATGACCGTATACGATGATGTTAAGTGAAATGAACCCCATGATAGGGACATGTGGTTTTTCTTTGTAGCTATTGTTTTTAACATTCTTAAAATGTATTATGTGATTTTTTGTTTCTTTTGTATGTTTGTGTCTCTTGTATAGTCCCTGTTTTTCCTATATTTGATGTCAGTGCCCTGCATCTTGCATATACATTTTTTTTAATTTGAGGAGGGAAAGGGAAATAACAAAATGCTGAAATAATCAAAGGAGGAGGTAACAATGCTCGATAGGATATGTACTCATTGCCTTACTCATGTAACTGTAATCTCTCTGTACAGTACTTTTATAATAAAAATATATAAAAAGAATAAATATAGGTCCTAAAATTTTAAAAAAAGAATTAAACCACTACTAACAGACCCTATAATAAAAGGATATGAATATTAGAGGAAAATTTCCTGTAGAATCTATGAGATACTCCTCTGTAATTCTGAAATGAGGTCATGCCATATTCACTGTATAACTATATGCCTTGAAAACATCATTTATAACATGTGTTTGAGCTCTCATAATAATGAAGCATTTAACTCAGAATTTTAATGATTATTCATTTAGAACTATCCATCCTCAGAAAGTTGAGATCTACAGACCCATACATTTAGTAAAGATTTATATATCGGAAGATGGAAGTCGATATTAGGCAAATCAGCAACAGATAACACCTTCAAGCTGCCTGAGCAGGTAGTTCAGAACTCACCCTATCTTCCACTGCCGTTAACTTGCTTCCTCAGCTCATACCTGTAAGTATTTGGCAACAGCTAATGCAAAGAAAAATTCCAGTTGGCCTCTTATGTGAATCAAGATAAAAGAAAATAGGAAGACTAGTCATTGAGGACTAGACTTGCAAGGTAGTGACAAATTAGTAGAACTTTGCCAGTGCACATGTCCAAACCAAAATACTCATGGGCAGTGGAAAATAGCCCAACACCCCTGGGTCAGGCCTTGAAAAGAAAAGGATTAGAAACAAGAAAGGATTTAGGACTGGGGGTGCGGACAAGAATCATGGATATACTTGAGGAAGAAATGTGAGATCTTTATCTAGAACACAACATCTACCTTGGATGAGATACCAATCAGGTAGACAGAAAAAAAACATAATGACTTGGACAGTTGGTACAAACCAATATCTGTCTGTTTGATATTGACTAAATCTCATGTTATATTAGTAACATAAGAATAAAAGCTTTAACAATATTTGAAGGTATTTTTAATCTGAACAACATGAGGTTTCACTTACCAAATTTGATTTGGCTAATATAGCTCCTGAATATCCAAATTTCATGCAACAGAGACCAAGCTTAAATCTTCAATCTTGATCAACTTTCTACATGATCTCTTCTTTCTGGGTGAGTCAACCATTATTTACTTTCCCTGAACATTAATAGCTGCCTCTGTTCTGAGGATTTGTAAAACCATAATCAATACTTCTAAGGTTTTATGGAGTGTTTTATTTTAGGTAGGGTATCCCATGTAACATTATTATGACACCAATGTTCATTCACAAATGATTGCCTATGCTCTCGATTCTACCAGCAGCATCACACATAGGACAAATCATTTTTCTTAAAATGGAATGAGCACCTAAATCATCAACCTATAGGTAATATCTTATGAACTTGAGTCACCATCCTGCAGGGAAGTAAATGCTATGAATTGAAGATCTATTTATGGCACTAGCCATCCCATTCCTAATTCCCAATGGCCCATGTGGAGAATCTATATACTTTCTAGCCACAAATGTGTGAATTGGCAGCATGGTTCCTGGTCTTTAAGGAAAAAGAATTTTCTAGGAGACTTATTAAGAGAGCATTGAATTCAAAGCTGTCTTCCCACCTGTCACTGAATGATTTTTGTGTCCAAGGGCTAAGAAAAAGGGTTGTCACCATTCAGGTACTCTGGCTGTTGTGAAGAAGTAGGGCTAGTATCATTACAGTGGAGCTAGAAATAACATATTTGCACTCATGTGAACCAGTGTGATGCATCATTTTACTGTCTTGTGTATAGTGATGATAAAAGGACAAACAGATGATAAAAGGACAAACAGACCCATTGCAGCAATGAAATGTACAAGTCGTTATGTCAAAAATGAACTTTACAACTTTGGTGGGGGGGGAGGGGGTAGAACGGGGAGGATTGGGTGGGGGGCGGGGGGAGGATGAGAAAGGATGGGAAGGGGAAACAAAGCAGGAGGCTACAATGCTTCATAAGAAATGTACTTATTATCTTGCCCATGTAATTGTAACCCCTCTGTACAGTATTTTCACAATAAAAAAAAAGACAAACAGAGCATCCCAATGACTTAGTAACTAGGAGAATGACTTAGTAACTAGGAGCTCAGACTTTCCAGGATGAGACTCAGGTATGAGCTAGCATGCAAACTAACCAGCTCATCACAGGTACTAGAGGAAGGGAAGAGGATTCTAGATCAGGTATTGATGGGAGGAACAGCATCAGTGTCCAATATACAGTTATTCCCTTTATCTTTCTCTCCCATATTGCCCTCAAAAAGAGAGGATCTCTGAAGTACTGAAATAGTGCTTTTACACATGTGCAAATTGATATAGAAACACAAACACTGGTTGTGTTTAGGGTTGACAGGTAAAAGATAGAGAGCATCCAGTTAAGTCTGAATCTCAGGCAGATATTTTTACTATAACAATTTCATGTGTAACGTTTATAACAAAATTACTTCTTGTTTGACTACAATACATGAACCCCTCCCCCTAAACACACACACACACACACACACACACACACACACACACACACACACACACACACACACACTCCTCTTTCCTTGTGCCGTGTACTGGGAATGTTCTCAGCATATGATATCAGTGACTGACTCTTAGGAACTGCCTCAGTTAGAGTTCTCTCATCCAGTGTCACATTCCTCCAGGGAGAGCACCCAGCATGAGCCTTCAAAGAACTATAAAAATCTGACCAGTTGGAGGCAATGAAAGTCAACTCCGATGGCTTATTGTTTCTTGAGAGTTCCTTGTGAGGTCAGTTGAGCCCAGTTCTCCCACTTTTCAATGCTGCTTCCTTCTTTCGACTTGGATAGCAGTAGATCCTAATGACAGTTTCAAATAAACATCCTGCACACACCAGCCTCTTTTCAGAGTCCTTTTTCCAAGGAAGGGACACAGCCACATTCTGTTCCCTCTGGACTAGAGAGGAAAAATACCTTTAATATATTTTTATTAAGAAAGTACAAGTATGATAAAATTCATAAAATACAAGATGCATAATCAGTCCTGACAAATTTATAGATGCACCTAAACCACACTGCTTTGAAATCAAACATTTCCATCAATCAAGAAAATTTCCCCTTGACCTATTCCAATAATTTCACATAATTCCTTCAAAATCAACTCCTGATTGATTTGATTTCTCTTCTCTTATCACAGATAATACTCACTACTTTAAAAACTTATTATAGTGTCACATACTGAGTATTCTTTTGTATCTAGCTTCTAGGCTCTCTTGAATACAATCACAATGAATATATACTCTATGACGAACTTTCTTTCATTTTTCTCATCTTTAAGATACTAATTGATAAGTAGTAGGCTTGAATTCAGATCAGAGGTATAATTTATAATATATAAACTTCAAATATTATAAAACTCAAAAATGTATCCTGGTCATAAACTAACAAACTGTAAGTTTTTTAAAGCTGTCCTGTCAATGGGCTTTGGAAATTTTCATGTTAGAAACATTCTATTACAATATTGTTTGTTTTAGTAATTTAAATTTACACAGATTTTCAGTATCCTTTCTTCCCTCTCTCCTTTCCTTCCTTCCTTCCTTCTGTCCTTTCTTCCTTCCCTCCTTCCTTCCTTCCCTCTCTCCCTCTCTCCCTCTCTCCTTCTCCCCCCTCTCTCTCCCTCTTTCACTCTCTCCCTCCCTCCTTCTCTCTCTCTCTCTCTCTCTCTCTCTCTCTTTCCTTTTCTTCCCAGTCAAACTCTTGGCCTAGGTCCTCTCCCTGAGCTTTTTTGCTTAAGGCTAGTGTTCTATCATTTGAGCCACAGAACCACTTCCAGCTTTTTCTGTGATTAATTGGATTTAAGAGTCTCCTGGACTTTCCTGCCTGCACTAGCTTCCAACTGCAATCCTCAGATCTCAGCATCTTGAGTAGCTAGGATTACGGGCATGAACCATCAGTACCTGCGCACTAATGTGCTATTTGAAGTAGCAAAATTCACTTTTCGAATAATATAATTTTATGCACTGAGACAAAAGACCCAGACAGCCTAGAATTATGTTCTTTAAGTGAGGAAAGAAAATGATATAAAAGTCACATTCAGTTTAACATTATGCAGAAGATTTCTGTTTACATGCTAAAACTGAAGCTCTGATATTTAAAATGATAATATTTCTCACTGATTTAATATTCAATACTTGCATTTGTGCTGAAATGTGAGATACTTATAACAGCACTAAGATGCCTCTAAGTAAAAGCACTGAAGTTGCTAATAAATTAGTAAAAGAAATTTGAAAAGTAAGCATTTAAAATTATACCTTTAAAACATTTATCTAAGCACCAATTTTATAGTTCTCAATTAATTTGCAAAGCGACATTTATGGCTGGCTTAAAAATAGCATAAAGTCTCTTTTCCTGTTTCAATTCATGGAATGAATTTGTTTTAGAGTTTTACGAATATATTATATGATAGATTTTAAATCAATTTTTCCATAACTTTTTTAGCTTACATTAGTTACACAGGGGAGGCTTCCCTGATACATGTCCTTACATGTTTATGATGTATTTCAAGCAGTCTCACCCCTCTATGTCTTTCATTGTCCTCTTCCCCCAAAATCCAGTTTTATACTAATGTTTTCCCTTTTTAACATTCCTTTCCCCCCGCCCCAGTCCTGGGGCTTGAACACTGTCTCTGAGCTTCTTTTGCTCAAGACTAGCACGCTACCACTTGGAGCCACTTCTGGCTTTTTCTGTTTATGTTTTCCTTTTTACTTTATGGCATTAATCCTGAAATTGTTTGCTTTCTGTTTTCTGAGTTTGATGCCTATCTCCACTATGTAACAGCTATGTGAATATAGGTAGTGATTTATTATACATATTGATATAATAACATTACAATAACAAAATTATTGTGAAAATTAAGAAAATTAATATATTTTGCTTAAACTAAGACAAAGAATATTTGGTCTTGGTAATTAAATATTTACTGTCATCTCTTATATTACCTACTGAAGAGATTTTGACTCATACTGTGTATGACCATACATAATATCTAATGTTAATTATTGAAATATATCCACCCACATAAATTTAAATATAAATATTTTTAATAAATGTAATATATAAAAATCCTTACACAAATATAAAGTTCTACAATAAAAGCTAGATTGTTTTTGTGTCTGTACAGGTATCAGATGGATTTTAGTTAAAAAGTAGCATGCAACATGTTACTGAAATGTTTATGGAAGTCAGACAATTGAAAGTTTTCCTCCTTTCTTTTTTTCTTTCCTTTTAATTTTTTTTCCTGTTTCTTCAACAGCTCAGATTATGGTAAATGGGAACATATTGGTGAATTGTTATTGTATCCACTATGAGATTTTCCAGAATAAAGCACAGGCACATAATTTCCAACTTCAAATATAATCTTAAAGATGGATGCTCATTCATTGCTGAGTGAGGGCTGAGGAAGAAGAAAATGAAGGAATGCTAAAGGAAAATGAAAAACAAATAAGCATCCAGCACGTGGATTTTTGGATTAAATATAGCTGTTTCACTCGATGTGGTTTTCAATAAATGTTGTTATCATCTCCTCCTTCACATTAAATAGGAATCCAAAGTAGTCCATTATATCATTGATATGCTGTAATAGCTGAAAGCAAATTGGGAGATAGATATTGCTACTAATCCAGTGGCAAATGTATTAAAATGTAATTTTCCTTATTCATAATAGTTTCTAAAGTTACTTCTGGTTTTGTTTGCATCATACATTATTATTAAAATAAGAAAGCATTTTTTTCCTCAGGAACATATGGTCAGATACAAATCTCATATTTGCAATAATATGGAGAAAAGAAATATAAATGACACTAGTAGGGGCTCTAGGGTATTTGTGTACTGTTTATTAATTGACCATCTTACAAGGTCAGACTGCCTAAATTTGGGTCTTGAATTTTTGCCTCATTACTCTGTCCTTCCCATTACTCTGACCTTCCAATTACTCTGACCTTCCATTTCTCACCTATAAGGGAATGTACTTTTATCTTTCTTTTGGATTTTGTCTTGCTCTTAAAGGACTGTCCTTCCTTCCTCTTCCCTTCCTCCTCCCTCCCCCCTCCCTCCCTTCCTCCCTCCCTCCCTTCCTTCCTTCCTTCCTTCTGTCTATTTCGTTCTCTCTTTCTTTCTCTCTTTCTCTCTTTCTTTCTTTCTTTCCTTCTCTTTCTTTTTTCCTTTTCTTTATTTCCTATTTTCTGGCCCCCTCTCTCTTTCTCTCCTTCTTTCTTTTCTTTTTTCAATTTTTTGCTGGTCCTAGGGCTTGAACTCAGGACTTGGGTGCTGTCCCTGAAGCTCTTTGTGCTCAAGGTTAGTGCTCTACCACTTGAGCCACAGCACTACTTTCTGCTTTTTCTGAGTAGCTTATTGGAGATGTGTCTCAAGGGGTTTGGCTTCAAACTTCAATATTCAGATCCAAGGCACCTGAGTAGCTAGAATTACAGGCATGAGCCTGTAAGCTTCAGATGTCCCACAGATCTTTCTTATTATCATTCCTTTGTAGAGTTCATTCTTTTCATATGAGTGAATGCTAGTCTTTTTTGTCCACTTAAAATTAGCTTAGGTTTTAGCTCATAGCTTTGGACAGAAGTATGTTGACTTGGAGATTTCTCTCAGTTTTTATAAACTGAGTAAAAGTCGTTCATGATGTAAAGCAAAAGTTGTTTTTATATATGAGGTTTTTTTGTAGAATTTGTTAGATATTTATTATTCCTATTGTATGATTTCCTTTTGTTATTTTTGCTGAAAATTTAAAGCATCGTGTGAAAGATAAATTCTAATAATGGTCATGAAATACACCCTATGTCCTTGAAATATTTTGTTTGGGTAGAAATTGTCTTGATAGAATAAACCAGAACTCTCTCTCACTAAGGATGAACATGATAATTTTAGAAAGAACTTTATATTTTATTAGAATTTTTTTAATTTAGAAGTTTTATATTTAACACAAAAGGTTTTTGTTTGTTTCATCGGTCATGAGGCTTGAACTCTGGGCAGGAGCACTTTCCCTGAGCTCTTCAGCTCAAGATGAGTGCTCCACTTGAGCCACCATTTCCAGTTTTCTGGTGTTTTATTGCAGGTAAGAGTCTCACGGACTTTCCTGTCCTAGCTGGCTTTGAACCGCAATCGTCAGATCCCAGCCTGAGTAGCTAGGATTAAAGGCGTGAGCCACTGGCACCCAGCTAAAACAAGAAGTTTTTTTTTTTGTTTTTTGGTGAGGTTGTAGGGCCTGAACTCTGGGCCTGGGCGCTGTCCCTCAGCTCTTCAGCTCAAGGCTAGCGCTCTACCACTTGAGCCACAGCACCACTTCCGGCTTTTTTCTTTTTGCTTATGTGGTGCTGAGGAATCGAACCCAGGGCCTCATGTATGCAAGGCAAGTGCTCTGCCACTGAGCCAACTTCCCAGCCCCCAAACAAGAAGTTTTAATGTGAGGTTTTAATTCATTTGGATTTAATGACCTTCATTTTGTAATAGGCTTTTTAATCTTTGTATTTTACTTTTTTCCTCTTGATATGAAAATCAGAGGAAGTTTACTTTGAATCCTTGCTGTAGTATTTTTATGGGACTGTCCTAATTTGACATTTGGTCTTATTTGCAGAGCCACAGTGAGTTTATGTTGGACAACATGAGTGAACATAACTTGAGATGTGAAAGAGAAGTGTAACTACACTCTTGTTTTGAGTAGAAAATACTTCTGTATTTGCTTCCTGTGGAATAAGAAATGACCAATCTTTGATAGAAATTAATTTGTACATAAGGAGAAAATAATGGATTCCATTTGTGATGGTCCTGTGCTTTTAGTTTGGACACAATCATATATTTATTTAAACAACTTCAGCTTTTTAATTTTCACTTATGACACAAATAATTGTACTGTTTGATTCTTTTTAAAAATTTCATTGATTTCCAACATTATTCTTTATTGTTTCTTTTCCAAAACAACTTACTTATTTTTTTACTTATTTGGGATATTGGGGTTTGGACTCAGAATACTGATCTTGTTGGGCTGGTGGTTTACCACTAGTCACAACTCCAGCTATCTTAAAAAATATTTATATTAGTTTATATTAGTTATCTGGTGAGTAAATTAATGAATACTGTTCCATACATATTTCTAGTGTATTCTAATTCATCTCTACCACTTTCCCCATGTCCCTACAAATAGTTGTATTGGTAGAAGTATTTTGAAATCATTTCTCTGGTTTAAAAATGAAGAAAAATCTCATGACTATGTAGTTCATTAGCTAATAGTCTGAAAATATATAGTTAGTACTTGATTTGCATGTTTAGCTATGTGATTTTGAGGTAATTTCTCTGAGTTAAGATTTAAAATGTTTATGCTTTTCATTATAGAGGTCTTTCACCTCCTTGATTTTATTCCTATGTATTTAATTTTATTTTAAATATTATACTAAATGGAACTTTTACTTGATTTCTTGTTCACCTGGCTATTATTGTTGCTTGCTGATTTTTGTATGTTGATTTTATATTGTGCCATATTGTCAAAGTGTAAAAGATACAGGAGTTTTTGGGTGGAATCTTTAGAGTCTTTTAAGTATAGGATCATATCATCTGCAGATAGGTATAATTTGATATCTTCCTTTCTTGTTTGAATCCTTTTTATTTCTTTCTCTTGTCTTATCTCCCTGGCTAGGATTTCCAGGACCACATTCAGTAGGAGTGAAGTTAGTGGACACCTTGGTTTCATTCCTGATTTAGAGGAAATTTCAGCTTTTCCCTGTTGAGTATGTTGTTGACTATAGATTGTTTAAGGTACATTTCTCCTATCCCTCACTTTATCAGAGCTTTTCATTATAAAATGGTGTTAAAATTTGCCACGGCTTTGTTTGCATCAGTTAAGATAATATTATGATTCTTGTCATTTTGAGTGGTACTTCAGTGTGAACTCAGAGCCTAAAAATAAGCACCTACATAAATGTGTATCAGTATCATATATATATATACATATACATGATTTATATATATATATCATGTATGCATATATATAGATATGATTTATATCATACACATATATATTACATGATTGCATTTGTGAAACTATATGCATGCATAAAGGGAAGGATACGTAAAGAAACTGAGAGGAAAAGACTATTAAAGTACATTGTATCTGTATATTAGGATGATATAATGAAACTCATTGAAGTTTGAATAATGGGTGGAAAGGGAGGAAGAGGAAATGGGGTAATGGTGAGATTCAGCTTGAGTAATATAAGTGAACGTGCATGCAAAGAAAAACACTACAAAACCTTTTTCAGCAATTAATACATACATTTAAAAACCCAGAATTACAGGAAAGCAAAACAGATCCTGTATGGGAGGAGTTGTTATGGGTAGAGGAAGCATACACGGAGAGAGTTAAAGAGAATGAATATGATCCAAGCATTTCATAGCTGTGTATGAAAATAGAAACAGAGAAAGAGGAGGGGGAGAGAGAATGATGGAGGGCATAAATCTGATCAGATAACATTATAAATAAATATGGATATGTTAAAATGAATCCCTCTTGTATTACTTAATGGATGCTAATATAAACAATAAAGCCAGGATGCATGCAGGCCTGCACTAACCTTTGTGCACTTGAATCCAAAGCTGTATAAATAAAGCATATCATACACACAAACAATACTTTCATCCTCTAGTGGTATATTTCTTGATTAGCTAGAATTTTCACAATTCTTTCAGATGTGTTAAATGTATGCTTAAAATGGTTTGTGAGTAGTCTATTGTAAACAGCTGACATGGCTGAAATGACTAGATTGGGACTTTTTGGTATGATGTTCAGTTCAGTGACTTGGCCAGCTTGATCTATAAGATCCCAGGATGTCCACATTTCAAGTTTGATTAATCATCAACCTTCTTCCTTCAAGGATTTCTATCTCATGCTGGGTAGATTACAGTCCAGTGACTCCCCTTAGCAGCTATCCAGCTGGTGATAATTGTTGTTAATTTTCTGGTATTTGGCAGCAAATTGTTTCTTGACAACTGGAGAGAGAACTGGAGAAAGAGGAAAAGTGGTTTTTGCTCTAAAAAGCCTTATGTATTTATTGATGAAAGATTAAAATATAGAAAATACAACTTATAAAATAAGAATCTAGGGGCTGGGAAGGTGGCTCAGTGGTAGAGCACTTGCCTTACATGCCTGAGGCCCTGGGTTCAATTCCTCAGCACGACATAAGCAAAAAGAAAAAAAAAGCCAGAAGTGGCATTGTGGCTCAAGTGGTAGGGCGCTAGCCTTGAGCTAAAGAGCTGAGGGACAGTGCCCAGGCCCAGAGTTCAGGCCCATGACTGGACTCCCCCCCCCCAAAAAAAATCTAAACAAAATTCTTCAGTTCAGAGAAGTCGTTTTCATGATTTGAGTGAATTTTAGAGCTATCACGCAGTTATTCTTGTCTTAGCATATTTTGTGATGCTATCATAAAATACCTGAGATTTGGTAACTGAAAAAGCAGAAATTTATTTTCTCATGCTGTTCAGTGCTGTCAGCCAGTCCAAGATAAATATGCCAGCAATTCTGGTGTCTGGCGAGGTCCTGAGCTTTCTAATTTCAAGATATCAATTTTTTCTTGAAGAAAAATTTCTTACCTGATTAAAGTACAGTTGTAAAAAGAGTCCTGGCCCATGCAACAATGAGAAGTACAGGTCCTTATGTCGAAAACGAATTTACAACTTTGGTGGGGAGGAGGGCAGGGAGGATTGGGTGTGGGGGGGACGATGGGAAGGGATGGGAAGGGGAAACAAAGGATAAGGCTACAATGCTTGATAAGAAATGTACTCATTATCTTACCCATGTAATTGTAACCCCTTTGTACAGTATTTTCACTATAAAAAAATAAAAATTAAAAAAATAAAAGAATTGCAAACAAAAAAATAAATAAAAAGAGTCCTAGGTAGTTTCTTTTAGTACTTTATGAAAGCACTGCTCTGTATAAAACTTATGGTTAATGAACTTATTTTCAGTCATTACTGGGCATAAAAATGTTTCCACCACTTTTGTCTACATATGAGTAGAGAATTAATCAATTATAATCACCAAGTTTTTTGCTGTAGTTCTCCAGTTAAAGGAATCACATAAATTATGATATTTCAATTCGCGATGATTAGTTATAGAATCATTCCCATTTTTAGAGGGGTTATTTTACTTCTAAAAAGATGATGTGATTTGGGTAGTATCACATCCATAGAAAAAATTATTCATAAGATTTTGATTCAAGGATGAGATATCTTTCTGCTAGACTCATATATTATAATTGAGTACCCACTGGTGAAATAGGGTATAGCGTAAGACTGTAAGGAAACCAAATACATAAAAGTCACTATTAAGCGTTCAGAGAGTGGAAATAATTGATTTAAAAGTGAAAAGGAGATAAACAGTAGTTGTCTTAAGTATTGCATACACAGCTCGATATATCAGGGATTATGAGAAGAGAAAATATTTGGTGAAATAACCAGAAGAAATCTTCAGAAGCCAAAAAAGCCATGTAGGTAAAGAATTCAGAAAAAAAATGTGAGTAGCAAGTAGAGACTATCCTGCTGCACAAGAGCTTTGGAATAAAAATATGTATCCTAGAGATAATCTAAGGTTCTCAGAAAAACAGATGATACAGTATAATAAATCCATTAACTTTGAATCTTTTCAAGAATCTAGTGTTAGTCCTGAAAAAATTGATAGTTTGGTATCCTCTAATGAAGTCTATAGACCTAATATATACTGGGGCTATATTTATATAATATGAATTATAACAAATAATCTACCCTTTTCAATCTAATTTACAATGTGTGTGGCTAATATATGTAATATTATATTATCTATTTATATATTATACAATATATAATACATGGTGTATATTATATATGGATGTTATACATAGTATATTTTAGCCACATCATTGCTATCTATCGATCGATCTACCTATCTCTCAAATCAAGCAATATTTCTAGAAGAAGCCCTCCCAAAGTGTTATAGCAATGTATGACATACAGAAAATTGATGTGCAGCAAAGTAGCAGTGTCATTTTAAAAAGAATTCCTGAATATCAGGCGAGAGTGGAAAAGTGTGCTTGTAACTTGTAACATATGGATTCTTGACTTACAAATAAATTTACGTCATAAGAAGCAAAACAAATGTGCTTTCTTTCTTAAAAAATTATCTTCAAGTTGTAAAGAGTTTCTAACTTAACGTGTCAGTCTGTGTACATCTTAATCAATGCCACTCTTTAAAAAAAATCATTCTCCCCCCATCTCTCCCACATCCACCTACCCCCTCAATTTACCTAGTTTAATTTTCACATGTATGCATTGAATATTATGACTATATTGTCGGGTGCTATTGGCTCACGCCTGTAATATGAGGTACACAAGAGGCTGAGATCTGAGGATCGTAGTTCCAAGCCAGCCCAGACAGAAAAGTCCCAGTGATACTCTTATCTCCAATTAACCAGTCAAAAGCCGGAAGTAGCATGTGGCTCAAGTGGTAGAGCGCTAGCCTTGAGCACAAAAAGGCTCAGGGACAGTGCCCAGGCCCTAAATTCAAGCCCCACAACCAGCAGCAAAAAACAAACCCAAAACACACACACACACACACACACACACACACCACACAAAAAACCCACACACAAGAAAACAAAAAACACCCCATTAGAGTTGGCCACTCTTCCTCTCTCCATTCATCTGCATCCCCTTTCCTTGACCTAATACCTCCCTCCTGTACCCGACAACACATCTTCCAACTTCATAGTACACATTTTTTTAACTGCAAGTTAGTTGTTCAAAGGAATTATGCCATTGGACTACTTCCAATCATACACTTTAAATCTACCACAGGAAGGAGTAAGAGAAACAGTGGAACTAACGGAAATAGGCGGGTATTCTCTAGGGAGAGTTCCAGAGGCTCAGCAAATAGATAAATTGTATTGCAATAAGCTAACAATATTCTTTTTTTGTTTTTACAGATCTAGTGAATTATTTTTATTTACATGTACCTTTATGTACACAAACCTTTTCTGTACACAAAAAATATAAGTATCTATACATACAACGTTCCCACGTACTTTACAATAGTTCTTTACTTTTGTTGCTAGATGAACATAAAAGCACGTCTTAAAATATTACTCAACAACCACAGAATTACAGAAGTCAGAGGAGAATTTCAAGCCTGTATGACCATACAATTTTTACAAAAGACAAAATTGATCACTTTGAAGATATCACTAGTAAAAAGAAAGGAATGCAGATGCTAAACGGAAAATGGTGCTGTTGTTTCCTAAACAGTGTGATAAGAGTGTCTGTTCATTAAGAAATACTTAATCTTCAATTGAATATTTTACTTCCATTAATATCTAAAAGTTTCTTTACAGCAGAGGATACAGATACTAAGCTAAAAAGCCAGCCTAAAAATGGAAGCTATTTGCCTGTTGTATGTCGGACAATGGCCTAATATCCAGAATATATACAAAGAGTTCAAGGAAACAAACCCTGAAGGAATCAATAAACCAATTAATCAATATGCAAAGAAGCCGAAAAGAAAGCTTTTCTTTTTTCTGAAGACAATCTGACTTCCCACATTAAACAATGTAGAGGAGAGGTACAATTTTAAGATAAAAAAAACAAAATTGAATAATTCAGAAATTACATAGAGAAACATTCACTATGAAAAAGCCTAAATTTTTGAGGAGAGATGAAAGAACAAAGAGTTATGGCTTCACATTTCTATCAGGTACTATCAGGTAAATAAACTGAATATGAAATTATTTTCCAAGGTGATAAAGTTCAACATGGTTGGTGTTCTGAAGAGTTGCTGGAATGGACTCAAATTAGATGGAAGAAGTAACATAATAAGTAAAAGCAGTTACTAACAGAAGGATATATGCTCAGTTCTTGAATGGATGAGTGTTGTTAGTGAGACATAGATATGGGCACACTTTTCTCAGTAAGGTCAGTACATTTTTTTTTTTTTTTGGTCTGGTTGTGGGCCTGAACTCTGGGCCTGGGCGCTGTCCCTCAACTCTTCAGCTCAAGGCTAGCGCTCTACCACTTGATCCACAGTGCCACTTCTGTCTCTTTTCTTTTTGCTTATGTGGTGCTGAGGAATTGAACTCAGGGCCTCATGCATGCAAGGCAAGCGCTCTACCACTGAGCCACCTTCCCAGCCCCCAAGGTCAGTACATTTTAAAGTATATTTTATATACACCAGTGGGACCCATCAGCTGCACTGGACATTGACCAAAATGAACTAAGCAACACAATGGCAGTGATGGGAAGGAGGGAACAAGTAGGAAAGAGGGAACAGCTGATGCTATGCAAAACAAAAGAAAGGTACATATCACCCAATGAGGAGGAAATATCTGTATTGCAAAGCTCATAGAACTCATAAATGTTATAGACCATGATAGATAACTTGCTCCATGAAAGTTAGAATGTGTTTGTAACTTTAACTAAGCATCACTATCCCACAATACTGCGAAATTTGGGGAATTATATAACCACTTAATCACAATAAAAATTTTGAAAAAATAAATAAAAAAATAAAGTATATTTTAACTTATCTTTAATTACTTGTAAAAAGGTCTTGATTCAACATATCAATTTATGAGTGCAATGCATTTTGTGCAATGATCAATGCTATCTCTTCCATAATTCTCCAGCTCACATTTTTTATTAGTAAGGTTTTTTTTTATTGTGAAAATACCATACAGAGGGGTTACAATTACATGAGCAAGGAAATGAGTACATTTCTTATCAAGCATTGTTGCCTCCTCCTTTGTTTCCCCTTACCCTCCCCCCCTCCCCAAAGTTGTAAAGTTCGTTTTTTTCGACATAACATCTTGTACATCTCATTGTTCAAATGGGTCCACTTGTACCCCTATTTAAACAATTTGTTTTTTCCCTTCCCCTCCACAAATTATACCAACATCAAATATGGTGAAAACAGGGGTAATACCGTGGGGGAGGGACTCACATTTTTATATCCATTAATCCTTCTAGATTCAGGAATTTCTTGGAGAAAGTAATAGCAATAAAACAAAACAAAGAAAAAGAAAATGCCAGAGCATTTTGGTCTTTTTACCAATAGATAGATACATAGATAGATGGATTTGGCTAGACAGGCGTTAGAAATGAATTGAGGCAATGGGAAATATGAGAAGATAATTTATAGTGGAGGACAAGTGAATGAGGCACCAAAGCACTATTTTAAAGGAGAGATTCTAAGCATCTATAATAATTGTTGCTTAGACTATAACTGGGAATTTGAGAAAAATGAGTCTACCTCAATTTCTTCTTTCTCCCTCAAGGTAGGCAATTTTGATTGGATCTCACAACTCCTTGTGAATATGCTAATAGAACTGATAAGCTGGATGATAATTTCTGATCTTTTCATAGCTGTTTCTACTTATAAGGTATTCTTTTACTAGAGAACATGAGAAAAATTGTGCTTTAAGAAAACTATACTTTTATGAATTTATGATATATTATAGTAGAAAATAAAAGTTTGTGATCATATTTGTTGTAGCTATAGGGCTAATTAAGATATAAAACCTCAGAGGTCTCCAAATTAAATAGCTTCCTTGCACAATTTGGAACAGACATAGTAGTATATATACTATTATGTATTCTAACTCAGAACAAACAAGTGTAATTGATTTAGGAAGGTGAATATGAAGGAATTAGGGAATCTCATTTTCATTTGGTATTGTTTGTGGGTTATTTTATCCTCTCTTTTAGCTCCAGTAGCCACCTAACATCTTTGGCATATGGTCTCCTCCAGCAATAGGAATTACCACATATTGAATTCTTCTCTGTTGGTTGCTTTGACTTTCTCTTCCCTAGTGAACAGAAAGTAACTCTGCCTTTAAAATGTTCATGCAATTAGGTCAGACCTAATCTGCTTCTTTTAAGATTTGAGTTCTTAATTATTTCTGCAAAATACCTTCACAGCAGTAACCTAAATTGCACCCTATTGCAGAATGTCTTTTGTGGGTTAATGTCAATATCTTGGTCTATTTTTATTAGGCACTCACTTCACTCAACCAAATCAAGCATTTTAAAATAGATGGTAAGCACTCACTTGCTAATGTGCAGACGAATTGAAAAGACCTCACTTGCTAATGTGCAGATGAATTGAAAAGACCGGGATAGTTAGAGTAACCCAGTTTCCTATTTACTACACTTACTTCCAGGGTGAATGGGAGGCTATCACAAATCCAGGAATATTATTGCTTTCAGGATAATGCAGTTCCAAGAACCCATCATTTCCACAATTGTGTGTCAAGTGATTGAATTTTCATTTTTAGTATTGCAGGTAGAATCAGAGAAGTATGCGTTGCTTTAAAAATCATTTAGTATAAGATACTCTAAAGGATACAGTTACTTTGTAACAATGGCTTCATTCTTTTCTGCTTGTTTCTACTCTCTTCATTGGTAAAGTAGAGAAACTTTTACCTATTCCATTCTTGAAGCAGATATATTAGAAGAGATATGAAATTGCTGGGTAGTGCAATAAAGTATTTTGAAATACCTAACAGAGGAAAAGTCTAAAACTCTTAGCAAACAATTATATATTTCTAACAGTAAGAGTTTAATAAAACAGATTTTTTTTGGTGGTACTAGGGTTTGAACTCAGGTTCACAATTGCTAGCTTTACTTTTTTCTCTTGATCTAAGCCTTCTCCTTTAAGTATTTTCTTTCTTTTTTTTTTATTATTGTAAAGGTGGTGAACAGGGGATTACAGTTACATAAGTAATGTAATTAGTGCATCTCTTTTAAAACACTATTACCCTCTCTCTTTTTCTCCCACGTACTCCTCCCTACTTCCCCCCCCAAGTTGTACAATTCATTTCCAACATAGTGTCAAGTGAGTATATTGTTGTATTAGTTCATCCTTTGTCCTGCTGTTTTAGTGATTACCTTTCTCTTCTACAGATAAGATAAACTTATATGCAAGATAAAGGCTACAGAAAACAGAAAAAAATAGAAATAAACACACACAGAACATAATAATGAATTTGTAAGTATTTAATATAAATCATTTTGGCTCTGACTTTTTTTGAGATAACATCTCACATTTTTCCTGAATCAGCTTGGACTAAAATCTTCTTACTTATGCCTTAATCCTTATGCATTATCCTTATGTTATACTTATGCATTATCCTTATATTCCCTGTAAAAATTATTAGGGTATAAAGGAAGAAGATATCTCCCTGCAGACCAACATTATCCAAAGAAATGGAATGCTCCTCTGTGCTCTCCAATGTGACAGCCATACATTGGTTAAGGACTTGAAATATGGTTAGTAAAACTGAGGAATTTTTATTTTAATTTATTATAATTGTAGTTTAATTATGATCTGTGACTAGATGACTATATGGGCTAGACTACTATAGTAGCTATGAACTTTGCAGAAGTGGTGGTCAACATCCTTGTGTGGGGTTGTTCTAGGAAAAGAGACAAGAAAGCAAGCAGTGGAAGAAAAGTCTGGATAAAGGGATAACAAGGGGTAATAAGAGGTAAAGTTGCTGAATGTGTTAAAGACATCCTTAGCATATTCTAGAAATACCAAAGAAATAAAAGGTAATCCATACAGAGGGGCCAAAATCATCCAGATAAGCACATAGATTTAATGACCTAACCCAATTTGAGACTCTCTGACAAAATCAAAATGATTAAAGTCCTCAGTGAAATACTAACAAATTGAATTTAACAGCACAATAAAAGAGTCATTCACCACAATCAATTGGGATTTGTGTTTGTAATCATAGGTTGGTTTAGCCCACACAAATTAGTGAATGTGATTTTCCAAAGAAATAGAATGAAGGATGAAAACCATATGATCACCTCAATAAAGTCAGAAAGAATATTTGTCAAAATTCAACATGTCAGAAAAATATATTAGGGAAATATATTCAATATATTAGAGACATCTATCTTCTAAATGAACTTTTAAAGGTCATATGCAACAAACCTACAGATAACAGTATACTTAATAGTTGAAGGCTTTTCTTCTAAGATCAGGAACAGGACAATAAGTCATACTCTTTTTCATTATAGTAAATATGGGAACAGAATCTAAGCCAGAATACTTAAACAAAATAAACAGATAAAGAAATATAAATATATACATATCAAAGATATATCATATAATATATTTCATTATCCCTCCTTTGTAGAAAATATGATTTTGCAGAAAATCCAAAAGATGCCACCATTAATATTAGCATGAATGGAAATTTACATAAAGTTTCATGATATGAAGTAACATAAAAAAACACGTCTTCTAATTCACTAATGGCAAATGATCCAAAAAAAAGTCAAAGAACAAACCAATTCATAGTGGCTATTCTCCAAAATACTTAGAAATAAATTTAAAGAAAGAGATAAAAAGAATCTTCTCAAATAAATGAAAATATATACCATATTTTTGAATTAGAATTAATAGTAAAATGTCTATACTATCCAAAGCAGTCTACAGATCCAGTGTAATCACTATGAAACTTCCAATGCCTTTTTTATATAAGTAGAAAACAGATCCTGGAATTTATCGTAATTCATGATGTGTACTTGAACATTGCTAAGAGTGAGTTTTACGCATCCTTGTCACAACAAAAGATAAACATGTGAGGAAATGCATTTTAATTGCCTTGATTTATCCCGACCAAAATATATACATTTATCAAAACATGTTGAACATAAATGTGCATATTTTAAAAGGACTTCAAATGAGGTAGCATTTGTGAGACTGTGAAAGGAGAGGCGCTGAAGTAACATTATCAGCTCAGAACTAAATACATAAATGCTGCTTCTTTATAGTTCTTGCATTTGAAGGTGGCAGACTAACAGATGGAGGGAATGGATGATGTGTTCTTGACACAAATTAAAGAACTGGCAGAGAGGCAAAGTGAGGGAGTTTCTGGACATGTGAGGGAAGTCTCGGTTGGCTAAGATCAGAGAATCCAACAAGCTCTGGATTTGCCTTGCTGATGACTTCATCTCCCCAAAGACAGCACAAGAACAGAATTTGCTCTTCTGCTTTGGACCCTGCCTTCAAAATAAGTGATGTTATTTCCTTTCCTTGCAGAAAGGAAACAATACCATTTTGAATGATAAAGTATCTATGAAAGGAAAGCTGTGCTGTGTTGATCATCTAGGTATTGTGGAGTCAGATTTTATAAGGTTAGAAGAAATACGGACTCTTTCATGAGATGAGCTTTTGTGAATCTATTTCTTCTCTATCACTGTTGTAAAAATTCACTCCCTGATTTGTGGCCTAAAAACACTCATTTATTATTATCTCACTGCTTTGTGCCTCTATACTCTGAATGAGTATGGCTTAGTTGATTCTTTAAGGCTCAGAAAACCAAATTTAATGACTGTGTGTGGCTGAACATCTCAATTCAGTCAGTGGTTCCAATTCATTTTCTTGAAGTTATCACACTATGGTCACTTATTCCCTTGCTGACTGTCAGTAGGACTCTGTCTACATCCAGTTGGTATTTGTGTTCCTTCTTGCTCATTGCCCGTGGCTCCCTCCACTAGTGGCACATTGAATCCTAATCATAACTTTTCTGTCTTGGAAAACTGTCTGTAAGGGCTAGCATGAGTAGATCTGCCACATCTTGATCATCTGGATAATTACCCTACCATCAAAAAGTCTCTTTAGTAATCATTTATATTAATTCCTTAGAGAGACATGGAACACTCTCTTCAACTTTATTTTCATTATTTTTCTCTTAAATGTCCTTTTGGACATTCTGTTCTAATCATCCTCCACCCTCATTAGTTTTTCAAATTATATTTTTATTTTTTAAGTAGTTGTACAAAATAGTTTAACCTACCCTGAGCTTTGTAAATTCAATTATATGTGTAAATTCAATTTTTCATGTAAAGGAGTAGAGACTACTAAGTGAACATCTTTAGAGCCATTATACATACCACAGCACAATGTATAATAAACAAGTAAGTCATAAAAGGGAAGATGAAAAATTTCTGAAATCAAAATTTTAAGGAATGAGTTCAGATTTTAAACATTTGAATTTTAAGAATAGTGTCAAGAAGAGTAACACATTGCATGAGGTAATTTTTCTAGAAATGTTAAAAAACAAAGTATCATCACATATATATTTGCAGTAAGAACATCAAGAGTTTAGGCCTGGGACAGGCTGAAAGAATGTTAATAAAAATCTCAGAGATAATGGAATTTTTCCCTTAAAATAACTGAATGGTATTCAAACCAGAAAAAAACCCAACCAGGAAATATAAGAACTAATTGTTTTGCCTGTTGAAATGAATTATATCTCAGCATTACATAGTTGAATTATATAGAAAATTTAAGGAGACAGGCATCAAACAAGACTTTCAAACAAGAGATTGAAGAAACACAAAGCATCGACTATTCTCTTTGGCTTAACCATATTGACAAAAGCTTTGACAAGCGTAAAATTTACTTAGAAAATTCCTTGTTTTTAATCAGTAAAGAGATTTAAGGCATATTGCAACTCCTTGAATTTCTGACTTGAATACTTAATTATGAAGACTGACTGAGATGCTACTGATGGTGACATAAAAGATAGGCTGATAATATTTTTAAGAAAGGGAGTGTTGACATAGACATGTAGAGCTAAGAGAATGCAGAAAACAGGAGACTACAAAAGGCAAAGAGATATATAGATTGAAGATGGTAGAAGAGCTCTAGAGGTTATCCAGTTCCAGCCCCTGAAAAAATGTCAATATTGTTTTCAGTTGAGTCACCAATGATAAATGACTGAATGGTTAATATAAGTTGCTAAGTCCTGGGCCATCAGCACTCCAAGACCATAGCTGTACAACTAATAGCTTAGGGCCACTTGCACTCAAAACTTTGAAGTTGATGACTCCTATATACCTACCTTTTTGCCTCCATGATTCTAACCATATAGGACAAATGAACGAACCTTCAGCCAATTTGTTAAAATATCTTAGATCCCTTGAAGCCAGAGGAGACATTTTAGACACTAGATCATTATACTCCTGCATCTCTCTTTCTTTCTTTCTTTCATTCTTTCTTTTTTTTGTTTTGTTTTTTGTTTTTGTTTTGTCAGTTGTGGGGCTTGAACTCTAGGCCTGGGCGCTGTCCCTGAGCTCTTCAGCTCAAGGCTAGCACTCTACCACTAGAGCCACAGCACCTTTTCTGGCTTTTTCTGTTTATGTGGTGCTGAGGAATCGAACCCAGGGCCTCATGCATGCGGGGCAAGAACTCTACCACTGAGCCACCTTCCCAGCCTCTCTTTCTTTCTTATGTATATACTATATATAGTATAGATGCATATATGCATATGTATATGTAGCATGTATACTGTATATATATACTATACTAATATATAGGGTATAATAGTATATACTATTATAAAATATACAAATCTATATTTTATGATAAATAAAATTATATACATATATATTCATAATATATAAAGTATATATGTAATATATAAACATATAACTATAAACAATATTATATATACTATACTATTATATGAAATATATAATATGTATAATTTATCACATATAATAATATAGTATATTTATTATATAGTATATTTATGTATCCTAAAAAGTATATATACTATAGTATACTATATAGCATGTATTCTTTTGTATTTCAGTTAAAGATAATTTACTTTTTGAGCAAACATGCTAGAGTGGAGTCATACAAGGCCATGTATACCACTGGTTATTAAAAGTCTTTAGTTTGATCAATGTTGGATCAAAGTTTCTGAAATTAAAACTGCCCAATCCTATACTTATAATCTTAACCTGAAACCCTGACATTATATCCATTAAGAGTCTCACAATCTAACCAAACCGTATTTCTAAGAATTTACCTAAGACCTTCATTCTGCCTCCATAAATAAAGATTCCCATTATGGAATCTTGCAGATATGTATCTCGGTATTTTGTTCTTTTCTGTCCTCATTATGACTACACTAAACTAAGCATCATTCATCTGTTACCTTAGTACTGCCAGCAGCCTTTTAATCATTCTCTCTAAATAGAGCCTTTCCTGTGTACAATCTGTTACAATCTGAAAACAGAATCATCCTTTAAAAACACAAATGTGATCATTTATGATGTTCCTCCCTTACTCAAACATTTTCATAGATTTCTACTGCTCTTAGGATACAGTTTCATGGTTAATATGGATCTTGAGACCTTGGCTTCTGATCATCTTCCCAGATCACACTTTCCTATACCCCTTGTATTCCAAGCATACTGGCATATTACACTTCTGTGTCTGGAACATTATCTATCTATCTATCTCTATGTTTGTATAGATATATGTGTGTGTGCATTTTTTATCCTTTCTCCTGAATAAAATATTCTAAATCTATCATCTCTTAGCTAAAAGACTACTTTGGGATCTATAACCCAAAAGATATCAGAAAATGATAATGTTTCTCTTATTTTCCTTCTTACTGCATATCAAAACTCATAATTCTAGTTTTGGGGAGTATATTAATATCCACATTGACTGTGTTTAGGTTGTACAGAATTCTGTACTATATTTTAGTAAGCCTGTAATTAAGCAATGCGCATTGCTTAATAAATTTCAGATATCAAAAGATAATCTTTTATGGCATGTAACTGATGGGTGTATGGGAGTGAGTAATGATCCTCAGATTGGTATTACCCTTTCCTGGTACATACCAGTGGCAGCACTGAGATGAAAACATGGTTGAATGGTATTTGATGTAACAGTGACATGGTAACTAACCCATGAACTTAATCCAAGGTGCAGCCACACCCTCTGATTTCACGCTTTGCCTGATATGATTGAGCACCACACACCATTAGCAAAACAAGGCTCCTTCAGAAGGAAAAAACACCCAATTTTGTACTATTCCATAAAAGAAATAATATACTGGCTTCAATGTTTAAGTCTTGTCTTTTCTTTTTTTTTACATGAACCTCTATGAAACAAGGTGCAGATCAGATGGCCTCATAGGTATGATTCCTAGAATTCTGTAAAGAATGTGGTTGATCGATGCATAAAATTGAAGTTTGTCAAGTCACTGAAAGGAAGGTATAGAGAGGAGGGATCACATATACCCTAGTGTGGGCCTGAGACTCTGCTTGGATATCAGGGCTGGACTCACATGCATCCAGGTAGAGGATATAATTTCTATCATCCAAGGCATGAGTATCTACTCCACTCCCTACAAACAAGAGATGATAAATGTATGGAAAATTTAGTTGAATTTACTGAATCAGTCCAACTCATTGGTAATATTATTGATGTCCTGGCCATGCAGCTTGCAAAGTTGGGCTAAAGCTTGTCAGATTGTCTGACCTTGATGAAGACAGCTTAAATTCTGACAAAATTCTGGGTTCTCACTATGCATTAATTATGAGAGTTAAATTCCTTGTTGTTTCCTTTTCTTTCATACTCAGAAAGAATACTGTATTAGGCTGGAAGATTAGAGAAAGCCCAACTCAAATACATCAAATTACATGACAAATGGACTTTCCCTTTTATTCTAAAATTATTTTCAGTGTGTAACAAGCATAAAATATTGGCTATATAATTCATCTGGAGTACTCTTTAATTCATTTTAATAAAATATGCTGAAACTTTTATTTATATTGCAGTCTGCCTTAGAAAATGTTTGAGGGCTAAGAGTATTTTTTTCTTTTTTATTATTTTATTGTAAGGGTGATATACAGAGGGGTAAGGGTGATATACAGAGGGGTTATAGTTACATAAGTCAATGAGGACATTTCTTGTTGAATGTTGTTACTCTCTCCTTCATTTTCTTCTACATTCCCACCTAATCCCCGTCCCCCTCCCCCCTCTCCAAGTTGTAAAGTTCATTTCCAAAACTGTTTTGTGTGTATTGTGACTTGATTTTCAATGTTGTCTTTGAGGCTTTCTCTGTGTTTAATAAAATGTGCTATTTTTTAATGCTACATTTAATCCTCAGGCTCTAGTATGTCTTATCTTAAAAGAGCAACCTCTGAGAAAAATATATAATTTCATTGTAGCTAAAAGCTAGCAATATCTCCACAGAGGTTTGGTATATCTTGGAAAATAATCAAAGAAAAACTTTGCAATGTTAATTGAATTTAAGCTTAAATAATCAAAATGTTTACTCAATTTGCTTTTTTTCTTTTATTGTGAAAATAATGTACAGAGGGGTTACAATTACATGGGAAAGATAATGAGTACATTTCTTATCAAGCATTATTGCCTCCTCCTTTGTTTCCCCTTCCCATCCCTTTCCATCTCCCCTCTTCTTCCCCCAACAAAAGTTGTAAAGTTCCTAAAGACTTGTACATCTCATTGTTGCAAGGGTTCCACTGTATTCCTATTTAAACGATTTGTTTTTTGCCTTCCCCTCCACAAATCATACCAACATCAAACACAGTGAAAACAGGGGTTATACTGTGGCGGAGAGACATACAAAGTAACAAATAAATCATAAATATGTTAGAAACAATCGCATGAAAGAAAAAACATTGGAATACTTATCTTGGGGTTCATTTCCCTAACATCAACTTATCTGACCTTTTCTGCTTGTCTCAGACATATAACATGGGTCCTATGTTTCTTTGGGCCTGTCTTACTTCACTTAATATAATTTTTTCCAAGTCTTTCCATTTCCTAACAAATGGGGCAATGCCATTCTTTCTGATGGAGGCATAGAATTCCATTGTGTATATATACCACATTTCCTTGATCCATTCATCTACTGAGGGACATCTAAGTTGGTTCCATACCTTAGCTATGGTAAATAATGCTGCAATAAACATAGTAGCTGGTAGCTTTACTGTGGTCTTGTTTGTGAACATTTGGGTAAATGCCCAAAAGTGGGATTGCTGGGTCTTAGGGAAGCTCTATATGGAGTCTGTTGAGGAACCTCCAAACTACTTTCCAAAGTGGTTGAACAAGTGTACACTCCTACCAACAATGCAGTAAGGTTCCCTTCTGTCCACATCCCCTCCAGCATCTGTTGTTATTCGAGTTCTTATTGTAGCCATTCTAACTGGGGTGAGGTGATGTCTCAATGTTATTTTGATTTGCATTTCTTTTATGGCTAGAGAGATCCAGCTTTTCTTCATGTGTCTATTTGCCATCCTTCTTTCCTCTTCAGAGAAGTTTCTCTTTAAGTCCTTAGCCCACTTATTAATCAGGCAGATGTTTTCTTTGAGGATTTATTGTTGGGAGATTTAATTTTTTGTGTTCTAAGTATATTTTAGATATGAGACCCTTGTCCATTGTATGGTTAGTGAAGATCTTCTCCCAATCCATGGGCTTTCTAGTGATCTTGCTAGCTATGTCCTTTGCCATGCAGAAACTCTACAATTTCATGCAATCCCATTTGTCCAACCTTTCTTTGATTTGTTGTGTTTCTGGGTCCCTATTAAGTAAATCTGGGCCTGTGCCAAGGAGACCTAGGGTTTTTCCTATTCCATGCTGTAATGTTTTCAGAGTGTCTGCTTTGACTCCGAGGTCTTTGATCCATTTGGAGTTGATTCTGGTGCAGGGTGATATATAAGGATCTAGCTTTAGTTTTCTACAAGTAGTTAACCAATTTTGCCAGCACCATTTACTGAAGAGGCTGTCTCTCTTCCATTCTATTTTTTTTAGCTCCCTTGTCATATATTATATGGCTATAGGTCTGTAGGTTCATTTCTGGGTTTTCAATTCTATTTCATTGGCCCTGAGGTCTGTTCTTGTGCCAGTACCAAGCTGTTTTGATTACAATGGCTTTGTAGTAGAGTTTGAAATTTGGTATTGATATTCCTCCAGCACTGTTCTTTCTGTCAAGGATCATTCTTTGCTATTTGGGGTCTTTTATTGTTCCATATGAATTTTCGCTTCTATTTCCTTATTGATAGGCATCACATTGAATTTGTAGATAGCCTTAGGAAGTATTGCCATTTTTCCAATGTTGCTCCTTCCAATCCAAGAGCATGGGAGGTTTTTCCACTTTTTAAGTTTTGTTTTGATTTCATCTTCAGGTTTTAAAAGTTTTCATCATAGAGGTCCTTTAATTCTTTGGTTAAGTTAATTCCTAAGTATTTTATTTTTTGTGGGGCTATTACGAATGGAATTGCTTTCCTGATTTCAGCCACACTTTTCTCATTGTTGGCATACAGAAAAGCCATTGATTTTTGAGGGTTAATTTTATACCCTGCTACTTTGCCAAAGTTTTGAATCAGCTTGTGTTTACTCATTTTTCTTAATTTTAATTTCTTTCTAGCAGCACATGACTGAAATCTCCAAATCCTGGCCATCGATTTCTCACTTTGCATGTGAATATATAAGGGTGGCCACTCTTAGTAGGAATTTATGACTTAATTCAGGAGTCTAATTCTCTCCATTGTTTATCCAGACACCCATAAAGATGGTGTTCCCATGATCTGATGTGCCATACAATGTTAGGGATTCGGTAGTGAATATCTAATACAACAGTGTAGAATGATGAGGAGAACTTTCAAGATTAGTAAATCATGTGGGGCACTACCTTCATCAATAGGTTAGTAATGTCACTGTGGGAGTGGATCAGATATCCTAGGAGAAAGTTTCAGGTATAAATTAGCTAATCTGGATCTCAACTGTTCCTGTGTTCTTGTACCTACCATCCTAGGGTGATGCAAGGTGAATGTTTTGCCCAACATGTAGCAAGTCCTTGAGCTTCATTACTTTTGGTGCCCTGAACCAAAAGAAATAATATGCTTATAAATTACCCAGGTATTCTTCAATGACCTCAGAAGTAAGAGAGTTTTGGCTTCTTCAGAGCTTGTAATAATTTTCTGGAATGTAGGGTGATGACCCAACTAAAATTTAATATAACAATAAGAGGCATACTCTGGTAGATATTATAGTACTACTTTGCTTTCTTCTGAGAGGGCAAAAACCCCCAAATTGGACAATAGCTATAGTTTCCTTTATTGCTGCTAATTTCTAAGACATCAATTTGAAATCACTTCTTAGCCAGTAAGGTTTAAAAACAATGTAAAAAAACAGTACTTGGGCAAGATATGGTGTCAGACATTTATAATTTCAGCTAATTGGAAAGCAGAGATGGGAAATCCCAGGTGAGCCCTCGACAAAGTTGGTAGAAGATTCTATCTAAAAGCAAAAAAAAAAAATTACCAAAAGCAAACGAATTAGGGGTATGATTCAAGTGTAGAGCATTTATGATGTCTTGAGTTCAGTCCTCAGCAGCACCAAATTAACAACAACAACAACAATAAAAATCTTTCCAAATAAAGAAAAAAGGCTTAAAAAGTTGAAGTAGTGGTAGTACTCATGCCCTTGATGTGTTCATCAGAAATACTTTACTGGTAAGTAAGTTAGGTTTATACTGTGTCTTACCATTGTATTTACACAAGTATTGATATTTGTGATTCTTCCATGAAGGAGGCAAGAGACACTGCGCTTTAGCTCTTTTTTGTAGGTCTTGGGGCTTGAACTCTGGGCCTGGGTGCTATCCCTCAGCTCTTCAACTCAAGGCTAGAGCTCAACCACATGAGCCACAGTGCCACTTCCAGTTTTCTGATGCTTTATTGGAGATGAGTCTCACAGCCTTTCCTGCATAGGCTGGCTTTGAACCATGATCCTCAGATATCAGCCTCCTGAGTAGCTAGGATTACAGGTGTGAGCCACCAGGGACCAGCATACTTTAGCTCTTTAACTTAATTGTTGCAATTAAATTTGGGGACAAAAAGCCTTTCAAACCTTTTCAATTGTCAATTTCTCCATATCTCATGCGCTGTCCCTCAGCTCTTCAGCTCAAGGCTAGTGCTCTACCACTTGAGCCACAGCGCCACTTCCTTTTTTTCATGGTTTATTTGAGATAAGTCTCACAGACTTTCCTGCCCAGGCTGGCTTTGAACCGCGATCTTCTGATCTTAGCCTTCTGAGTAGCTACGATTTCAGGTGTGAGCCATCAGCACCCGGCTTGCTCAAGTTTTAACCTGAAACTGCCACACTTCAACCTCATCTTTAGATTCCAGCTTTAATTCTAGTTCTGGTGTTATTTTCATCACAGCTGTAGTTAATTACTTTGCTGGTCTCAGAGTCAATAAAGACTGGACATAGCCTCTTCCTAATGCCTGTAATGCTGACATTTGATCCTTTCATGAGTCATAAGTGTTCTTAGGCATTTGGAATGAGGGATCCTTTCCAGAAACACATTCTACATTCTTTGTCCACCCCAATCATTATGTGTGGCTGTAGTAACCTTACCAAATGCTTGCTTGCTTTCTTTCCCTCTTTTAGGTATGGTCAGATGAAGTTGTGCAATGTAGTTAAGGCTGGCCTCAGAGGTGTTATATTTCAGAATACTGGGAGTATATTTGTGTACAACCAGGTCTGGCTGGTAAAGTTGTTTCTGTTGCTGTTTTGTTTTGTTCTGTTGTCATTTTGGGATTTTCAACTTCTGCCCTTTCCCTTGTTCGTCAGGCACTCTGACCCTAGGCCTCAAAATCTCAGTCTGGGTATATGAATAGGATTCTTGCTATCAGGTTTGTCTTCCAATACCAGATTTATATTAGTCCATTCATTATTCAGCAGAATGGCATACTTGAAACGGGGTAATTTCTGAAGGGCAAATATTTAGTTTTTTATAGTTCTAGAGGCTACAAGTACAAGATCAAAGTACTGGCAGAGCCAGTGTCTAGGGAGCACCCAGGCTCTATTCCCAAGATGGAGACCTGCTATTGCACCTCATATGTTGGCAGTGAATGTTGTGTTCTCCTATATTGGAATGTGTAAAAATTAAGCAAGCACCAATTAGTTTTCTCTTGCCTTTTTATACGGGTCTTAACCACATTCATTAGAGAAGAATTCTCAGGAACCCATCATTTCTCAAAGGCTCCACCTAAATTCTATTGCATTAGGATTGTTTCTTCATGATTTAGAGGTGATATAAATATTCCTATCACAATTGACTTGCCTACTAGTTATGAGAGAAAGAGAGAGAGAGAGAGAGAGAGAGAGAGAGAAACAGAGACAGACACAGAGCATAGATTTTTATTCTAGTTCTGGTCTCTATTAGCTGGGTGAACTGAGGAAAAATTCCTCAGTTTCCTCATCTGTGCATTTAAGAATAAGTACTCCTGCCTACATAGCATTGTTGGAGGTGACTCAATGAGTTACTACAAGACAAGCGGCTAGAGTTTTGCTACATATGTGGTCAGCACTATGACACATTAAAAGCATTCTATTCTGCAATGCTCTAATTTGGATAGAATATGACAGTCAGCTCATATTGTGTGCAGCAAACTACATTAGTCACTTCATTAACTGCACACTCTAAAAGTCATATTGTTTTTATCTAACATGCAGCATATCCGTGCTCTCTGCATTTTAACTCATTAACTATTTCATTTTTACTGCCACTAAGCTTTTGTACTTGCCTCTGTGTACATCTTTTCTTAACTCTTATGTAGGTGTCAACCTGCTTGAGTGGCTACTTCTGTTACTTGTTTGAATGCTATACCAACCTGACTCTGCTCTGACTGTTGCCTGTAACAGGTTTGTTCTGTTCCACTGAATATTTCTAATTCCTTTCTTGGTTTTATTATCTAGATGCCTACATCTCATACCTGGAATAACACATGAGTCCTTAAGATTCACCATCTGCTACCAAGAATTTTAGATTGCATTTGGTTATTAGAGTGATAAAATTAGTTACTCCAATACTCAATAATAAATGGCTTCCAAGTTTGGGTTGTTTGTCACTTTTGAGACAATAATAGTAGCAATAAAACTCTTCATTACCATGTTACTCATTACCATGCTATTAGTGTCATAGTAGTAAATGCAAAGGATATTACAGTTCATTATTAAATCCACTGCCTCTGGAGTCATCTTGTTGGATTAAAAGACTAAATCTACCATTGAGTACTGAACAATTACATATACCAGACATTATTTGATGCCCATATTAATCCTTTATGTTAGGTATTATTTTTATTCCTACTTATAGAACTGCCTGTTATGAATCTACTACAGCAGTCTCTTCCATTCTTCTGATACATTCTTACTATTTTCTCTAAAATACCATCTAGTATTTTTGACACTCAGATCTCTTATTTATTTATTATTGTGAAAATACTGTACAGAGGGGTTACAATTACATGGACAAGATAATGAGTACATTTCTTATCAAGCATTGTAGCCTCCTCCTTTGTTTCCCCTTCCCTTCCCTTCCCATCTTCCCCCCCCCCCCTACCCAATCCTCTCTGACCCCCCCCCCACCAAAGTTGAGCTTCTTGGGCATGAAGAGTATATTATCCTTTAAACAATACCTAAAACACACTCTTACTCATATATAGTGCCTGTATAGAACATATATTTTACAATAGGCTAGAATATAGTGAATATAGAATGCACATTTAGAATAAATTGATAAAAAAGTCACATGATAATGATGTTACCAAATGGAAACCTGCCTTAGGAATTAGAAATAATACACTTTTGTTTACCCTTCACATCCCTTCCCAGCCTCTCCCCTCCCCCCCAATCCCAATCTTTCTCCTTCCCCCCCTTCCCCCCTCCACCAACGTTGTAAAGCTCGTTTTGGACATGACAACTTGTACTTCTCATAAACAAAAGGAGGAGGCTGCAATGCTTGGTAAGAAATGTACGCATTATCCTGCCCATGTAATTGTAACCCCTCTGTACAGTATCTTCACAAATAAAATAAAATTTTAAAAAAAAAAGAGTTTCATGGACTTTCCTGCCCAGGCTGGCTTTGAACTGTGATCCTCAGTTCTCAGCCTCCTGAGTGGCAGGGATACAGGTACGAACCAGGGACACTGGGCTCTAATGTTTAACTTTAATCCCTGGGATCCCATTGAAGCACTCAGACATACTATAAAGAAAAGTTTTTGGATGAACTTTACAACTCTGGTGTGTGTGTGTGGGGATTGGGTGGGGGAGCGGGGGGGGGAGGGAGGCTGGGAAGGGATGTGAAGGGTAAACAAAGGAGGAGGCTGCAATGCTTGATAAGAAATGTACTCATTATCTTGCCCATGTAATTGTAACCCCTCTGTACAGTATGTTCATAAAAAATAAAAATAATAATTTAAAAAAGAAATAATATCCTTGATTTCCTAACACTCAAATTTGGAAAGGTGTAAGAATCCTATTAATGAGAAATTAGCAATAGACATTGCACATGATCATTGGGTTTGATTAGCTACTTGAGGCACTTAAAAAAGAAAAGCTGCATGGTTTTAATAAAAGATCATTTGTTGACACATCTTATGTACAATTTTTCTTCCTTTAAAAAATAACTTGATATGAGCTTTTAAATACCTGAATGGGAAAAAAAAGAATACAAGCAACTGCAACAAAATTATAGGGGAAATGTCACACATTAGAGAAAGGTGAAAATATTTGGCATTAGAACATCGATTATTTGGGCATAGGACTTCAGGAATCATACAGTTGAAACCTCCAAATTACTAGTGAAGGAAATGAACTGCGTCTATGTTATGAGATTGCTCAAAATTGCTCAAAGATCATCAGAGACAAAATTAGATCTTAGTTCTATGTTCTCAGGCTCATAATGTACTAGTTAATGGCCTTCTAAACATTATATATTTTGTGTAGAAATATTCTAGTGGAAGAAGATACCAGGCCTGTCCCATTTGAATTCAACCTGAATTAATTAATACATGTTCACCTCTTATTTGTATTTGTTTCATAGTCACTCTTTGATCATTTCTACACTGGAGCTGCTTCATCTAAACCCCTAATTTATGCCATGGGCAAATTTTTAGTTTGCTGTAGTTGTTATATTCATTGATTACACAAATGAGTCTTATGTAAAGATAATTTCACTTTGAAATTTGTTCAGTATAAAACTTAATTCCAAGGGAACCTATGACTTTCAGAAATTAGAATTCTTTTTTTCTTTCCTCTTGAAAAGATGATGGTAGCCTACCCAAAAGCTGGTGCAAAGGTAATTGTAGAGTTGACAGTACTTCCTTTTGGCTTGCAGTGCCAGAGGTCAATTTCAGAGCCTTGATCTGCTAGGAAATCACTATGCCACTGAGCTATAGCTCCAGCTAGATTGCACTTTGTTACTTTTCACTTTCCTCAATACCACCACACAAAGGAAATTTAATGCATCCAATTTTGACATATTTAGGGAAAATGAAAAATAGAGTTAAACTTTAAATGATCCCTTATTAAAAATACTTCCAAAATAGAATTAAGCTTTAAATGCTCCCTTATTAAAAATACTTCCTTTAGCTTACAATCTAAGACAAAGTATTTTGCTTACCCGTTACCATCTTTCCTGTTTCCCCTTCTCTCCTTCTTTCCCTTCACTCCTGCTTCTTTGCCTTTCCTGTCACTCTCCTCTTTCTTCTCTACACTTTTCAACTATGAAATTCTCACTGATTTATTATACACGAGGAACAGTTTAGCCAGGTCTTTTCTCCACTTGCTCATAAAACCCAAATTCTGCTTCCTTCTTAATAAGGTTTTATGTTTTAGCAAATTTGGAAGCAAGAAATTTTACCTTACATCTACCCCTGAGTCAGTTGCATACTGCAGCTGCTAGGTGTACCACCACTTGTCTTCTTCATTCAAGTGATGTATCAGATATGCATAGTCCTATGTGCAAATGCTTCTGTTTACATAAGCAGCTAGCAGGGCTGTGTTGTAATAATATTTTAAAATTTGGCTTGTATTTTAATCTTGTTCTGTTTTCCCTTAGCCCACCTTGCTATTTGACCTTGATATTATTCTTTTGAATGCATATTCTTTTATTTCCCCATCATATCATGTGATATTGAGTATCCATTTATATTCCTTATTAAAGGAAAATACAGGTGCTTTGACAAATCCTCTGATATCCTCATTATTTCTTCCTAGCTTTTGATAGGAAGCAAACATAGATAGAAGGATGCAACAATTATTGAACAACCTTAATAATAATGGTTCTTTTGATATTAAAACTAAATATTACATCTAATTTCACTTTAATTACTTCTAGTGTATTTAACATTTCTTTAAATAAGAAATTCTGAACTGAGAAAACTTTAAAGTTATGACCTTCAGAATTGTCAAACTTATATCCAGAAACCAACTCATTATTTATTATCTGCTTTGTTTTTGTGGTAAACCCATGTATGTTCAATTTTTATACAAGGCGATCATTATCAACTTTGCTCTCTTTCACTTCTTGTACTCGAATCTCCATCAATATTCTCTCTATTCCATCTATACTTGTTAGATAACTTTTGAATCTTTTTCATCTTTCAACAGCCTCCTAAATGGACTTTTATTTCTAACCCGGATTCTCCTCATTATTATTATTTTTTAATTCAGAATCATATTTTGAACATGAATATTCAAGTGAGTTCAATGGCCTCTCATTGATTTAAAGATATTGGCAAAAATTAATTGTACAGTTAAGAGGAGTGAGGGAAAGGATGGGTGAGAATGTTGAAAAGGGTGACATTGATCAAGATTCATTGTACTCATAAATTGCTTTGTTAAATGGCATCTCCTTTGTACAACCACTTAAAGATAATTTTAAAAATTAATAGGAATAAGCAGTTTCATTGTGATATGTACATGTACGCATATATTATTGATCTAATTCTAGTCTATATTATGCTTTCTTATTCCTTTTCCCTCTCCACCTCCTTTCAACAGTTCTTAGTGAGTTTTATTCTGCCATTTTCATGCACACACAACATATATGTATATATATATATATATATATACACACACATATATAATGCTTATTCTATTATATCCTTTTCCCATCACCCTCTCCTTTCTCCTTATCTACTCCTGCTGGTTTTCCTCCATTATAATCTTTCATTTACAGTCGCACCATATTATTTTACTGTTTATTTTGTTTATTTAAATTATTCTTAATAACTATGTTCTAAAGATAGAGCTTCAATTTTTATGGTAAAAATACTGTACAGAGGGGTTACAGTTACATGAGCAAGGAAATGAGTATATTTCCTATCAAGCATTCAATTTTTAAAATAAATGTCCAGCAGTTGGAAGGGGTTTGGTTATCCATCAGCTCCCAACATTAATCTTAAAATTCATTCAGTTTTGCTATTTTAAAAATATTTTATTATCTTTTAATAGTTGTACAAAGGAGTTGCTATTCACTGAAGTAGTTTATGAATAAAGTTTTGCTATTTTAAGACAGTAGGATTACAAATCAGTATATTGGAAAAAAATCTTCTAACTACTCTACTTTTATTTATAGTATCTGAATGGTTCAGATTATTACTAAGGCATGAGTTATTATAACTTAAAATAATGAAGCAAAGAGAAAATTTAAATTCCTCAGTCATGTCTTTGAGCAATTTGTCATCTGAAAATTGTCTTTAAAATGATTTTTCAAAGTCACCTTTTCATTTTCATGTCCAAATCATGAATTATATATTACAGTATAGAAGTAACTATAAGAGAAGACTAAAATAAATAGAAAGTACCTGGCATGGATTGATCTGATTTTAAATTACTCTAATTTCAGCTTTTGAATCATGATATAATATTGTTGAAAATAGAAGTATATACTATAATAAAGAATAGGAGGTATTGTTATGAATGTTAACTGAACTCTTAAAAAGATACCCCCCAAACCATTTTATCTTCTCTTCAAGTCATAGTTGCTTGGAAACATATTACTACATACATAAGCAGGAACAGTTTAATTCTGTTGTATGTGATTCTTTTAAGATCATTCAAGAAGTTAAATATTTTTAGTCTTCTTTAAGATTCTGTGGCATCTCCAATATTAACACAGACATTTAACATTGGACAGTATTTTCTTCTGTGTTTTTATAAGAAGCAATAAGGTGTTAAATAGTCAATAAATATTTACAGTACTTCTTGCATTAATCTTGGCTGTAAGTTGTAAGATTAAGAAACACCTAGGGGACTCATAAAGTCAATGCAAATGAAGATTCTTTTGGAGACAATTGGCATGTGGGACAACCACTTACAGGGATGTACCTACCATCCATGTGGGCAGGAGTCCTGGATGGAATAAAAGTGGAAAAAGAAAGAATCAAACCAACACTTCCTTAGCGAGTGCATCTATTACTGTCATTACCTGAGGACATGAAATAGGGGTTGTGTGTTTGTATGGACATTCAGTACATTTCAAGTCCTGTGCTAGGCACTTTAAGTATGATAATTCACTTATTCTTGTCATTAATATCAACAAATCTTAGAAAATGCTATTTGCTTAGAGAAGTTAAACATTATTGTGCAATTAAAACATTTGACAGAGTGCAAATGTGGGTCTGCTAGGCTATCATAACATAATTTAATATTATATAAAATTTCTGAATAAAAACATTGAAGACTTAATTCCATAATATAGTGATACAAATTTTTTCAGTACTATTGGTGTCACTGTCAAAATGTTTGGAGAATCTATTCTAAATCAACAAAACATTTTTACTTAGTTATTTGACACAAGGATAAAATTACAAAGCAACTACAAACAAAACAACTACAAACAACAAACAACCACAAAACAAACTACAAACAATAAACTACAAAGTTTTTGAAACTATGAAACATCATGTAAACGTTAAACTCACTGTGATCTTTAGTGGGCTTGTGGAGAATGCTCAATGAGTAGTTTTTAAGGATAAAGCTGCTATCTCTCTCTCTCTCTCTCTCTCTGTCTTTGTCTCTGTCTCTGTCTCTCTGTCTCTCTATCTTTCTCTCTCTCATAAGGGTAGGGATCCCATTATGTGGTTAGTGTCCATATGGTGAAAAGAAGAAAAGAAACAAAGCTATCTGCAAACCAGGAATTGAGCCTTTATTAGATATTCTATCTGCTAGCACCTTAGTCCTGGATTTCCAAGAATCCAGAACTATGAGAAATAAATTCACATCCAATCTGTGATGTATTTGTTTTAAACTAAGACATTGATATATATCTAGATCTTGCCGTGAGAATCTATTTCTGATATATTTTTATATAAACTTTGTGAGCAAATCCAACTTTGAATCAGTATGTTATCAGTATGAAACATCTGAAATGCAAGAATGTAGACAGAGAAGTTATTTTAAACTCCTGAAAACAAATGTGTTCATGGCAGTTTCAGTTACTTTATTTTATCTTATATGGAAAATCTTTAGGTGTATATCATTTTGTCATCACTTAATGTTAGCTGAGGCATTACCAATTTGTTTCTCTAAGTTATTTTGCTGCAGTTAATATCAAAATGAATTTGCAATTGTTCCCTTTAGCCAATCATGTTGTTTGTGGTTGCTTCACACATTTGCTAATGTCAATTCTAGAGGCAGATATTTTGACTGTCAAAGCTTAGAAACTTATGTTTTTTAGTTTATTGAATACTTATTTGCTTCTCCTAGAGAAATGAAGAACTGAGTAAAAATTCTGAGAATGGAGGTGGCACTTAATATCCCTCCAATAATTTTGATAAGCCACAAATTAATTCTCAGTATTCTTGTATATGGTAGACTTATAAAATGAAACAATTCTTTTGAAATTATTTTGAGTTACATGATATAGGATATCAGAAATTTATTCTGTATTATTTTCCACACATAATTGGTTGGCTAAGTGTTCACACATAGGGTCAGAGTTCTGTTCGCACATAGGGCTAGAGTTCTTTCTTGTGCTCATTTACAAATAGGAAGTTGGAATTAAAAGAAGACTACATAGAAGTAGGGTTTTGTTGCCCCATTTTTACTAGATTTTTAATATATATAAATAAATCACATCTTTAAATTAATAAATGAATTAATGAACCTAGAGATAAATCAATGTGTCTATTATTTGCACTGTGAAATCATTTTTGTACCATATTCAAACAAAATTAAAGGGTCATAGAAAGATTAAGATATGAATGATAAGATTTGAATTATAGAAATCATTTGATATTAAATGAACTAAATTTCTAAGTAATAAATAGATGGCTCTTTACATGAAGAGATACTATGCTGGTTGTTGACAAAAACAGTTAAATATAGTAAGATTCAATTCTAAGTAGTTGGCATATTATTAGGAAGGGATTTGGCAACAAGTAGCAGAGATCCCAGCTCACACTAGAAAATAACTACAGTTCATTTTAGCTATGTTTTCAACACAACAACAACCTGGAATGAGATAGTGTCTGTAATATATTAGCTGAGGGACTCTACTGAGTTGTAAGGACCAATACTTTGGCAAATCTAAGATATATTCCCTCTCAAATAAAATGCAATGTAAGATAATGGCTGATGAGAAAAGAATCTTGCCAGGCCCATTATTGAGAAAGCAACTTCTTCAGCCAATATTGCCTCAAGACTTTTTTCTTTTTTTTTGGCCAGAGAAGTTTCCTCAGAAACCTTGGCTTCAAGGAATGTTGAGAATATCAAATGAAGATATGGGTATGATTGATTGTCAGCATCCAACTCCAGGATTCCACATTGCTTGCTTAATTAAAATCATCATTCTCCTCACAGAGAAGGAACGAGTAGAGAAGGGATACTGGGAGGAAATGAGCCAGTATCTTTCACAGTTGGCCATATTAGCCCAAATGCATAGTTTAATTGGCTACTCAAACGCAGCGTCCACAGATGTGCACATCCTGTTTCCTTGGCTGACTCTTTTTCATGATTGTTGAAGATAATCTTAATTAGTGAATATATCACCTAAAAGGATGTAAATTTTAAGTGAGAAAGAAAATTAAGAGCCTCAAGCAATTCAATTTTCTTTATCTTCAATTTGTGTTTCATAAACTGTCAATACTACCTAGCCTCTCTGTCTGTAAACTGGCTGGTTTAGGGCCATACAAAAAATTGTCTATAAAATAATGGCTTCATAAGTGCATTGTCATGTAATATTAAAATACTAACTTGCATTTTAGATTTGTCAGTATACAGATATTTTACTTTTCTAAACTTTCTTTTATCCTGGCAGTTGATTTTCTGTGAAGCAGTAATTCTTCAATGTGAGTGAAATTATGTGATTCTCCGGCCTTGCCCAATCTGTTTCAATTCTCTGACAACTGCAGAAAGGACATTAACTCCAGGGAGTCTTCATCAGGCTTGAAGGACTGTGACATCTGGCATGTCATCGGAGATTTTTATAAATCAGTGAAAACAAAACATCTCATATGTATTTTTAATTAGTCTAAGAAAATGATATACCATGTAATCCATTTAATAACATATACCATGCAATCCATTTAATAACAGTAATTAAATGACCTACACAAATGGATATGTTATCTGATTCTTTAAAAATGTATAAAAAGATCATGATTTCTAATATTGTACAATAATTCACCTTTAAAATATGAACACTTTTGTTGTGGAGTAATTTGGGGTGGGAGGAAACTATATAATCTGCACCTAAAAGATATAACCCAAAAATGTTATCTTAGTCAATAAAACTCTATTGCTTTTTTCTAATTTTCTACTTTCATATGCAACATTTACATATTATAGGTTTCATTGGTATATTTTTTAAATCAAAACTAAGATACAAGTAAATATATCTTGCTTTTTTTCAAATTTTTTATTGTGATTAAGTGGTTACCTAATTTCCCAAGTTTCACAGTATTGTGGGATAGTGATGCTTAGTTAAAGTCACAAACACATTCTCACTTTCATGGGGCTAATTGTCCATCGTGGTCTATAACATATATGAGTTCTATGAGCTTTGCAATACAGTTAGTTCTTCCGCATTGGGTGATATGTACATTTCTTTTGTTTTGCATAGCATCAGCTGTTTCCTCTTTCCTACTTGTTCTCTCCCTCCCATCACTGCTATTGTGTTGCTTAGTTCATTTTGATCAATGTCCAGTGCAGCTGTTGGGTCCCACTGTTGTATGTTTTTCCCCGAATCCCTCTTGTTCTGTGTTGTCCTCCTGGTTTCCCTCTGGTATGCACATATATCCCATATATGTGATCGGCCGCATGGGGTTATTTAGTAGTGATTCGACCAGATGAGTGGAAGTCCTTTGTTTCTTAAGTCTTGTTAATTTTGTGGTATCACCTTACATTTTGGATTTAGCATCCACTTATCAGGGAGACCATGTGCCATTGTCTCTTTGCTCTTGGCTTACCTCACTCAACATGATTTCTTCTAGCTCCATCCATTTCCCTGCAAATGCCATTATTTTGTCCTTTCTAATGGCTACATAATATTCCATTGTGTATAGATACTACAATCTTTGGATCCATTCATCTGTGGTGGGGCTTTGTGGTTGTTTCTATATCCTGACTATTATGAACAGTGATGTAATAAACATGAAGATGCATTTGTCCTTGTATACTGGTTCCTGTTGTTCAGGATAGATGCCTAGAAGTGGTATGACTGGGTCATAAGGGAGGTCAATATTTAGCTTTCTGAGGACCCTCCAGAATGCTTTCCAAAGTGGTTGTATAAGTGTACATTCCCACCAGCAGTGCAATAGGGTTCATTGGCTGTCTTTAGGAAGTGGGCCATTCTGACTGGGGTAAAGTGGTATCTCAGGGTTGTCTTTATTTGCATTTCCTTTACAGCCTGGGGTAGTGAACACTTCCTCATGTGTTTCTTTGCCATTTTGATCTCTTCTTTTGAGAAGTCTCTGTTTAGTTCCCTTGCCCATTTAGTAATTGGTTTGTTAGGTTTGGGAGGGATTAGTTTCTTGAGTTCCCTGTAGATACTTGTCTGATATATTGCTGGTAAATATTGTTTCCCAGTTAGTTGGTTGTCTTTCAACTTGGTTGCTCTAGCTTTAGCTGTGCAGAAACTTTTTATTTTAAGGTAGTCCCATTTGTCAAGTCTCTTTCCAATTTGTTGTGACCCTGGGACTCTGTTCCTGACTATGGCTATAAGTTCAAGTGTCTCTCCTACTCTGTCCTGCAATAGTTTCAGAGATTCAGGTTTGATGTTAAGGTCTTTAATCCATTTTGAGTTGATGTTGGTGCATGGTGATAGGCTGGGGTCCACTTTTAGTTTTCTGCATGTGGCCTCCCAGTTTTCCCAGCCAGTGGTTGAAGAGGCTGTGTTTCTTCCACTGTATGTCTTTGGCTCCTTTGTCAAATATCAGCTGACTGTAGGCCTGTGGATTTATTTCTGGATCTTCTATTCTATTCCATTGGTCTTCAGGTCTGTTTTTGTGCCAGTACCATGCTGTCTTTGTTATTATGGCTCTATAGTAGAGTTTGAAGTCTGGCATCAAGATCCCTCCCATGTTGTCTTTATTCCCTAGAATTGTTTTGGCTATTCTAGGTCTTTTGTTGTTCCAAATGAATTTTTGGACTGTTTTCTGTATTTCAGTGATGTACATCATTGGGATTTTAATAGGAATTGCATTGAATTTGTATATTAATTTTGGCAGTATTGCCATTTTCACTATATTAAGTCTGCCTATCCAAGAGCATGGAAGGTCTTTCCATTTCCTGGTGTCTTCTGTAATTTCTTTCTTTAAGTTTTTATAGTTTTTGTTAGATAGTTTTTTTACATCTTTGGTTAGGTTAAATCCTAATTTTTTTTGGTGGGAGGTTATTGTGAATGGGGTTGCTTCCTTTATTTCCCTTTCTGCTTGTACATTGTCAGTGTACAGGAAGGCTACTGATTTTTGTGGGTTGATTTTGTATCCTGCTATTTTGCCAAAGTGATTTATAATTTCTAAGAGTTTGGGGATGGAGTTTTTGGGATCATGAAGGTATAGTATCATGTCATCTGCAAAAAAGGATAGTTTAAATTCTTTCCCTGTGTGGATCCCTTTAATGTCTTTTTCTTGCCTTATTGCCCTGGCTAAGGGCAACAGGACTAGATTGAAGAGGAGTGGAGACAGTGAGCACCCTTGCCTTGTTCCTGATTTTAGGAGAATTGGTTGTAGTTTTCCCCCATTAAGAATAATATTGGCTATTGGTCTGTCATATATGGCTTTTATTGTTTTAAGGAATGTTCCTTCTATTCCTATTTTCTCCAGAGCTTTTAACATGAATGAATGTTGTATTTTATCAAAAGCCTTTTCTGCGTCTGTGGCAATAATCATGTGATTCTTGACCTTGGCTCTGTTGATTTACAGAATTCTGTTGTGAATCCATCTGGTCCTGGTCCAACAGGAAATAAAACAACAAAACAACAAAACAAAACAAAACAAAAAACCAGGAAGCCCTTCAACAGATCCTAGCATCATGTAAGTTAAATTATTCTATTAAACTTCATGAAGATCTTTATGTAGTGAAGGTCTTCCAGAACCTCAATTATAGAAAGATGAGATCTATGAATGAGTGGGAAAAGGTTGATCCACATCACAAGGGCTAGTTGTTTTTTTTTGTCGGCGTGGGGCTTGAACTCTGGGCTTGGGTGCTGTCCTTGCGCTCTTCAGCTCAAGGCAAGGGCTCTATCGCTTGATCCACAGCACCACTTCTGGTTTTCTAGTGGTTAATTGGAGATAAGTGTCTCACTGACTTTTCTGCCTGGGCTGGCTTTGAACCGTGATCCTCAGATCTCAGCCTCCTGAGTAGCTAGGATTACAGGCGTGAGCCACAGGTGCCTGGCCTAGGGCTGTTTTTATTTATTAATGAATTCATTAGGTAATGCATCTTCATGGACCATTTGCCCAGTGTCAAGTTTGAGGAACTGTGGCTATTTGTGTATAGGATAGATAACATTCTTGTTCTCACAACACATTTAGAGAAGAAATATGGGGGATAAACAGACAGAGTAATACATAAAAAGTGTATTTCAAAGTGTTTCATACTCTTCTGCAAAGTGATACTGACATTGTGAGAGAGATATTACATCATCATTTTTGAAGTAGACAGAATTTTTTATATATGTCAAAATGTCTTCATTATTTAGCATGGCAATCTTTGCATACTCAAAAATCACAGATTTTAAAGTAAAACGTGATATCATTCAGTCTGCATTCAAGCATATATTATTTCTGCTATTTAACTTTCCTTTTCTAGAAAATGGACTTAATAGTATGCATAGGACATGTCATGTGTTCACTAAAAGCTATTTCTTTATTCTTATAATTAATTATGCTCATATATATATACAATATTATATATTTTCTCAATTGCATTCTTAGAATGCAATTGTTTTAAAGCATAGTGTGAATAGTCATTAAGAATTGGTTAAAAGCAGTAGTATCTTGATATATTGACTTCTAGCTTGGGAAATAATTGTATCTGTTATTAGGGCTTTCCATTCTTACAGATCAAAACCAACAAATGTCATAGGCAACAGTTCTTTGCCTATGTCTTTTGCCATGTCTGTACCTCAAGCTTGAGTGATTCTTTGTTTTTCTACATCTCTGGTTCTTCTTCTCACAATCTGATTCTTTTCCTTTCACTGAGGAGACATCGTTTAAGTAGTGCCATATTGCCTAGAACACCCAGAGCTCTTAAATCAGATGCCAGTAACACCAAATATAATATAAAATAATAAAATAAAATAATTCTACATAAATAGTATTGACATAGAACCTGAACATATATGATAGAGAATGGAGAGAGGAGAAGAAAATGGTTATGCAATGATAGAAAAAATTGGATACTGGTTTGAAATAACAGCAACTTCTATGAAATTTTCAGGTCGAGATATTCATATTTGGTTATTCAAAAGATATATTTCTCCTAGCATCATTTTACAGGATGCATTGGGTTGTGAATAGTAAAAGTAGAAGCAGAGAGGCTACCTTTGTAGACAGGAAGGAAAGCATAGAAGGTGGAACTGGGAAAATTTCATGATTAAATTAAGGCAGAGAATCAGCAGTGCAAAAGATTAAAATGGGACCCGCTACATGCAATCTGAACCCACAACTTTTTTGAAGAAAATATTGAACTATAATAAATGCAAAGATGATTATAATTATGTGTTACTTCTTCACATGTTATATTATGCAAAAGAACTATTTTACAAACAGTGTTTAAAGATAATTTCTAAGCAGTTCATCGAACATTAAAGTAGCCTTCAGGCATAATCATCATGTAAAGGCTGTCAGAGGTTTTTGAAGTGTTACAATTTGTCCCTAGTTTTGTCTACCACCAATATTTACTTGGGAAACAGCAGTCCTACATCTCACACCGTGGTCTTGACTAGTTCAACCCTTCTTGTAAGATTTACCTGAAAGAATGCAATATGATATTTAAAAGTATATATAGATATATATGTGCTATTATGTATTCATTTTGTTCTAATTTATCAGTACAACTGACAACCTATTTTCCTTATTTATTATTGATTTTTCTCCTTGCTACCAAATCTTGGAGAATTTCAAATTGCTGCATTAATATTTTCTTTTGTCTCAGATTCTTCTGTCATCCTGGTAAGTGAAATATACAAGATCAATAATAAATGAAATTTAAGCGCAACATAACCAAAACATGACTTCATCGTAATACAGTATTATTCAATAATGAATGGAAATCTTTTGTCAGGTTTCACATCAATGTTCTAAGAATGAAGCTAAATTACACATAATTGTCAACAAAAATGGAAGAGATGAATGGATAATTGCAATGAAAAGATAAATTACTTTGTATTTAATCCCAAATGGACTCTTGTGTGCCAAATATCACATGGTGATTTAAGCCAAGATACTATTATCTGAAGTAATACTTATTCTGAGGTACAATAGAAAGTAGGCATCAGTGACACAATAATGCGAATCAGAAGTTTTGTATCATCTTGATGGGTTTTAAAAAAAGTATTTATATTTATATTCTGTGTATTTTCAGGAATATTTTACAAAGCTTATATAATTTTTGTTTTTTATTCACTTAATTGTGTTAAATATTTTTCTAAGAGAAAATTGGCATTTAGTGTGTTAAATGATTTTTGGCTAGGAAAATGAGAGATTTGTTTATTACTCTGTAAATAGGCAGGTCCCCATTCACACTCAACTCTTGACTGTTGGAACCAAAGAAAAAAGAACAATAAATTTAAAAAGATACTCTAATAATAGTTCTGTCAATTGCCTGATTTTGATCAGATCCATCTCTCAAATAATATAGCACATTTCATTATCTATATGTCTATGAAGTAGTGGGATATCACAAAAGTAACCTGACTTAAAAAAGTATGTGTTTAAGTCATTTGAAAGATGCAGGTATAAATTTGAAAATGAAGATATTATGGGTCTATACCATCCAACTTGATAGTTGTGATAAGATCTTGCTAACTTTTTATCCAGACTGGCCTGAAACCAATATTCTTTATCCTTCCTAAATTACTGGAGATTATGGGAAAGTTTTAATTACTGATTCAATCTTTGTACTTAATATTACTCTGTTTTTAGTGTATATTTCTTCATGATTTGCTCTTGATAGGTGGTTTGTTTCTACTTTTTGTTATTGTCTTTCATAAATTAATGTGATATAAAGAATTATAGATACATACTGCAAACAAATATATTTGAAAAAATACAAAAAAAATTTGAAAGACTACTTAAGCTTTATAACTGTTGTCAATTGAATAAGCTATGGGAAATATGGAAAGAGATGATAGTTGCTGTTGGTATTGAGAAATGAAGAGGAACAAGTTTGTATATGACCAAATGGAAGAGTTGATGTCTAAGGTTCACTTGTGAGTGAAATAAAAAATATGATAAGCAGTATTTTCTTCCTAGGTGTCAGGATTATTCTTAAAAGTGTGTCTAAACTATCTTTATTCTTGAGATGTTAAAGAAAATGAAATGGAAATAATTAAATATTAATTTTCTTTCTTTGAGACACTTTGCTATTTGACTCAGCTTCTGAAAAACAGAATGTATTTATAATATTGTATTTTCAAAAAAAAGCTTTCAATTTTATGCTGTGTTCATCCCAATTGTAATTTAAAGGATTTTTGAAGCTTTGCTTCCTGTATTATTTATTGTCAAGTATTCCTTAATTTTCTTTCTTGTATTTTAGTTTATTTTGGTACCCCTTGTGGTACTTGAATTCAGGGCCTTGGTGCTGTCCCTGAACATTTTTGCTCAAGGATAGTGCTTTATATTTGAAACACTGCTATATTTCTGTTTTATTGTTGTTGTTTTTTGTTGCTGCTATTGTTTATTGAAGATAAGAGTCTCATGGACTTTCTTGCCCAGGCTGGCTTTGCATTGCAGATCTCTGTCTCCTGAGTTGCTAAGATTACACGTCTGAGCCTGATCTCCTTCCTTTTCTTGAGACCAATAGTAAAAATTAAATTATTAAAGTGTAACAAGCTTTAATAACCATGAATTTGCTTCACACTGTATCCATTATATTCTAAATTTATTGTAATTTATCTAGAAAAGCTCTTGTTGCTTCAGTAATCCATATCATTTTCTAACTATACCAGCATGGACATTTACAGGTCATTTAATCCATTCAATTTTTATTTTGAAATCTAATATCTTCATTGATTCAATTACCCTTTCCACTTTGCCTTCCTCTGATTTTGAATATCTCAGCATATTCTATGGTACTCAGCATGTACTTCCTAAAACCCTTTTTCATCTTAAAAGACATTTTTACTTAATAATATAAGGAGTATAATAATCATGATACACAATGCACTTAAATAATAGGAATATAAAATATGAACCTGTTGAAAGAAAAGCTGAGATATTATGACTATTCATTTATTTGCCTCAAACAACAGAGATTTTTGTCTCACAATCTTGGAGGCTTGACATCCAAAATCAAGAGATCAATAGGCCCACACTTCCTCTGAAAAACTATAATAGAAAATCCATTCTGAGAATAGTTTAATTACACATTTTTTTCCAAACTCAAGACCAATTTAAACATTATGGTTTATAATTCCCTGTTGGTTTATTATTTTTATGGGTGTTTGAGTATGCATGAGTGCATTCCCTTAAAGCATTCCATCTCATAGAGACTTTAGCTAGACTACAATATTGATACAACTCATCACTTCGCCCACAGTAATAGGATTGCACATCTATACCCTTTGCTATATGTCTTTGTAGTACTCTCCTACCACACAAAAGAAAATGCCTCTCCAACCCTTGGTTCCTGATTTAGCAAGCAACTTGCTTTGACTAGATATGAAAAAGTATAATATAAACAGAGGTCTGCAAAGCATTTGTGTACTTGGGCCTCCTTTTCTGTGCCATGAAGTCCATATACTGGACCAGCACTCTGGTCTAGTCCCAGGCTACAGGAGACATGCAAGAGAGCCAAACTAGCCAGATTGACTGCAGATCACATACCTTCTGCCTAGCCAGTAAGCCTATGGTGAGATTCACAGAGGCAGGAATCCTGTTACCTAAGTGGAGACCAGAAGAGGAAAACCCTGGCCTGTTCACTTTCCCATGGGCAAATTTGAATCTTGTGTATTCATGAAATTTGGTGTTTTCAGTTGTTTCTCTTTGCTAATGAACCTTATCCTGCCTACCTCCAGTTGACTGATACTATACAATATCTCATAAATAACAATGTCTGTTATTAAGTCCTTGAGATTCTTATCTTCAATTAAACTCCCAAAAAAAAGCTGGAAGTGGAGCTCTGGCTCAAATGGTAGAGAGCCAAAAAAGCTCAGTACCCAGGCCCTGACTTCCAGTACCAGGGTGGCACAAGGAAGAAAAGAAGAACAAAAGAAAAGAACAAAAAAGAGAAAGAGAAAGGAAAGAAAGAAGGAAGGAAGGAAGGAAGGAAAGGAAGGAAGGAAGGAAGGAAGGAAGGAAGGAAGGAAGGAAGGAAGGAAGAAAGGAAGGAAGGAAGGAAGGAAGGAAGGAAGGAAGGAAGGAAGGAAAAAGAGAAAGAAAAGCAAAAGAAAAAGAAGAAAAGAGAGAAAAGAAAAATGAAGAAAGCACTAAAACACAAGAAAGGTAAGTCCAAAGCCCAAGCCCACTAATTTGGTAAAGATTCAAAGCTCTGCTTTTAGATTTAAGCAATTATGACTTACATAATCAGTGAAATACGAATTAAGCTAAAGGTGTCAGTTTCTTATCCCACAAACTGAAAAAAGTGATATTAAAACAACAGGAGTCAAATGACTTCAGTGAGATCTGTGGGAGACACCAGTGCTGAGGAGCCAAATATAGACTACCTCTTACTAAGTACGTTTGTATTCTGACAGTACTGAAGAAACGGAGACAGAAAGTTCTATGTTTCACTGAATCCCAGAGGTGACACAGTTGTCTTAGGCCAAGAAAGCTGGGAGGTGAGGAGGAGATGATGACATAATAGCCACTCATAGGCCTCCTGTCCTTTGCTAGTCCCAATTTTTTTAATTTCTGTTTTATTGTTAAATGTTGAACAGGGGGTTCGAGTTACATGAGCAACTGTAATGAGTACATTTGGTAATGAGTACATTTATTGTCCTGTCAAGGATCAGGTAAGCTATGATTCAAGCTTTTGCCTGTCTTAATATGTGCAGTATAACCAGGACACTATGGATGAGCTGACACCCTTCAGTTCACACTTTCTCTGTTGTTACAGCAAATATTCAAAGTTCACGGATTTTTCAGAAGTGGGACAGATCTCTAATAGTCAGAGTCACTGCTTTACTTATTATTTCAAATTGCTGCATAACATAGCATCATCTTTCTAGAAGAGTAGTTGGCATTTTTTTCTCTTCTGACATAGTTATTTTCCCCGAAATGGGCAGGCGTTATACAGTACTAATTAAAGTATTACTTAAACTCATTATTTAATAATGAGTAAAGGATTATTTAAACCTCTTTTGGAAAAATAGAGCAATCTGCTTATATTCAGAGCAAGGTATGAACTTATATGAAACAATGTCACGAGATTTCTTGTGAAGCATTAATGATTTTTATCAAGAATCAATTGTTTGGAGTTTTCATTGTTTAGTCCTTTCATATGTTATATCACATATTCTTTGAAATAGTACAAAATCTACAAAATTCTACTAAGTTTCAGTATATTATGATTTTGAAGGTATTTAATTACCTTGCAGAGAAATGTATAGAAATTTGGATTTCATAGGGTGAGATTACAAGCACTAAGTGGTAGCTGGGCAGCTACAAACAATTCCAGATGTTTTAAGTTTTCCAAACAGCTTCAATCCAGGAGAAAGTATGTAGTAGAAATCAACAAACGTTGACAAAACTATTATCTATTTACAATATAATTCAGTTCATGGCTGGTTTCGGGAGATCCACCTTGACAGTTTAGTTCAGAAAATAAATCACATCTAAGCATATCAAGTTAATGTGAAAAACATACATCAAGATTTTTACTGCTAAGCGTAAGATTGGTTTTAGATGAGAAACAAAAATGCAGCTTAGTTGTCAGTAGTAATATTAGAGAAAAAGTGACAATAGTATCATGTGTTTAAATTTCTTAAAGCAAATAGATAATAACTTTAAAAATAAGTATAAAATAAAAATCATTCCATAAATGAAGCCTGAAATATCAGCAAGTTGCAAGTAACAGCTTGTGAGATTAAAAATATACAAAAATTAAACAAGAAGAAGGAAGGAATACATGGAGTAGAAACACTAAAGTTCTAAGATTTATAATGCAATTTAGACTATTGTCATCCATTCTGTATGGTCATGTGCTCATTTCCTGATGCAGAAGGAAAAATCATATTGTCATTGCAATTAAATTTAGTTGAGATTTATAACCATATGCTGATGGTCCTTGGTTTTAAAAGAGAATTTATTAAAAGTTAGATAAAAGATATAATACTTTTCATTTATATTATTAATAATTATTGTTATTACTATGATATATGATTCTCTTTAAATAAATGTTTAGAAATCATATTTCAAATGGTATTGTTATATGTGAATTAATTATAAATATTTTTTTTTAGCAGATGTAAAATCTTTTTTTTTGTCAGTAGTGGGGCTTGAACTCTGAGTCTGGGCACTGTCCCTCAGCTCTTCAACTCAAGGCTAGCACTCTCCACTTGAGCCATAGTGCTATTTCCAGTTTTCTGTGGTTAATTGGAGATCAGAGTCTCACAGACTTTTTTGCCCCAGCTGGCTTTGTACTGTGATCCTCAGATCTCAGCCTCCTGAGTACCTAAAATTATAGGCATGAGCCACCAGAACCCAGCTAGATATAAAATCTTTTATAGCAAACATTTCATATATTTATATTTATAGCAAATATTTTATATATTTATATATTATAAATATTTTGCAAATATTTATATTTATAGCAAAATATTGTGCCTATTATTCAGTGGTTTGTTTTGGAGAAAATTTAATTTCCTTATGAGGACAGAAATGTAAGAATTATATTATTCACTTTTGAAACCTCAGTAGGCAATAACTTTTTCTTTCATACTTAGATATAAATAAAATTACTTCAGTAAGTTTTCATGAACCTTTATGCCTTGAGTGTTCTAAGAAACACAGAACAATTTTTACACAATTTCTCTAAAGAATTTAGGCTAAAGCATACATCAAGATTTCAATTATAATTTTTAGCTTCCCTTTTAGGACATAATTAAGAGTGACAATATCCCCCAATTTGGTGCTAACTCTGATGACTTAAAATAGCTGTGCTTGAAGAAACTTCACATGAATAGGTTAAAACCAGATAATGATTGACATAATGATATTAAAAATAAATGTTGGAGACTTGTGTACCTTTTAATATACAGAGTCAAAGTTTCAACACTTTATAAAAAGAAGGCTACTTCACAACTTTCCTAGAAATTGTCCTGGAAAACAACAACTATGTTGTCTTTCTTTTCCTTGTGAATGAAATTGTTCTCTTAATTTTGGAATTCTCTGTTATCTTGAACCACAAACTTCCATTATAAGCTTATGCAATGTACCAAACATACTTCGACTCATTGAGGTTAGATATAATAATGTTACTGCTATCACAATATAGATTTCTGTTTGGGAAAAGTATTGACTTTAAAATAACCTAGAGCCCAGAATATCACTCTTGGCAAGGTGCACTGTGTTAATCTGGTTCTGACAGGCCATCAATGAGCAGGGTGTTTTCCTGCCTGCCTGAGTACAAAGTACTACCAATGCCAGGATTAAAAAGCTCCCTTAATGTGCATGCATAATTCAACACATGGACTCTACTCTGAGGATTGAGTCTATTGTACCAAAAGAGAAAACATTGTTCACACACACACACACACACACACACACACACACACACACACACCATGTTCTGAATGAAAAGAAATAGATCTTTAGAGGAAATGAAAAGAACATTCTATTATTTCATTAAAATAATATTAAAAGTGCTAGCTTAGACTTTCTAATGCAGTGTGATACAATGACAACCACGTTTATTTCCATCTCATGTACACAATACATTTTGTCTTAGAGATTACTATCATGGACTATATGTATATGAAAATTGTTTCCAAAGAGATACAGTTTAAGTAAAAATACAGTTATGCTTTGACCAATATTTTGAGAATAATATCTTGTTATTCATTTAAGTGGCAGTGACTGAAAAATATATTTAAAATATTTTGTTATTAGTTTGTCACTTTTATTTATTTATTTATTTTTTGGGTCCGGCCATGGGGCCTGAACTCTGGGCCTGAGCACTGTCCCTCAGCTTTTCAGCTCAAGGCTAGCACTCTACCACTTGAGCCACAGCACCACTTCCAGCTTTTTTCTTTTCGCTTATGTGGTGCTTAGGAATCGAACCCAGGGCCTCATGCATGCAAGGCAAGCACTCTACCACTGAGCCACCTTCCCAGCCCCTGTCACTTTTATTTATAAAGATAACTTAAAATTATCTGAAACTTAGTTTTAACACTTTCCAGATTTTTATATAGTTGAAATTATTTTTTAAATAACTTTTTGGAGTTAATATGTGAGTATGAACCAGGTTATCACCTTGATAGACAAGTGCTTTTCCATTTGAATGATACCCCTTTCCTGAGCCAGGTTGCTTTTACTTATTTTTTGAACAGCAACTCTTGTTTTTGCCCAGGCCAGCATTAGGTCATGATACTTCTATCTATATCACTTGTACTACTTGTGTAGCTTGGATCACAGTTATGCCAACCTTGCCTGGCTTGTTTACTGAGATAAAAGTCATACTAACTTTTTTATCTAGTTGAATTTCAGCATGATCCTGTGAGTCTTCACCTGTCAAATAGTTGAGATTACAGACATGCATCTCACTTCTTGGCCCTCAAATAAGATATTCTTAGTGTGAATTAAAAACAACTAGACTAAAATCAGGTATTCACTGCGTACATATTTTCTACCTAATTAATATAAAATGACTTATTTAATTACTTAACTATTTTTCCAATTTGCTATTTCTCAAATTGAAATTATTTTATTCCAAATTAGCTCCTATGTTTTTCCCATTTTTCTCATTGCAGAAAAAACTCACCAAAACATTTTCCTTTGCTTTCTCTCCAGTGTTCTAAGTTTTCTCTTAAAACCAAACCAGTTACCAAACACCTATAAGACACAACTGTCCCATAATATTGCCATTATAAACTAGTGTCAAAGTAGCTATTTTAAAATAACTACTTGTATAATAATATCTAATCTGTCCTGAATTTAACCATTTATTTACAAATTTTACTTCTTAACTTATTTTCTTAAATTAATGCAGTTTTCTCATAAATATATAATTTATTTTCTGATTTTACTGAAGATACTATTTAGTATCCTCTAAAATATAATGGCATCATGATGTTGCATATTTGCCTTGCAAAACTATTCCTCAAAGAATATATTTGTCAAAGCACTGTAAACATATTTCATTCTAAAGTTATTTTTGTCCTTGAATGGCCTTTCTCCATATACTGTAACACATTTTATATCCATCTGTAAATTTGTTGAAAAATTTCGCTATTTGTGAAAAGGAAGTTTATCTTGCAAAGTACTAAAAATGACACACATGCTAAAGAGAGAGAATATCTCATTTAAATCATCTGCCTGCTTATTCTATATATAATTCAGAGATATATTTGGGCAGCTCAAAATACATTTCTGCTAACTCAAAGTAAAAGTGGACATGGCAAGAAAATATGAACAGGCAATTCCTGCATAATGTTGATAATGAGTTATTTCAAAGTTTATTTACATACTCTGACAAATTCTGTGTGTGTGTGTGTGTGTGTGTGTGTGTGTGTGTGTAAGTGCTAGAGCTTGAACTCAGCGCCTTACATTCTAGCTCAGCTTTCTTGCTCATGGCTTATTTTGTTAGTTGGAAATGGAGTCTCATGAATTTTTCTCCCCACATTTTTGGCTTTGAACTGAAATCCTCTTGAAGGCTGCCCAGCATTCCATAGACATGGTCCACCAGTGTCTGTTATTATCTTTTAAGTATATTAGCTGTGCTTTTTGCAACATAGTACCATATTTATGGTAACCCTTATTTCTAGTTAATAGAAATTGAATTAGCTAGAAAATGATCTTACATTTTTTTTATTGTGAAAATACTGTACAGAGGGATTACAATCACACGGGTAAGATAATGATCACAGTTCTTATCAAGTATTGTAGCCTCCTCCTTTGTTTCCCCTTCCTATTCCTTCCCATCTTCCCCCTGCCCTCCCACCCTATCCTCCTCCCCCCCTACCAAAGTTGTAAAGTTCGTTTTCGACATAACAATTGTACATCTCATTGTTGCAATGGGCCCACCTGTGTCCCTATTTAAACGCTTTGTTTTTTCCCTTCCCCTCCACAATAAAAAATATTTTGAGCACTTTTTAAAAATGATTTTACACTCCAGTTTATGATCCATAAAAGAATTAGTCTCTATATCATTTTGGACTAAAAATCTTCTAATATTATTTATTTTTAAAAAAGGCAGAGGGGAAGAAGGAGAAGGAGGAGGAATAAAAGGAGGAAGAGAAAAGAAGACAGTAAGGAAGGGTAAATTACCATAAAATTCTAATAATTTGTGCCACATTGCTTATTTAAGAGGGAGGACACTTCTGAAGGAACACTATAACCCATGTAAAATAATCTATAATTACAATATAAATGTAGCACAGATCTGAATCTTTTTATTATGATTACCATTGATTCTTTTAACTTATCATAGCCTGAGTAGCATTATTTATATTTCCACTGTTTAAGAAGAACATAAAATACTTCACTGAAACTAGAATTTAAGATATTTTTCTGACAGCTGGACAATATTAGCCACCTTGGTTTGCTTAGAAAGTAAAGTTACCAAATCAGTTGCTGATTTCTTGCTGATACACTTAAATTGACACTAACAATTTTCCACTTTCCTCATAATTTTCTTTTCTTTTTATTCCACAAGTACAATAGATATTTCTTCTGAATTTTTCTTCCATAACAGAATTATTAGATTTAGTGAGCAGGAAATACCTGACTTGATCGGTATAGGATATGAAAAATAGAAAGAGAGAAAGTTGTCCTTAAACTGCAGAACTCTGCCATACCTGACTTGACCTTTGGAGCTTAGAAATACAAAGCGTGTTTAGATACTCTCTTTAAAAACAAATTGTCATTCATGAACCAACAAGCACCGCACTCATTGAGCTTCTAGATTTCAAAGTGGTACTCTGAGCCATACATTGAGTAATGCATAAGCTTTGAATGGGGTTTGGCAGGAGAAGACTTTGCAGAAGGTATGTGCTACATTGTTGTCTGTCTTGTACTATGGGCTTTCTGACCCACATGATTCAACAATACCTGCGGCAGGTACTACCTCATTATTTATTTTTATCTCATACCTATTTATTCAACTTTGTGAGCCAAAATAAAAATTAACAGGGATGATAAGCTTCAAGAATTTTGGCCAAATGCGTTAGAAACACTCGCATGAAAGAAAAAAAACATTTGAATACATATCTTATTTCTTTGTGGCTTTATGTGTCCTCCCTCGCAGTATAACCCGTGCTTTCACCGTATTTGATGTCGGTATAATTTGTGGAGGAGAAGGGAAAAAACAAGTCGTTTAAATAGGGATACAGGTGCACCCATTGCAACAATGAGATGCACAAGTCGTTATGTTGAAAACAAACTTTACAACTTTGCTTGGGGGGGGCGGGGAGGATTCGGTGGGGGGCAGGGAGAGGATGGGAAGAGATGGGAAGGGGAAACAAAGGAGGAGGCTACAATGCTTGATAAGAAATGTACTCATTATCTTGCCCATGTAAGTGTAACCCCTCTGTACGGTATTTTCACAATAAAAAATAAATAAATAAATGTACTCATTACCTTGCTCATGTAATTGTAACCCCTCTGTATGATATTTTCACAATAAAAAAACTTATTAATAAAAAAAAGAATTTTGGCCAAGAGCAAAATAGAAAGATGAAAGTAAAAGCCTTGTACACTGTTGGTATAAATGTAAAATGAAAACAGTATAGAGGTACCTGGAAGAAATGAAATCAGGATCTTGAAGATATTTACACTTCCGTGTTTACTATAGTATCTTTCACAATTGTCAAGAAATGACAATAAATGCCTATCTACAAATGAATGGTTAAAGCAGAAGCAATGAATAGAATGGTGGTTTCCAAGGGTTAGAGGAAGAATAAAATGAGAAGCTGCTGCTCAGTGGGACTATCTTTTTTCAGTTGTACAAAAAGAGTAAGTTCTGTAGATCTAATAAAGAATTTAGTAGTTATTGTTAACAGTATTGTAGATTTTAAGCTAATGCTGAACACACACACATCCCAAAATGATCAAATCTACAGGAGTACTCTTGGAGGTCATAGATCCATTTAACACTTTGATTTGGTAATCATTGTTGAGGTAAGTGGAATCATGTGTCCAAATTAATCAAATTATATGTTAACTCTGTTTTAAAGTATTAATTACACTTTGATTACTATGTTGATATTTTTCTGAAATGAATGTCGAGGTAAAATGATAAATTAACTTACCTTAAAAATGTAACTACTCATTAAGTGTATAAGATAAACACATAAAAAATAGAACTTTTGCTGAGTTTGGTGGGTCACACCTGTAGCCACAAGACTAATAGGGCTCAGGCAGAAGAATTCAACGCCAGCCTCTGCTGTATTGGGCTACATAGAGAGATCCTGCCTTAAAAACAAAATCCAAATAAAAAAAACTCTATGTATAAACACTGAACATCTAATTAATCATTTCCCAGAACATTAAAGAAATCATAAATCAATTGTAAGGAGTATCTATGTCACTCACAAGTCATTTGCTCAGTGCACTTTAATAAAGATTCAAGTATTTCTTTGTGGCAAGATTTCAAATATAGATTTTTAAAAATATTTTCTCATAAAGCTAAATTACTTTTGTTGTAATTTTGATTTTAAATCATAAGATACTGTGGTAAAATAGTTAAAATTGTAATCTTTTTTGTTAAATTCAACTTACTTATATTCAAATGTTAAGTGCATATTTAATGTAAATGATTTGGCTGATGTTAAGTTTTGTGGTCCTCAGTGATTGTCTCCAGGCCTTTGAACTCAATTCCCACCTATGAATCATAATGGTAATGAATCAAAGCTGTGGTGAGGCATAAAAGAGAGAACAATTTTAAATGTCAACAACAGAAAGTCTCCAATAAGTATGAAATATTAATGTTTTGGAAATCAGATGTCGGTTTTTCCTAGCTATAAAAATCACAAAATCTTTCCCAATGTGAAAATGATAGATTTCTATAATTTTTCATTTTCTATTACTTAGTGAGAGCTTTGACCAGTTAGTTTAGAGGTTTAATCAGTTATTTGGGTAAAAGGAAAAAATATTATATAAACAAAGTTTATGAAAAAATTATTTGGAATTATAGTTCCAGCTAAGTGTGAAGAAGATGCCAGCCTAGGTAAAGTTAGTAAGACTCTATCTCAGGATAAAAAAATCAGAAGGATTAGGAGTGTAGCTCAAATGGTAAAACATGAATTTCATGCCTAGTTCTTCACTTCCATCAAAAAAGAATTGGTTACACTGGGGTATGATAAATTATACAGGATTCTAGATACTCACACACAGCATGACCAAAAGAAGATACTCTTTGGAGAGAAACTAAAGAAGCAATGCCTATATGCCTTTTTATTTTCATAAAAATAACATATAAACAAAAAAGAATTGATTCCCTAATTAGAACTCCTTGCATGAATAAATACTTCTTAAACTATAAGAAGTCAGCTGGATTATTGTTCCTTGAAGTTATTTAATTACATCACTGCCCTAGACATATTGTGATAAATAGTTTCAGCTCCCACATCCTATTTACCCAAACTATGCAGGCTATGCTTTACTAACATGAAAGATATTGCATCATAAGCAAGGAGGGTATACAATTAATTTAAGTTGGAATAATATTCTTTCATGTTTGGCAGGAATATAGAATTTTACTTTTCCAAAACATTTGAGTTCTGTCAGTTCTAAATAGATCTTTGTTAAGCATAATATCAATAGATATATGTATCTACTTTCACCCACTAGAAGAAACAGAACAACAACAAAACCACATAAAAACTGATTTTTCTTTGGAAATAGGTTTCACAGCTATAGTTGGATCATTGTTTTGTCAGTGTAGACAAGACACCAAGAGTTACAGCATTTGTTTCTTGTCTTGAGTTTGATAGGATAAGCCATTTGAGTAAATTTTTGGTTTTAGTAGGCACTGTTAAATTTGTACATCAAAATGAATCTCTTTTAAAAAAACATACAAAATGTACATATAATGGTAACCTCCTTGCCGCTCAATTCTTTCTCATTGTGAAGGACAAAGTATTTACCATAAAATCAGCTTACGTCAGACTTTCCATTTCTTTCTTCAAATCGTGGATGAATTTCCTCCTATTGGATTTCACTGTTGAAATGAAATTGGTTCATTGACTATGAAACATCTTTTTGTTCTTCTATTAATTGTTTGCCAGGAGATGAGACTTACAAGTTAGAATGCCAAATAGTTTATATAGGTGATATAAATAGTGAGCTCAAAAATCAAATTCATAGTAGTTAATTAAGTATTGATATTCCTCAAGAAAGAAATTACATGGTGACTAGTAATAGTCATTAAAATCCTTATAATTACAAAAAAGTCACCTTGATAAGACCTGTTTGGGAAGAGGGAATGAGGAAGAAGGAAAATAGTAGATGGTTGATTATGATTACTAAGCATTGTACACATAAACAGATTTGATAAAATGAAACCCCTAACTAACTTCAGTTAAAATTGCCTTGTAGTCAAAAGGATTTATAATTTGAATATTGCTCAAAAATTGGTATCCCTATGTAAAGCATTGATGTTTCTTGACAAAGGAAAAACATAAGAGATATGCTGATATCATATAATCAATTCTACTTTACCTGAAATGTCACAGATCCTCTTCTATTCTGTCACTGCTATATTTGGAATTCACAAACCTAAATGCCTGACAGAACTGTACTGTTGCCATACATAAGTAAAGAGTGAAGCTATTGAGTGATACTTAGGCACACCATATATTACATCTGCTTAATATCATTGCTGTTTACAACATAAATCCCAATACAGGTCATAGTTCAGCTCTAAACTAATTTGTACAACATATATGGAACAGATTTTCATCTAACCTGTAGCATGTAGTGTATCTTTTCCTTCTATCTCCAATAACTCTAGTAGGTCCTGCACACGCATACACTAGTTTTCTATTTAAACTGATTACATTGCTTTCATTGTCCTTTGCCTCCTTTTTTGTTATTTGATATAATTATTTTACTTTCTAATAGAATGTCACTTCTTGGTTCACCTCAGCCTTTCTTTGCTCTGGTCATGTGCAGTCTTGCCTTAAAATAATTTAAGACCAACATCTGTTGTCCAATATCCTTCATTAAATAGTTTATGAACCCTTCCTTTAAAATTACTTGTTTTTCTTAAGGACCTTAGTTTTTGTTTCTGTTTTTAATTTTATGTATTTATTTATTTTATCTTTTGTTGGTGGGGTTTCAACTCAAGGCCCGGGTGCTGTCCCTGAACTCTTTTGCTTAAGGTGAACGCTCTACCACTTTGAGCCATAGCTCCACTTTCCATCTTTGGTGGTTAATTGGAAATAAGAATCTCATCGGGACTTTTCTGTCTTGGCTGGCTTTGAACTGCTATCCTCAGATCTCAGCCTCCTGAAAAGCTGAGATTACAGGCTTGAGCCACTGGTGCCTGGCTAAAGACCCTAGTTTTATCCATGCCTATATTACTTTACATATTTTACTGCAAGTTGGAATTTATGTGTATGCTTTCATACTTGACTTTCTGGTCAAGGAAAAGTATCTCTGTATCAAAGCCTAAGGGTATCTAGAAGACAAGAGGTTTACATTTAGTGCTTGTTTATGTTTATATCTATGGAAACATGAATAAATGAGCTAGCAGTGTGGTAAAATTAAAATTCTGTTTATTTCAAAGTATGATAAATGTTTCCTACAGTTTTTCAGAGGGTGAGATTTTCATTCTAACAATGTGAAAATATACTTGAAAAGAAATACCTTAGAAACTTACAAAAGAAATGTTTATTCTATTTTCATCTTTACTGGGATCTTTCTGTATATCCTGCATATATTTACCATTGGTTTGTATCTTGGTACATTCTGAATCTGTTTGCATGTGATGTAGTAGTTTGGACTAGAGCTAGGAATGTGAGAATTCAAATGTGATAGTCTCAAAAACACATTATTATGTCTCCATAAAATCATTTAGTGTTCTTTAATGTACTTACAATATTGCTAACATCAACTTTTATAATGAATCTTATCTATAATTATATTTTTTATTTTTTGTGATTATAATATTTTCTTAATTAAGCTTCCCTTGAAACTGGCTTTAAAAACCAATAGAAAACACATGATCATTATTTTATTTTTGTCATATAAAGACAATTATGTATGTGTGGAACATGGTTGAAAGTTTTTTTTTATTAGCTTTAAAAGTTTTCTCTGGTATCTATTGATACCAGAAATTACCAAGAAATATTTGTATTTTTATTATGAATTACTTCAATATTTGTCTCTCTTCATTCCACTAAATAAACATGCTGTTAAATCCTCCCACTTTATTTCCTTAAATGTCGATTCCAATTAAATAAGAGCTTGGACTATTCATGGACAGTATTTTTAAGCTCCTAAATCCCAATCTATACAACTTATTTATTTATTCTCAGTGATAGAAGTAGTTTAAGATAAGAAAGAAGTAATGTTATTTTGTAGTATGTACATAATGAAAGTTTAGTTATCTACTTCCTTATTTAAAAAACATGCCAAGTAGGATCCTACATTCACTTAAGAATATTACTGAGAATGGTGTTCATTGCATTAATCAGAATCCTTTAGGAACGTCTTCAGGATAGATTTTGCTATGGACTCAAAACTAGGAAGAGTTCCCTTTGAGACACTGGTTATTTCAGTACTAAGACAACAAGAATTATATAACTTAGTAAACACCATTCTCTGGAGCCAATCTATAAACTCCCACAAAGTCTAATCAAAGTTACTTTGTTTTAAATTCATTCTGTCTCCAATTTACTTTCTCTTTCTTATTGCTGATTTGCTTTGCTTGTTTTTGATCAAACATTTGTTCTTTCTTTGCCATCTTGCATGAGTCTTTCACTTTTTGTGAACACATCGTAAATCTTATATAAGTGAAGTGAGGACACTCCCAACAAACATGTACAGGATGACATGGAATAACCATGATTTAAAGACTGATTGAAATTTTTTTTTGTCGGTTGTGGGGGCAGAACTCTAGGCTTGGGCGCTGTCCCTCAGCTCTTCAGTTCAAGGCTAGTGCTCAACCACTTGAGCCACAGCACCGCTTCTGGCTTTTTTTGCTTATGTGGTGCTAAGGAATCGAACCCAGGGCCTCATGCATGCAAGGCAAGCGCTCTACCACTGAGCCATCTTCCCAGCCCTGATTGAGATTTTTGTAGAAGAATTTAGTCCATTGAATTTAAATATTATCACAGGATGGACTAATTTTCAAAATGTGTACATACAAAGGGACATTTATTGAAAGTATTTTTCAGATTGAGAGTATACAGTGAAGTTTTATTGTGCTCATCAGTAGAACATTTGGAAATTACAATAGGAGGAGTTGATATCAAAAATTTCTGTTTCAGGAATCAGGATAATCTACGAAATTCAACTTCATAAAAATATGACTTAACCTTATCCTAAACCTGAGTGTATTTTTAAAGTAGAGAATTATTTAATACTTTTCCATTCACTACCTCACTACATCACAAAAAAGGAAGAGTTTAAATTGACTTGTGAGATTTAAGCTTTGTGAAGTAACAAATTTTCAGAGAAAACTCAAAAGATGTTCTGAATTGGTATATTTTGTTTATAAGGTAGTAATTATAAAATTCTCTATTTGTTCTATAATCTATAGATTGCTTCATGTAGATGTTTAAGAATTTATCTTTGTTCTTTTGTATTATAAAGTAACTGTTCATGTAATCATTTAGTCAAAATACTATAGAGTTAAATTTTCAGGAGGAATGTCACTTTTATAATATATACCTCATTGTTAGAATCTTCCAGTAGCTTTGAATGAATTCAAGATTTATAGTATGACTTGCATTTCTCCTTTAATTTAATTTTTGCCTACTTCAGTAATACAGGTCTTCTTTTCAATTATTTAAGAAAAGATTTGTTCTCTCTCAGGAATTCCCTTTCCATGAAATTTTCACCTGAAAATTCGAATGGGTAATTTCTTCTTTTAGTAGGCTTAAATCTATCTACTAAAAGAGTCTGGTGGGAACTATAGCTCAATAGTAGCATGCTTAGCATGATCACTGAGACCTGGGGTTTGATCCCCAAAGCACAAGAGAGAAAGGTATTTCCCAATTACTCAGTTTAGTGTAGACTACTTGACTGTGTCTCTACCCAACCACTCCACATCACATTATACTTCTGCTCATTTCATGCTCCTAGCTTATTTCCTATTCACTGTTTACTTCTGCTAGATAAAGATAAGCTACAAGGAGTGAGCTGATATGTGTCATTGATTTTCCTTAATGAAAAAATTATATATACCTTTTCTTGCTTGCATAATTATAAACTTGGTCTCAAAATCACCAATACCTGAATTCTAAGGTTCTGTAAAGTTTTTCTATAAAGTAGGAAATCATGAAAATGAATTGCCTTCCAAACTCAACAGTTGATCTTTTCCCTGTCTTACCATTTATTGATGATAAAACTATCTGATGATGTAAAGTCATATTTTACTAAAGGATATGAGAAATATTTTTTGAAAATCACCATGAGAAAATAATATGAAATGAACCCATATCATGTACATTCCTCATTTTTTCTGATTTAATCATTAAACCAACTACATAAGTTACTGGCGTGAATTATATTTATAAGTGAGAATTCTAAAGGAAAGAGCTTAGAGAGTATGCCGACTGAGGATTTGAATCTAGATGATCTGATAAAGAATCTTTGTTGCTTCCTGTAGGAGAGAGAAGCAAGGTTTGATGACTCTCAGTGGAGAATTTAGGTAGAATTTGCTTGCCATGCTGTTGGCCTGAACCACAGTCTGAACAGATTTTGATGTCTTGCCTTTAGGCTGTCTTCTAGAATCTTCCTTCCTCCCACATGCTTTTCAATCCTTCTGTAAAAATTTCTAATTTACTTGCCTTTTTGTAATTACAAAAAACATTTCCATAAAAGACATGTTTTTAAAGTATAAAAATATTTTATAAAAATACAAAAAATACCACATAACCTTGAAATGTTATTCCTTTTCCTCTAGTTTTTTATAAGTTTATATATATATGCACATGCCTATACATACATATATAATATATATATGCACATAAATGTGTGTCTCTGTGTTTACTATTAAGCATAACCCTATATTTCTTGGTATTCCATTTTTTTTACAGTAGACATTTCTAGAGTTTATGGTAAACTACTGTTTTGTATTAAACTGCTAATCTTCACAGGGAAGTGTCTTTTTTCCATAAATAGATTTAATATAGACATATTACAGCTTATTCTCAAGACCTTTACTATGTCCAATAGAAATGTCCAAGTAAGGACATGTATTATTTTTCATATCATCAATCTCAAGGATAGTTTCACTGGGACAGTTTTACAGTGCTCTACAAAATTAAATGCATATTACTCTTTTGTTGCAGTTGCTTAGGAACACACTGGATTTGAAAATGCCTCCAAGACACAATAGAATTGAGCCAAACAATATTTTACTCTATGAATGCGGTTTACGCTAAACCTTTTTTAAAATTAAATGTATCCTCTGATATGGTAGTAAATTTACTTCTGAGTTAAATTAAGAAAGAATACCTAATAGTAAATCACATTTCCTTTTTTTAAGATTTTTTTGTGATCTTTAAGGAGTTTTACAAAGGAGTTGCCATTTAACAAAGCAGTCTATGAATACAATGCATCCTGATCAATGCCACTCCTTTCAACATTTTCACCCATACCTCCCACACCCACACCTACCCTGACTAAATTTTGTGAGATATACATTGAATTCTCGACTATATTTGCCCCTTCTTCTCTTTCTAAAATTCTAAAAAAAAACTCATCTTGTCTTAGATCTTTGGGCTAATTAACTAGAGAGTGCAAACTACATACTTTATGAAGGTGCGATGCTCAGTAAACTGATAGGGTGTTTCCTTCTTATTTTTTCTTAGATTTTATCTTCTAATTTGAATGTGATTCTGTTGACAAAACATTATAAATAAATAATATTCTTGGCTTTCTTCTATTTTCTGTGTAAAGGAACATTTTTTTGGAATTAGCCAGGGCAAAATAATATTCACTGTTAGCAAAAGCATAAACGGGCAGGTGGTGTTCTGCAAAATTTGTTGTTTTGTCATGTTACATATGAATACATGTTCTTTCCTTTTCAGTGACTTTTTACTATTGGTTTAATCTTTATTTTATTTTTCTGTCTTGGGGCTTGAACTCAGGGCCTAAGCACTGTCCCTGAGCTTCTCTGTGCTCAAGGCAAGCACTCAACCACTTGAGCCACAGCGCCACTTCCAGGTTTTTCTATGTATGTGGTGCTGAGGAATCGAACCAAGGGCTTCATGCATGCTAGGCAAGCACTCTGCTAATAAGCCACATCCCAGCCCCTAATCTTTTATTTTATTATTAGTCACTAAACACTATTTCAATTGGTTTATATTTTGCATAAAGTATTCTGTCAAACACATATTCCTGGTGTGTGTAGTCTTGATGCAATTGGAGAGTTACATAGTGTCTGATTTTGTTGGACATATACAATCAATGATTCGTATCACAAATACATTGGAAGCACAAGCTATTTCTGCAATAAAAAATTATTGCAGAGGTATTGCTGTCCAAGAATTTTAGGTGATACTTGAAATGTATATTTGTTTAACACAATTATGAGGGGGCCAAGGAATTTTTCAGACAGATTAACCCAAAACATTCATATCATACGTATTATATCAACAAATAAAACATTTTCTAATTGAACCCTTCTGGTATTTTAATTTACTTTGAGGTAGGCTCAAAATTCTAATCTCTTGACTTTTCTCCAAGTGTTGTGTTGATTTCTTGGGACTTCTGCCATTTTATCTGCTAACCCCAAGATAAGATTTTGTGCAGTTACTCTTCAAAGACTGATGGCTAGATCATTTGCATTTGCAAAATTCACCTATGATAAAGATACCCCTGTAGAATTAGAACAAAATTTTCATAAATATTCAAAATCCCCTTCAATTCTGATTGGGAAGACACAACTGTGTAAAACTTTAAATAATATAGTCTTCTCTTGTGATTGAACAAGTACTAAGCACACTCAATCTTCTCAATACCAACAAACAATTATATTTATTATATTACTGGGTTTTTAGTTCTGGATTTTAATGATGAAATTGTAGTAATTATTTAATAATTTCAAAGTTGACATGTTTTCATGTAGGTTTTACATTCTTGTATTTTTTCAGAAATATCATATGTGGAAAGGGGTGATATTAACGGAGATGCATTGTATTCATTAACTGATTCTTTAAATGGCAACTCCTTTGTACAACTATTAAAGATGATGATAAAAATAATAATATTGTATGCAAAATGCACCATCTCCAGATCAAGTTCATTTAACTAGAATAGATAAATAGCTTTCTATTTGTCTCTTGCTTGCCTTCAAGAATTGCAACAAAGAAATTTAAAGGAGTTAGAAAAATACTATGTATTAGCAGTAGTAACCAAAAATCATGGAAAAATATTACTTGGTATTAATTTTAATTTGGTGTTTCTGGTTGTTTCCTACACACCCACTTGCTTTGAATACCTATGCACATATACATAATATCAATTTTGAAAAGGAATATAGGAAATACTTATTTTGCAAATATATACATAGAATCTGAAATGACAGACAAATTACCAAGGACGTTGCATATTTAAGGAATGTGTCCATATTTAAAAAATGTTTCACACTGTTGCTTAGCAACAGTCTGGTCATTTAACTCAAGCTATTTATAAACTACAAAGCCTTTTGTGAAAAAGTGAATAAAATACTTTCATTTTGTTTCACATATATAGGAAAATATACAGAAAAGGTCTTCAGTTTTGCAAAAATAGAAAAATTTAGTAAATCAAATCAGATTGAATTTTTGCTATGAGCTTTATTTTAAGTCTTTTTATTTAAGATATTAACAATAATAAAGTCAATTGTTCTACAGTTTATTTATATGGTTTCTGGTTAATGTTACATACGATTTATATCCGAAAGGTTAAATGCATATGGAGGCTTATCTTTTAGGAAAAGCAGATTAAATGAAAAGCCTTTGCTGTTATATTGCTGGAAGAAGTTTCAGAAGAGGATAGATATTTACAGCACATAATCATGTGTTATAAACATAGTGTTTATGCACCCATTACAAATACTTGCTACATTCTGCCTTGTATTAGAGATTCACACAAATTTTATCAACCATATTATTATATTTCTATGTTTCTACCTTTTTATTATTTGTTATCTATAATATAATATTGTCCTGTATATGACAGGCATGTCATAAATATATTAATAATAATATTTAACTAATATCTATGGGCAATGTATATTTTTATTTTTATATGTATATTTTTATATGTATATTTTTATTTTTATGTATATTGTATTTTACTGGTCAGGAAAATTATGGTTATTTTTTAGTGTTTATATCAAGGACAGGGCAGAATAAAATTTTAAATTACAGAGCCTATAAAGGGAAATTTTGGAATAGGCAATGAAAAATTTACATTATTTTGCATTGTGGTAAATATACTGTAATGGTTATATTTTTAAGAATTAGTAAATTCAAGGGTTGTTTGTTATAAACCTAAATCTGAAAGAACATCAGGAATTCTTGGTTTTTCCTTATTGTGATTGACATCTGTTTAATTTTCTTCTCTGCTGATAAAAATTTACTGTATTTACTTTTTGAGGAATCTCTTCTACATTATGAGTTCACTGATATACACTGGGACAAATCCAGGTCTGACTCTGGGAGAAGCAAGATAACCAATATTTTCATTATGATAATGGTCTTTTATTTCTCAAAGGTAATCTATTTAGTAAAACAGGTCTCAAGTAAAGGAAATAATTGTTAGTGGTAGGTATGTAGTTAAAACTGGAGAAAGATGTGTTCTTTTTTCCTGAGATTTATTTTTTAAATTATTCTTACATAATTGTACAAAGGAGGTGCCATTTAACAAAGCAGTTTATAAATGCAATGCATATTGATAATCATCCATTTCAATGTTATCACCCATCTCTTCTCTATCCATCCTTTCCCTTGCTCTTCTTAATTTTGTATGATATACATTGAATTCTTGACTGTATTCTCCCCTTTTCTCCTCTACATTTGTCTACCCATTTCCCCTTGACCTCACTCCACCCCTTTCAAGTCATTTCCTTGTGTTTATTTTGTTGAACTTTGACTTTGCATTCCTAAGGAATTATATACTATTGGAGTTCTTTCTTGAAGCTACCATATTTCAGTTGATACTTTTGTATACACTTGCATACCATCCAGTGAATTTACCTGCTTCTAAGCTACCAAGAATACTGTACCCAGCTAACCTCTCCTTCATAACTGAAGGTTAAATAAAAACCTTTCATAGCAAAGAAAAACTGAAACAATATATCTCCACCAAACCAGCCCTACAAAAGATACTTAGGGATGTCCTACACATAGAAAATCAACAAGACCACAATAAAGGCCAAGAAAATACACCCAAACTGAGAATCCAAGAACCATAGGGAGAATCCAGCTGTCCCAGCCCCCAAGAAGGTGGATAACATGGCAGGAGCTACCAAACATCTCTGAGTTCTAACTCTCAGTATTAATGGACTAAACTCTCCAATTAAGTTGTATTAAAAAGCAAAATCCTTCTTTCTCTGCTGCCTTCAAGAGTCAAACCTTGCCCATAAAAGCAAACATATTCTGAAAGTGAAAGGCTGGAACAAAATCTACCAAGCAAATGGCCTCCATAAACAGGTGGGAGTTGCAATCCTAATATCAGATAAAATAGTCTTCAAATTAAAATTAGTGAGAAGAGATAAAGGAAGGTCTCTACATACTAATTGAAGGATCTCTCAGGAGAGATCTAACTCTATTCTAAATATCTATTTTAAATATCTATTTACTAAACAACAAAGCACCAAAATTCATCAAAGAAACACTACTTTCCCTCAAATCTCACATAGATCCAACGACATTAATTGTTAGGGACTTTAACACACCACTTTCCCCACTAGATAAATCAACTTGGCAAAAATTCAACAGAGAAACCGAAGATCAAAACAACTGTATAGATCAACTAGATTTAACAGACATCTACCGAATATTTCACCCAGAATACACATTTTTCTCAGCAGCATATGGAACATTTTCCAAAACAGACTACATTTTAGGTAACAAAGCAAACTTGTCCAAATTCAGAAACATTGAGGTTATGTCCTGCATTCTCTCAGACCACAAGGGAATATAATTAAAAGTCAACACCCAAAGCCACCAAAGAAAGCCCTCTAACACATGGAAACTGAACAACACACCAGTGGGTCATGGAAGAGATTAAAAAGGAAGTTCAAATGTTCATGATATTTAACAAAGATGAACACACAAATTACCAGCTCCTCTGGGACACAGCAAAGACAGTACTCAGAGGCAAGTTTATAGCTTTGAGTTCTTACATCAACAAATTGGAGAGATCTGAAACCAACAATTTAATGAGATATCTGAACCTCCTTGAAAAAGAGTAGCAAGCTAAAACCCAATCCAGTAGATGGAAAGAAATCATTAAAATTAAATCAGAATTAAACAAATTAGAATTCAAAAAATCCATAGAAAGAATCAACAAAACAAAGAGTTGGTTCTTCGAAAAAATTAACAAAATTGACAGACCCTTAGCAAATCTTACTAGAAAAAGAAGAGAACACATCCAAATAAACAAACTCGAGATGAAAATGGAAACATCATCATAGAAACAACCAAGATCCAGAACATTATAAGGGAATACTTCTCAAACCTTTATACTAATAAGTTTGAGAACCTGGAAGAAATGGACGATTTCCTAGCAAATATCGACGTGCCAAAACTAAACCAAGATGAGTTAAACCAACTTAACAGGCCTATACAAAACATTGAAATAAAAACAACAATAAAAGATCTTCCATCTAAGAAAAGCCCAGGACCAGATGGATTTACAGCGTAATTCTACAAGGCCTCACCAATACTCCTCCAACTCTTCAATGAAATTGAAAGAGAAAGTTCAATACTGAACTCTTTCTATGAAGCCATCATAACCCTCATCCCAAAACCGGGCAGGGACTCATCGAAGGAAGAGAACTATAGACCCATTTCTTTGATAAACATCGATGCAAAACTTTTCATCAAAATTTTGGCCAGTCGACTTCAAGATTCCATATATAAGGAAAAACATGGATCCTTTGTCTCTCTAGTCTTCACTACACTTAACATAACTTTTTGACTTCTATCCATTTCTTTACAAATGATACAATATCATTCTTTCTAATGGATGATTAATATTCCACATTTTGTTGATCTATTCATCCATTGAGGGGCATCTGGGCTGATTTCATAACTGCAATGGACATGGTTGTGTTGGTGGCTTTACTATTACCTGATTTGTTATGTTTTGGATAAATGCCCAGGAGTATAATTCCTGGATCAAAGGGTAGCTGGAAAGCACACTGCTTTCAAGAATGACTGAACAATTGTATATTACACCAACAGAGCATTAGGGTTCCCTTTGAGCATCTGTTATTGTTGTTTTCCTGATAATAACCATTTTAACTGGTGTTAGGCAAAAATCTCAGTGTTGTTTTGATTGCCAATTCCTTTATGGCCATAGATATCAAGCATTTCTTCATGAGTCTATAATGGCTATTTTTACTCCATCTTCTAAAAGGGACACTAGCTGAGTCCATTTTTTTCCTTCTCACACTAACTTTTTAAAATACATTTTATTGTAAAGATACTTTACAGAGGGGTTATAGTTACATGAGCAAAGTAATGAGTCCATTGCCTATCAAGCATTGTTACCCCTCCTTTGTCTTTCCTTACTATTCCTTTCCTCCTCACCTCCCCAATTCCTCCCTCCACTGCCAAAATTCATTTTCAAAATAGAGTCTTGTACATCTCATTGTTATAATGGGTCATCCTGTAACTTTATTTCAGCATTGTATTATTTCCCTTCCCCTCCTCAAATTAGAGGAGTCAAATACAGTGACAACAGGGGTATACCATGGGGGAAGAACATACCAAAGAAACAAAAAAATCGCATAGTACATTATAAGTACATTAAAAAGAACAACAAGAAAGATAAAATCTTTTCTATCTTGGAGTTCATTTCACTTAGCATCAGCTTATATGCTCATATGTACATAGCTTTTGACCTTTCCTCCTTGCCATAGACATATAGTAGTTATTGCAGATAAGGGAAACTATGGGACCTATGTTTCTTTGGGCCTGGTTTGCTTCACTTAATATATTTTTTCCAAGTCTTTCCATTTCCTAACAAATAAGGAGGTGTCGTTCTTTCTGATGGAAGCATAGAATTCCATTGTGTGTGTGTGTGTGTGTGTGTGTATACCACATTTTCTTTATTCGATCATCTAGTGAGGGGCATCAACTCCCTTAGTAATAGCCCACAAAAAATAAAATATCTAGGAGTTAACTAAAGAAGTGAAGGACCTCTACAATGAAAACTTTAAAAACCTGAAAAAGGAGATTAAAGCAGAACTAATGAAGTGGAAAAACCTACCATGCTCCTGGATTGGGAAGATTAACATTATGAAAATGGCAGTGTTGCCAAAGACTATCTCAAATTCAATGTGCTACCTATCAATATCCCAACCTCATTCTTCATGGAAATAGAAGAAGCAATCCAAAAATACATAAGGAACATTCAAAAACCCCGAATAGCAAAAACAATCCTTAGCAGAAAGAACAGTGCTTGAGGAATACCAATACCAAACTTCAACTCTATTACAAAGCCATAGTAATCAAACCAGCTTGGTACTGGCACAAAAACTTACCTGAGGACCAAAAACAATCCTTAGCAGAAAGAACAGTGCTGGAGGAATATCAATACCAAACTTCAACTCTATTACAAAGCCATAGTAATCAAACAAGCTTGGTACTGGCACAAAAACTTACCTGAGGACCAATGGAATAGAACTGAAGACCCAGAAATGAACCCACAGAACAATAGCCACCTAATCTTTAATAAGGGAGCTAAAAACATAGAATGGAAGAAAGATAGCTTCTTTAGTAAATGGTGCTGGCAAAATTTGTTTGACACCTGTAGAAAACTAAAGCTAGATTCTTATATATCACCCTGAACCAGAATCAACTTCTAATGGATCAAAGACCTAGAAGTCAAAACAGACACCCTGAAAACATTACAGGAATGAATAGGAAAAACTCTAGGGCTCCATGGCACAGGTCAAATTTTCTTAATAAAGACCCAGAAACACAGCAATTTAACGAAAGGTTGGACAAATATGCTTGGATGAAACTACAGAGCTTCTGCATGACAGAGGACATAGCAAGCAAGATCAGTAGAAAGCCCAAGGATTGGGAGAAGATCTTCACTAGCCATACAACGGACAAGGGTCTCATATCTAAAATATGCCTGGAACTCAAAAAATTAAATCCCTCAACAACAAATCCTCAAAGAAACAACTGCCTGATAAATAAGTGGGCTAAAGACTTAAAGAGATACTTCTCTGAAGAGGAAGTAAGAATGGCCAATAGACACATGAAGAAATGCTCAACTTCTCTAGCCATAAAAGAAATGCAAATCAAACAACATCGAGATTCCACCTCATTCCAGTTAGAATGGCTATAATCAAGAAATCAAAGGATGGGTTGAGAAGGTGGCTTAGTGGTAGAGTGCTTGCCTTGCATGCATGAAACCCTGGGTTCAATTCCTCAGCACCACATAAGCAAAAAGAAAAAAAAGCCGGAAGGGGTGCTGTGGCTCAAGTGGTAGAGCGCTAGCCTTGAGCTGAAGAGCTGAGGGACAGTGCCCAGGCCCAGAGTTCAGGCCCCATGACCGGACCCCCCCCCCGAAAAAAAAAGAAAGAAATCAAAGGAGGCGGCAACGGTGCTTGATAAAATGTACTCATTACCTTGCTCATGTAATTGTAACCCTTCTGTACTGTATTTTTACAATAAAAACCTTATGAAAAAAAAAAGAAATCAGCAACAGATTCTGGAGGGGATGTGGCCAAAAGGAAACCTTGCTGCATTGTTGGTGGGAGTGTAAACTTGTTCAACAACTTCGGAAAGCAGTATGGAGATTCCTCAAAAGACTCCAAATAGAGCTCCCCTATGACCCTGCAATCCCACTTTGAGGCATTTACCCAAATGTTCACAAACAAGGCCATACTAAAGCTACCAGCACAACTATGTTTATTGCAGCATTATTTACCATAGCTAAGATATGGATCCAACTCAGCCCAATTATTAGTCAGCTTCTTGTTTTTTTGAGGACTTAATTTTTTAAGTTCCCTGGGTATTCTGGATGTTAGGCCTTTGATGTGTAACTGACAAAAATTTTCACGCATTTCATAGTTTGTCTTTTTAGGTTTTTTTAAATTGTGAAAATACTGTACAGAGGGGTTACAATTACATGGGCAACGTAATGAGTACATTTCTTATCAAGCATTGTTGCCTTCTCCTTTGTTTCCCCTTCCTATCCCTTTCCATCCTCCTTCCGCCCCCTTACCCAATCCTCCCCCCCCCCCACCAAAGTTGTAAAGTTCGTTTTCGACATAAGGACTTGTATATCTCATTGTTGCAATGGGTCCACCTGTATCCCTTTTTAAATGATTTGTTTTTTCCCTTCCCCTCCACAAATTATAACAACATCAAATACAATGAAAGCAGGGGTTATACCGTGGGGGAAGGACATACAAAGCAACAAGGAAATCATCTTATAAATATGTTAGAAACAACAGCAAGAAAGAAAAAATTTGAATACTAATCTTGGGGTTCATTTCCCTAACATCAACTTACCTGACCTTTTCTGCTTGACTCGGACATATACTAGTTATTACAAATAAGGGAAACCCTGGGACCTATGTTTCTTTGCATGCCAAATAGTTCAGATTGAAGCAATCCCATTTATCAAGTCTTTCTTTGAGTTGCTATTCTTCTAGATCTTTTCTTAGGAAGTTCCTTACTGTGCCAACGTTTCCTAATGTTCTTCCTACTTTTCTCTGTAATGGTTTCACACTGCATTACAGATCTTACATTGAGAGTTTGACCCATTTTGAATTGATGCTAGTACAAGGTGAAATATAAGGTCCTATTTCATTTTTCTGCATATGGACATCCAGTTTTCCCAGCACCATTTGTTGAAGAGGCTGTCTTTCTTCCACCCTATTCTTTTGGCCATAAGTTTGTGGGTTTATTTCTAGGTCTTCTATTTTTTTCCATTGCTCTTCAGGCCTATTTCTGTGCCAGTACTAATCTGTTTTCATTACAATAGCTCTGTCATAGAGTTTGAAGTTTGATAATATTCTACTTCCAGCACTATGCTTTTTGCTAAGGATTGCTTTTATGATTGGGTTCCTTTTGTAGTTTATTGGGAATTTTTGGATTGTTTTGTCTATCACAGTGAAAAATGATGTTGGGATTTTGATGGGTATTGCATTGAATTTGTACACTGCTTTGGACAGTAGTTCCATTTTGATGAGATTAGTTCTGCCAATCCAGGAGCTTAGAAATATGTCTTCTTTTACTTAGTTCTTTAAATAAGAGAGTTGTTATTATTGGGATTGCTGACCTTGTTAGACTTAAGTCTAACATTTCTTTTCATTATTTCTTCAGCAGCGGTATTTTTCTGACAATAACACTCGTAATTTTAAAAATCCCCAACCAAACATCACAGGATAGCTATTATAATAAATATCCACCAATAATTCCTGAGTTTGTTGTGTAAAAGTTAGAGAAGTAATATTGGCATAGTTCCAGAATGCCTAGGGATGTCAACTCCAAAAGGAGAGATGCTAAACTTACAATGGAAAAAAATGTGTGAAGGAGTCTTAAACTAATGATCAAGGTTAATATCAGTAGATATAAAAACATTAGTATTTCATTTGTTCACTGTTATATACTTAGGGGTAAATCATTTACTTTTTCTATTCTTTTCTTGCATAATTTCAATGTAAACATGAAGAAAGTTCACATCTACTCAGGTCAAGACAGATCTTTGTAAACGATGGACTCTTTGAATGTATTAAGGTCAAACTGACATGAAGATTCTTTGGTAAAGACTAAAGAGTCAAAACAGATGAATGTAATATTCAACCTCAGGTAGAACTTGAGGTATTCAAAGAAAATGCTTTAAAAATGTATGTGAAATTGAAATGGAATGTAGTTAATTTATCAGCATCGTTTCAGTGTTATTTCTTAGTTTTGAATATTGTGTTATTGTTATCTTTATGTTTGACGTTAGAAATAACTGAGTTAAGAGACATATTTGAATCCTCTGTCATATTTTCCTACTAGTTTCTGTAGGTCTAAAATAATTTTTAAGCTAGAAAATAAAAAAATGAATCGAGAGATTAAGAAATAACTTATTGCTGGTAATTTTTATACATCTTTCCAGCTGTATTTAAAAATATCTGCTACCACTGAGCTTTTGAAAATCTTCAATAATTCCAGATGGGTTTCTCTGAATAAGTTTAATGTTAAAATTTATTTTTCTAAATAATTTTAGATTAATTTTGTTTTCTAAGCAAAAACTATTCCATGAGTTTGTGGACTGTCCAAAAAACATATTTTGCCCAATGGAATTTTTCTCATAAGATACTTTTCCAGTTAATTTTATGCTTTCAGCAATCATTTTGTTCATATCAGTAATTTTCTGTTCATAAATATTTTATGTTTTTATTTTCTTATTATTTTTATATAGTATCCAAGTGAAATTACGTTGTCTTCAATGACTTTGATTCATTCCTGTGAGTATAAGTCATCTTGTATAATAGCAATGTGATGGTTGAAATATTGGAATATTTGCACTTAATTTACCTATGACTTTTGTCTATTATTTAAATCAGTTGACTCTGATAGCGTTTATTGTTTCACATATTGTATTTTCTTTCACTATTTATAATAGCCCCTCCTTTCTAGTGTTGTGTTCTTCCTGTTGAAGAGCATGATTTCATTGAAATCACATTAAATGAAGTATAACTCTCTGACAATGTATTTTGACCAGTTGATCTGTGTTGTCTTTGCTTCTTCATGCATATAAATCATAGACTGTAAGGGTGCATTTACTGACTATATATCCTTGAAGAAATAATAGAATTTAATTTTATGTCAGGTGTGAGGGCTCATACATGCGATCTCAGGTACATGGGAGGTAGGTATCAGGAAGGTAATTTGAGGACAGGCAGGGGAAAATGTTAACGAGGCCCGTTTAAAAATATTAATTAAGTAAACAAATCAATCATGAAACTCATTCTGAAAAACACTAAAGTGAAAAGCTGGTGACAAGGTTAAGTGTTGGAGCATTTGCTTAGAAACACAAGGTCCTCTTCAAATATCAGTACTATTAAATATCGATACATCTATCTACATAGTGTATTCATAAATGAAGTTTATACTGTATATTTTAATGAATATTTCTCAGCATAGTTTTATAAATAAGTCATCAGTACTGTGAACAATGACCACCACAAAGAAATATTTTTAAAAAGGAAGGGGTGGAAGAATCTTTGCCTACTAAGTGGATGTCTATGAGTTCAAACCCCAGTGCTGCCAGAACGACACTAACTCTTTAAAGAGACAATGCTTCATGGGATTATTGATGACTTGGCCTCTCATGACAGGGTTTTTTTCTTTGCTGATATGAATATACATCTGTTTCTTTAATTTTGCTTCAACATACGTATCCCCTAAATCTACCTTAATTCCTATCACCATTTTTCTTGGTCTCCTTCACAGTCTGTCCTTTGAACATATACTGGACGTATAATTAATCTGAGAGGACTTCACTTTAATTCAATCCCATATGCATCTATTATTATCTTTTCTTTTTTTTACTTTATTGAAGTAGAAGCAGATATACTGAGCAGTTGTTTTCTTGGCTTGGAATCAATTCTTTTTTCCTGCCAAGTACCATAGATCTTACAAAGTGCTTCTGTTGCAGTAGTAATTTGGTTACTTAATATAAATGAACATCCCAGCTTCAGAGCTTTTGCTATAAATAGCTCGGAGTTGATCCAAGGTCTCCCACTGATCCTTCACCAGACTGATTTAATCTGTACTAATAGTTTTAATTCATAAATTGACATTTTAACAATTCTTTTTAGATTTTTCTCACCTTCTTGTTCATTAACATTCTCATTCTGGATGACAAATGGCTTTCACTTTTTTCATATCTTTTAGAGACTTTACAAATAAATATGTTTAATCTAACAGAAAGGGGGAAAGAATTATCAGGAAGACATGATTTTACATTCTTTCTTATTCATATGCACTGTTGGTCTATCAACTCTGTGAACAAGAAACAATTTGGAGACTCCCTAGTATATTTTGTCAGTTGTGATTATCAGTTTGTAAGCAAATATGTTGATCACTGACTGTGTTAAGAGTACAGTGTTCAGTGAAAGGGAAAGGATAAAATGATGTAATGGAGAAAACCCTGGGCAAGGAGCCAGAAGAGGTGAATCTTAGCCCCAAATATGCCAATGTATTTCTATGTACTAATGTGTAAGTTTAATTCTATGCTGTGAAATAGTTGGGCATGACTATATGGATTTAAAGAATACCATTTCTTCTTCATCCACAATGTAATTTAGATGGAGAATGAGAAGGGCTTCATTGCTTGAGATTCTTGTAAATTTCTTATTTAGAAAATATGAGCCAGAGTTTCCATTTGGTATCCAAGGACTATGAGTTGTATATATGAGTGTCTGAAGCTTCATTAAACCCAGCCTCTCACTTCACACTGACAGAAAAATGAGAATACTTTCTGTCAAGATAGCTCCTAAGGAACCAAATTGTTAAATAATATAATAATTATTCCTGGAACTCTAACAGATAATATATACCTGTCTCCGGCTACACTGTCTTAGAAGAGGGCATTGAATCTCACTGAATCTCCTACTCATACCTGAACATGGGAAAAATTTTAAAGTCTTGAATGGTGACTATTTTTGCTAAACACATGTGTTCAAACAAATTCAGTAGCAAAGGAAAAAAATTCAACCATGAATGTTATAATCTTTGACAGATAAATAGTTAATGGTAACCAAGCACAGTCAAGATGAAAGAAAACCCAGGGACAAAATTGAACAGTGATATTAGGGATTTCTCCTTGAAATGAAAATATGGTTCTTAATTATTTCAGCTAATTCAATTAAGCAATGACTAAATAACAACAAAAAATTCAAGAAATTATCAGTATCAAGAATTGGTGCACTATCTTATATAAATTATTCAACTTTTTTTCCACAAAAATAGTGACATAGCAAGAAGCTTCATACAATATAAAAATATTGGTACTAAAATCTCTTTGAAGTGGCCCAGATTGTAGAATTAGCTGACAAAAATGTCAAGGCAGCTATTATATTTCCAAATAACCAGTGGAAACTATTCTTAATCAATATGTTTAGCAAGTATGCCATGTGCAATATCAATTACAAAAATCATTCATTTTCATGGATTTTCTGTGAAGCTTATGTAAATTAATTACCATAGGATTCCATTTATAATAGCATTATAAAGAATATAATATTTAAGTATAAATTTGTATAATGAGATTCATGTACCTTGAAAGCTATTTTAAAACACATAAATAAATAGAAACAGAACTCATGAAAAGTAATAAATAAAGCAATAAAGTAATAATAAGTAATAAATCAGTGATGGCATTATATCATTAGAGAATATCAACAATGGCAAAAATTATTTAACAGAACCAAAATAAAATTTTGAAATTGGAAAACAAAATAGTTAAAATATTCAGTAGCATGAATTCACAGATTTGACCTAGCTGAAGGAAAAGTAAGTGAATGTGAAGACAGAAATACTGATATTATATAATCTTAAAAAAAGTAAAAATAAACAAACATTAACAGAACCTGGGGAAAATGTGGAAAACTAATGAAAACACCAACATTCATTTAGTGGAAATACCAAAGAAGATAAGGAAACAAAGGAAAAGACAAACTACCAAATAACTAATGATGAAAACCCCACTAATTGGATGAAAATATATTGCATTAGCTTTCTGTAGCTATGAAAAACATACCTAAGAATAGAGGATTACGGGAGAAATGCTGCTATTTTTGGTGCGGATTCAAAGGTTTCAGAGCACTGTCACTCAAATCTATTGTTTTGATGCCTTTACCTGTAGTGAAGCAGTTCATGGCTATTACAGCATGGTAGAGAAAAGATGTCAGATAATCTGGAGAGGGTGGAAAGAGAGAAGGAGAGAGGTATTCAGGAAAGGTAGGAAGAAAGGAGGGAAAAGCAGGGAAGGAGAGGAAAAGAAATAGAGATCCCAATATTCACCTGTATTAGGATCTTCCTCAAAAGGTTCTTCCTGTAGAAGACAATGTGTGACAACAAGTTAAGTTGACAGTAAAAGCTGTCAGTATGGGCTGGGAAGGTGATTCAGTGGTAGAGTGCTTGCCTTGTATGCATGAGGCCCTCAGTTTGATTCCTCAGCACCACATGAGAAAAAAATGAGCTGAAGAGCTGAGGGACAGTATCCAGGCCCAGAGTTCAGGCTCCACCCCCCCCCAAAAAAAACCAAACCAAACCAAAACAACAACAACAAAAATCCTGTCAATAATTTTATATCTAGCCAAACTATGTTTCAAAAATGTATCTAAATTTGAAAGTAATAAATTGTATCTTTCAGACTACAGAATCCTACATAATAGGGAATGCTAAAGAACTTATTAGAATTAATCAGCAAGTTTAGAAAGTCTGCTGTGTGCAAGTTCAATTACAAAAATCATTCTGTGAAACCTATGTAAATTAGTTACCATAGCATTCCATTTATTCCATTTTGAAGAATACAATATTGAAGTATAAATTTGACAAATGAGAATCGTGTACCTAGAAAATGTAAATGTAACCCCTCTGATTATCACCTTAACAATAAAATTAAATTAAAAGAAAAAAGAAAAGCCCAATAAAATTGAAAGTTACAACATGTTTATGTATTGTATAAATATCACTGAGATGGCAATACTTAGTTGTTCTCAAAGAGTCAATATATTCAATATCTGTTGGATTTCTTTAGAATTTCACGACTTGAACTTAGAACTCATAAAGAACTGAAAGGGTCCCAGAATAGCTAAACAATCTTGTCTCCTACTTCCTCGTTTCAACTCTTCCATATTGCATTGCTGCACTAATCAAGACAGTGTGATGCTGGCATAATTATAAACATATGGTCAATTTATTTTTGAAAAGTGTTCCAAGAAAATGGTGAAAAATAGTCATTTCAAAAAATACTGCTGGGGAAACTGAATTTGCTCATGAATCAAGTTGAACCCTTACCTCAAATCATATGTAATACCAAAACAAACAAGCAAGAACTGAAACCAAAAAAAAAAATACTCACAACACTTAAGATGTAAGGACAAAATATACAAATCATTCAGCAATAAATATAAGATTAAATCTTATTGACTATGAATAAGACAATAGCTTCATCAATAGCATACCAAAAACAAAAATAAGACAAAATAAAATAAATTAAAATTATTTTAAAACTTTTGTGATGAAAATAATACCATCATAAAAAGAAAATGTCAGATTGACAAAAGAAATTGAAAATCATATCTGGTAAAGACTTCTAGCCATGTAGTTAAAGAAGTCTTACCATTTGATAATAAAAGACAATAGTTTCATACAAAATAAGCATAGAATTTGACTGGACATTCTATGTGAGGATATGCCTATGACCATTAGACACATGAAAATACACTTTATTATAAGTGAAAATCAATTTAAGTTCATAGTAAAATATCACTTTATAGTTCCTGGTTGACTGTCTATGAAAGATAAATAACAAGGCTTACAAGGTTGTGGAGAAATTAGAACACACATTACTCATGGAAACCTAAATTTGTGTAGTCACTTTGAGAAATGGTCAGTTCCTGAAGATTTAAACATAGTTTAAAACAAGACCCACAAGTACATTCTGGTGCCTATCTCCAAATGAATTGTAAACTGTATTTTAAAAAACTTTTTTTGGGGGGGGTCCGGTTGTGGGCCTGAACTCTGGGCCTGGACGCTGTCCCTCAGCTCTTCAGCTCAAGGCTAGCGCTCTACCACTTGAGCCACAGCGCCACTTCCAGCTTTTTTTTCAGCTTATGTGGTGCTGAGGAATCGAACCCAGGGACTCATGCATGAAAGGCAAGTGCTCTACCACTGAGCCACCTTCCCAGCCTTAAAAAAACTTTTTATATGAATATTTATAATATCTCAAGGGAAGAAACACAAGTATCTACTAACGTTAAACATATAAGATAATTGATATATCAATGGGATTTTATTTGCTAATAAAAGAAATGAGATACAGATTCATACAGTAGTGATCCTTGAATTCATTATACGAAGTTAGAGAAGTCATTCAGAGAAAACAATCATCCATAGTAAGGATAAGTATAACAATTGCCTACAGCTACAATGGGAGTGAATATCGATTATTAAATAATGACAAATTTTCCTTAGTTAATCGAAGGTGCTAAGATTTAGGGTGGTGATAGTTGTGTAATCCAAGTAATACATAGAAAAATACTGAAACGTATAATTTAAAAAAGACGAACTTCAATCATTATAAAGTTGTTTGGGAACAAAACAACTAAGGAAAGAAAAACGATATCTTAGGACTTCGGACTGTCAAAATCTGAAAAGAAAATATTGAGGGAGAAAAAGTTAAAAATTGCTCCATCTCATAGCAGGCCCCTACATTATATATTGTAGAAATAATCAGAGAAGTATTAACCTCAAAATATTCTGAGGGTAATTCTCTAACTTAATAAAGAATAAAAACAAAATTTTCCTTTGGTGTAGACTTCAAAATTTCTTTTACCATTAATAAAAGACTGAACAAAAGCATAGGACTAAATTGCTCACAAGAAAATGCACAGAGCTCAGAAGATGAAGAAATTGGAAGTGAAATCTAAATTAGAATCTAGGTAGGGAGTAAGACACGAGTATGCTGCCTGGATCTGTTAACAGTTCAAATTTCTAGTCTTTGCAATCAGGCAGCAACAGCTCAAATATCAGTAGGTGTGTTTCCTTCCACAATAAAAAGGCTTATTGAATAATCTCATCTTCAATGAGAACATTTTCCCACTTCTCTCTCTCTCTCTCTCTCTCTTTCACACACACACACACATACACACACACACACACACACACACACACACACACACACTCATTTAAATGCTTGCTGTCATTGAGTTCATGACATCTCACAGTGACTTCCATGAAGTCTTCCCTAATTTTGTCCCTTTCCTTCAGATATCTTTGGTTTTCTGCTGTGGCTACTGCCAGGTATTATATTAACTTTGTTCATGAAGATATCTTGAGCTCGAACTTCACCTCAGTAGGTGAATGAGTAAACAAACTGCTTCATTCAAACATACACATTCAATTTTTTTTTAAAAAAGGAATTAAAAATCAGTAGTTACTAGGGATCACATAGAGAGAAGGGACAAGTAGATGGAAAACAGGGCATTTACAGTCAATAAAACTATGCCGGGTAGTGCAATAATGATAGATGTCAATATACATTAGCTAAAAGCCATAGACTATACAGCACAAAGAATGCAGTGTAAACTATGGCCTTCCAATAGTTGTGTGTCAATATCTTGTTGGCAGTGTGACAAATGTACCACCTTAATGGAATGGGTTCATAATAGGTAGAAATACTGAAAAGGAGTTGGGATGATTAAGGACTTTGATTCCATGCTGTAATGTTTTCACTTGGACAAGCATTTCTTGGTAAAACCTAAACTATTCCTTATTGTTTTGTGTCTGTGTATGTAAATCTGACAGACTTAGAGTAAGTTATTATCCACTTGCTTTTCTCCAGCTTAGTTCTTCAGCTTAGTTTTCATCACTAATTAAAACTGACAAGTAGATCTCTTTCACACTTTTAAATGTTTCTCAATTGGTTCCAAAATACCTCAATTAGCAGCCATGGACCATCTTTAACAGATGCCGTACCTTATGAAGCACTAAAAAACCAGAAAAGTTTGAAAAATCCTGGTTATTTGGAAATACCGTAGATTCCCTCTCTACTGGGAGGTGTACAAGCAGCCTTTGCCTGTTCTTGAGCCCTGTCTCCTAATTCTCTCTCATTCTGTAGAGCTGAATACAGTATATCCAGCTTCATTTTCTTCTTGTTCAGAAAAGACTATGTTTGTCGAGTCTATCTATGATCCCTGAAGACTAATTCTAAAACCAATTGAACAGTAATAGATTGCTACCAACAAGGTTAGTCATGAATATCCAATATGAATCTCCAAGATATAGGATTAATTTATCTTGGTTGAAATATAGACTCCAGCTGTACTTGTAAGAAAGCCATGAGAGTCACAGAGACCTGGCTGCCTAAACAGATGATTACTGAAAGTTTCACTACCTATAGTAAAGAATGGTCACAGCCAGTTTATTTCTCTGATGTTTCTTTTCAAGAAACTAATTTGGGGTCTACAACATTCTTACAAAAATTAAAACACTCTTCAAAAAGTTTTCACTGTATGAGGAATATTTAATTTTATTTGATTATAGTCTAAACTAAATTTTGCCTCTCTAATGAACTACATGAAGTTGATTTTTGCTTTTCAAGAGGTATTAAAACTTCAGCTTATTAAAAAGTGTAGTTTCATTTTTGTTATCTTTGCTGTTTTTTGTGCTTCGTGGATTGGATCTTTTTTACATTTAGTTTTATTTTAATGGAGGATTTGAAAGCTTTATGGGGAGACACAAGTACATATTTTGCTTTCTCCTATTTACCAATCATTCTTTGGAGGTAACACTGTTTGTAAAATGTAGTAAACAGTGATCAGAAACTTAGAAAACTCTGATTTTTGTCTCTTTAATCAAATGAACCCTATGGCCTAGAACAGAAGGTATTCTTACTGACCCTAAGTTTTCTCATCTGTAAAATGAGGGGGGACAGGTTTAGATATATAGATTCTTATTTTACTCTTCTTCTAGTTCTGAGGTTTTATTATATGAATCCATTTGTGACACTATTGGTTCATGTTTATTATAGTAAACCATAATAGTAAAGTAGAATAATTTACATAGTCATACAATTACATTTAAAATTTCTATTCAACATCATGAAAGCATCACTAGTGGTTAAGAAAGAGTTAATATGTATTTATTGCTTCATGTACATATGCATTTGTTCTTGATTTGAAAGGTCATGCTATTTGCCTGAAGAATTAGGATATTATGATAGGAAAAGTATGGAGTGACATATTTATGCAGAAACAAAGAAGATGAGATTTAACAGTAGTATAGAGAGTACTTTCCAAAGGATCAGGAAACAATATCCAGAAGACATAGGGCAGCTTTAATGGTTGTTTCACACTAACAGTTTTGTCCCTTCTTCTTCCTGTCCCTTTTCCTATTTGCTATGAATGGAAAGAATATGGGGGAAGGAACACACAGAGATGGAGGTCAAATTGGTCAGATGTAACTCCGATTGTCATCTTTGGGTCTAAGCAATCAGCATGATCATACCCTGTCTGAGGAGCTGAACCTTGAGGTCTGTTTTGAAATGTATCACATCCTCAGGTTTTGATACAGTTCACAAAGCATATTTACTATTCAGAGCTTTCATAAGCACTTAGGGAAATCCAGTGCTTCCATAACTCGCCTTTCAGTAAGTAATATTTCTTTTTCAGATACATGGTTGTCATTCAGAAATCTGGATTCAGGAGGGCTGAATTTCTACTTCTACTTCTACTTATTCTTTGCTTTCGAAGTATCTCCTTTTCTCTACCTCTGATTCTACTCCCTTAATTGTTTTTAAGTTTTATTTCATTATAAAGGTGGTGCACAGAGGGATTACAGTTACGTGAGTAATGAGTACATTTCTTGTAGAGCATTGTTACACCTTCCTTTGTCCCACTGTCCTACTGTCCCACTGTCTCCCACTGTCCCCTCCCTCCCCTCCCTCCTTCACTCCTCCCAGCCTCCAAAGTTGTAAAACTCATTTCCAATAGAGTGTCTTGTGGTTATCATTGTTGCAATGGGTCATCCTGTGTCCTTGTTCCAGCGTTTTGTTTTTCCCCTTCCCCTCCCCAAATTGGACAAATGTATATACAAGATGAAGTGACCAATATCAAGTACAGTGACAACAGGTCATATACCATAAGAGGAAGAACATACAAAACAAAGGAGGAGGCAACAATGATTATAAGAAATGTACTCATTATCTTGCCCATATAATTGTAATCCCTCTGTACAGTATTTTCACAATAAAAAAGAAAAGAACTTTCAAAAAAAGAAACAAAAAATCATTTTGTACATTAAAACAACAACAACAAAGAAAGTCCTCTTATGTCCATATCTTGGGATTTGTTTCGCTTAACATCATCTTATATGGTCGTATGTACATAGATTTTGAACTTTTCTTCTGATCTGATAAAATTATCCTAGATGTATACTAATTATTGCTAAGCCTCATATCTCTTGACTATGTTTCTTGAAACAGCTTTCCGACTTGTCTTCTTGAACAGTAATCAACTGCTATCTTTTGAAGAACCATGGACTTCCTGAAGACAAAGACGGTGACGTTATTTGCACTCTGTTCCTTGAATCTGTAACATAACCTTTTATTCTTCTGGTGAATAATAAATTACCTTCTAGAATTTTCCTGAGTTTGTCATGTCTTTGTGAACGGGACCTTTCTACGAATGATTTGATCACTTAAAGTCTTTGGTCTCCCATTCACTCTTTAGAGACAATGAATTGTTGTTTCTGGAATTGGACAACTATGCCTCTTCAAGTCTCTTAGCACTCTGTGAGTAACTTTGCAACGATCTTCAACTTAATGAGCCAATACATCAACGTTGATCTCTACATGAGCAGCAAGTATCTGGAATGTTATTACTTCAACTTACTATGTTGGTGAATGGAGGTAGCAGAACAATTGTAAAATTCATCACCAGGCATTTGATGGAGTATCACAGTTAAGCTTAGGGACATTTAATTTTTCCATTATGTCTCTGTCATTAGAGTGTTCTCCAGCTTAATGGGCTGATTGTTTTTCTTTGTTCCAAAAATAATTCTCAGCAGTAAACTTGATGTTACTTTAACCCCAGATGACTATTGTCCTAACTTTCTTTGTACTAAAGCTTGACTTGATTTCTTTCTGATTGGTTTGGTTGATGGAGCAGGTGGCTTATATTTTATTCTTAAACAATCTGAAAAGGCTCAGGGCAGTCCAAGTAAAGCTAGGTTTGTACAACGTTAACTATTCATTTGGTTGTGCCTAAATGATTTTGGCATCTCTTGAGCACAAGCCAGTCTCAGCTTCTTCCATAATAATATTTCACTAGTATAATGGCCTTCGGAAATGGAGAAAAAGTCAGCATCAATTTGACAGGACTAATGTTTGAGTGGATCTTGCTGCATTTGCTTTTGGGTGGAAAGAGAAAAATGAGTGCTTAACTAAGTGCTGTGTGAATCTTGTGTACACCATTGGTGCATAAGTTAAAGTAGCCTCAGGCAACATTTAACTTACTCTATTTGATTTACTATCTTTCTTAAAATGGAGCATGAATGTGTTCTATAACATATTAGGTCACCAAGGGCTTTTCCTTATTTCCCAACTACAAATTCAATTCTTTAAATTTTTAACCCTTTAGTAGAAAAGTGAGAAATGAGGCTCATAATTTAGCAGAATATAAACACACTATGAATAACAATAATCTTTCTTTTTCCTTCCTTCCTTTCACTCCTTTCTTTCTTCCTTTGTTTTTCTTTCCTTTCCTCCTTCTTTTCTTCCTTCTCTCTCCTTCCTTCTCTCCTTCCTCCCTTCTTCACTTTCTTTCTTTCTTCCTTTCTCTCTCCTCTCCTTTCCATTCTCCCTCCCCTCTTTTCTTCCTTCCTTCCTTCCTTTCTTTCTTTCTTTTTCTTTCTTTCTTTCTTTCCTTCCTTCCTTCCTTCCTTCCTTCCTTCCTTCCTTCCTTCCTTCCTTCCTTCCTTCCTTCCTTCCTTCCTTTCCCTCCTTCCCCCCTTTCTCCCCTTTCCTCCCTCTCCTTCTCTCTCCTCTCACTCTCTCTCTTTCTTTCTTTCCTTTTTACTCTCTCTTTCTTTCTCTCTTTGACATCAGGACTTTATGCTTCCTAAGCAAGTGCTCTACCCTGGCCATGCTTTCTCTCTCTTTCTCTGTTGTCTGGACAGGACCGGACGGTAACCTTCCTGTTTATGCTTGTTTCCTACTGATGACAGGTGTGCATCGGCTATTTGTTGAGTTGTGGTCACATGAACTTGGGCCCTGACTGGCCTTTCAACACAATCCTAATTCTTTTAAGTAGGAACACAGATGTGATTATAACGTTCAATTTCTTAATAGTAAACTGGAGTAAACCTTTGATAATTATATTTGATTATTTCAGTTTTTTTTAAAAAAAACAGTTTATCCTTTACATTTCATTTTAACATTACCTAAGGCTGACATGTACTTTCATTATTTATCAATTAATTATTTTTCTTATTGGCCAAAATAAAAATGGATATGATTAAAGGACATTTCCTCTAGCCAGCCTGGAAAACTGAAGCCTATGGTAAAGAGGTGAATAATCCAAGGTCAAAAAGCTCCCTAATAAAAAACTAAGGCAGGAACAAAGACCTCTGTTTTCTTGCTTTATTTTTTTCTACTCTTTTCCTGTAAGATTTATCTGACTGAAACTTTGATATTTTTCATCTTTATTTGTAACAATTTGTTAGTTAAACAGGAACAAGATCTTTTCCCTTAATGAAATTGTTTCTGGCAAGATTTGTTTATAAATACATGATAATTATCATGTTGTCCTAATTCCATAAAGTTCTCTCTTGTTCTGCAATATTTTATAAAAATGAAAATGAAGTTTATATTTAATTAATGAAGTAAGCAAGTCTTATTCTTGCTATTTCAGTATTCATGCTTCAGGCATGAGGGAAAGCCCATTATTTTATTTAACTTGCATTTGAGCTCAGATTTTACTTGTTACTCTAAGAACTGCTTAGAAGTATTCTAAAACATTGTTCTGGACCTGTTCATGACTTCTTATCATGGTTGCATTGAATCTTTAATATAAATCTACATGTAGAAATACAAGTATATATACTTCTCTAATTTGGGGAGGGAAAGGGAAAAAACAAAATGTTTAAATAGGGATACAGGTTCACCCATTGTAACAATGGGTGTACAAGACACTATGTTGAAAAATGAACTTTACAATTTAGCGGGGGGAGTGTAGTTGTGGAGGTGGGAGGGAAGGGATGGTAGGGGAAAAACAAAGGAGGAGGCAACAATGCTTGATAGGAAATGTACTCATTACCTTGCTCATGTAACTGTAACCCCTCTATACAGTATTTTTTACAATAAAAGTGTATTAAAAAAGAAAAAAGAAATACAAGCATATTTATAACAATCTAATCTTCCACTTCCAACTAAATCAATACTTATGCAGTGAGATAAAAATATGTCTAGATAATTTTGAGAAATGTCAGGGTTATATTTTCTTTAAATTAAAATGGTGCACCATATATAAATTCTGTTTATTTGCTTGTTATAAATGCTTATAAGAAAATAATTTTTATATCCCTCTTATATGGAAAAGCAAAATAATTATTGTTATATATCCTACAATGAAAATAATATATGTGTAAGTATTATATGTCTTTCTTTAAAGATATTAGCCACTTAATATTGTCTGAGTTCCTTCACTTTATAATGTGTTTATATGTTTTAATATTTTGTCAGAGTGGTACTTCATTTTATTAAAGTACCTCACAGATCTTAGTAGTAAGATTTTTGCAGCTCTATGGCAAACAGATATAATTTTTATAAATATAAAAGTAAGTATAAAAGTAGACTTTCATGTTTGTATTTTCCCAGATAGTATTGTTGTCAAAATAAGGAAGGCTGAGTCACAGCTTGAAATTTTACCTCTTATCTTCTCCTGAATCTATGGACCATGATATTGTTAATTCTAGTAGCTACTCATTCTAAAGTAGACATTTTAATAATCTCTTAATACTGAAAATAAAGATGGACATACTGTCAGGTTACAGTGTATATTAATACCATTATTAATATGTTAATGGTAATAATGATGATGTTTGAATGATAACAATAATATTGAGTTCTCTTTTCTGTGTTTGTGCATGTGTATGCATGTGTGTAGTTATGTCTGTATGTCTCTGTGTGTGTGCTGATTTAGGAAAGAACAAAGACAGTAAGAATGTTTGTAGGATTCATTTTTCGACATAACGTACATCTCATTGTTTTCGACATAAAGTACATCTCATCTTATACATCTCATTGTTGCAATGGGTCCACCTGTATCCCTATTTAAACGATTTGTTTTTTCCCTTCCCCTCCACAAATTATACCAACATCCAATACAGTAAAAAACAGGGGTTATACCGTGGGGGAGGGACATACAAAGCAACAAAGAAATACTCTTATAAATATGTTAGAAACAATCGCAAGAAAAAAAAAACATTTGAATCCTTACTTTGGCTCGGGGGTGGGGTGGGGGAGAGAAGTGGGTGATGGGAAGGGATGGGAAGGGGAAACAAAGGAGGAGGCAACAATGCTTCATAAGAAATGTACTCATTACCTTGCCCATGTCATTGTAATCCCTCTGTACGATATTTTCACAATTAAAAAAAATTGAGACTTGAACAACAAAAAAGAATGTAGGGGAGTATGTGAATGGTTTTGTGAGGGGTAATTTTAGAGAAAACTTACAGAAAAAGGAGAAAGAAACTATGATCAAATAATAAGGAAAAGCATTTAGGAAGATCCCACTTGGGCAAAAATCTTTTAATCAGGCCAATAGTCTTGTGGCTGAAAGTAAGAGAAACCCATATTAATTTGTTTTAAACAAGAAGAAATCTCACCAGAAAGCTTTCTAAAACAAATGTACTTCAGGTCACCTAAATTAGGAGCTTCAGTGCTTCTCATGACATTCCTTAGCTCTTCTCTCTGTATTTTTTTTTTTTTTTGGTCTGGTCATGGGGCCTGAACTCTGGGTCTGGGCGCTGTCCCTCAGCTCTTCAGCTCAAGGCTAGTGCTCTACCTCTTGAGCCACAGCGCCACTTCCGGCTTTTTTCTTTTTGCTTATGTGGTGCTGGGGAATTGAACCCAGGGCCTCAGGCATGCAAAGCAAGCACTCTACCACTGAGCCACCTTCCCAGCCCCTTCTCTCTTTATTTTTTAAACCTGAAACTTTGGGCAGGGAAATACAAAAGACATGTACACTAAGGTAAAAACATCAGGTAATGGCGATTTTTATCCTTGAGAGGGATGGAATCAGCCAGAAAGAATTGAAGAGTGAAAAGAGGACCTGTAGAAATAAATACCAGGATATTACCATGGAAGAATGGACAGAGAAAGAATCACTGGAAAATGTCAACACCAGGAGTACAGAGGCCATGGGAAAGGTTGAGTATGCTAGTTAGTCACATATCAGGTTATTTAATTTGTAGCATTTTTTTCCTTTTAGCAAATGATCTCTATAACTCCAGAATGACTCTTAAATTCTGACAACAGCTGAATTTTTTGGGTAGTGTCACTTGAGCCAAGATGGTTCCAACAGATTGTCATAACTAAGAAACTCAAATTTATAAGAGAGAAACAGAAACCTTGTCTGGTTAGGTTTAGTCAATGGATAACAAATGAAACACATTGAATAAAATCAGGCCATTTACAAGTCACAAAATAGAGATGTTCCATACATCACAGCAGCAGATGAGGTGGAAATATCTTAGGGGGATTTGTCTGGAAGGGAATGTTTTTATTTTGAAGTCTTAAAAAGTACATTTGAATGTATTTGCTTCCCCATTCTCATCAGATGAACTTTCTTTCCAATTCACAGAGAAAATTGAAATATTTAGGCAGACAGTTCCTCAAATTCTTTCCTTCAAAGCTCCAAATTACTTGCATCTGTTCTTATTACTTTTGTTCTTTGTATTGTGCCACAGTGGAAGAGGGTGCTTCTCTAATCTATGGCCCCAGAATAGCATTCCAAATAAGACCCATGGTTGAATAGCTTAGTGTGTGGAGTTACTTTGTTGTAATACAGGTGAAACGAAGTCTGAACCTGCACAAACATCTTTCTTATATCTGAGGGATGTGTCTGAGTCCTTTTCCTGCTGGCTACAGTTTGGTGGTACCTGAGCCATAGTAGCTTTCTGGTCTAGACATACATGGAGATGTTCTAAGATTTAGACATAGCTCTATCTTTCAGGACGCATTTGCCATTTTTGGATAATTCCTAATTACTTTGCCCCCAAGATTTGAGGATTGGAAAATATTAAGACAAAAATTTCTTCCAGAACCTGCAGTTTCCTTACTGGACTCTATTCACTCCCTTCTAAATTAAAACTATATAATAAGGAGCTAAAACTTAGGCCTTACATACTGCCATGTCCGTCAGTATGTCAACAAGTTCTCTAGAATTAATGAATCCTAATTAACCAGCATAAAGTTCACTATATAGCCAAATATCAATTCACTTTTGTGGACTATGAATGAACGGAGAAAGAAATGATCAAATTTGGACAAGATGGACAAGGCCAGGTTTCAGAGTAGAATAAGGAAGATCAATGTCATGAAAATGAAATCTTGTTTCCTATTAAAATCCCTCTCTTCTGCAGGAATAGGATAACTGCCATGGCCTGTAGTATTTCTCATACTCTATACACAAAAGAGAAAATCAGTTAATAGGTATTCAATGTTGCTTTTTCAAGACATAGTTCTTTTTTCAGGAGTTTGGTTCACAGTATCATTAAGCAGAGGAAACCGATTTCTCAAGTAGCCTTCCCCACATATATGCATTATCCATTCTATTGTGACATATGCTATCAGATTGTTTGTTGCTACTATTAAACTTGCTTTGCTAATATTCTCCTAAATTCTCAGGAGGGTGTCCTCTGTGAGTAAAGAATTGCAGTCATGTGGAATATGCTTAAGTGTTTACTTCCAACTTCCATTTCCATGTGAATTAACTAAAGAAGTTTGAAATAATTTTCTCACTTGGAACAACACAAATTATTAAAGTAAGTCATCATGGATTGAACAGCTGCAAGTTTTAAACTAAGCATGTCTATTAAAACAATGTATCTTGGACTTGCACACATTGCTTTATTTTCATTGCCATTGAAATGGGGCTTTGATCAAAACCTTTGGGATTTTTTGGTTTTGTTTTAGGACAATTAGATGTATACAAGTTTTTAAAATGTTATGATATATTAATTTGTGTATTTCATTTTTTTTTTTTTGTCGGTCGTGAGGCTTGAACTCTGGGCCTGGGTGCTGTCCCTCAGCTCTTCAGCTCAAGGCGAGCGCTCTACCACTTGAGCTACAGTGCCACTTCTGGTGGTTTATTGGAGATAGGAGTTTCACGGTCTCTCTTGCCCAGGCTGTCTTTGAACCATGATCCTCAGATCTCAGCCTCCTGAGTAGCTAGGATTACAGGCGTGAGCCACCAGTGCCCGGCTAATTTGTGTATTTCTTAAAACATGAAAAGAATGATTTCTATTCTTTACTTCTTTGGAGTCCAGAAGAAATTTCATTTTTAAAAAATTTAATTTAGGAGGGGGAGGGAGGATGGGAAGGGATGGGAAGGGTAAACAAAGGAAGAGGCTACAATGCTTGATAAGAAATGTACTCACTATCTTGCCCATGTAATTGCAACCCCTCTGTACAGTATTTTCACAATAAAAAAAGAAAAAAATTAATTTAATTTCATTGTAAGGAGGGGTTACACAGGGGTTACAGTTACATAAGTAAGGTAATGATTACATGTCTTGTCAAACATTGTTTTCCCCTCTTTCATTTTTTCCCACTTTTCCTCCCTCCCCAATTCCCCTTTCCCCTAAGTTGTAAAGTTCATTTCCAACATATAGTGTCTTGTGAGTATTTCTGTTGCATTGGTTCAACCTGTGTCCTTTGTCTTAGCATTTTTTATTCCCCTTTTCTTCCCCAAATCAGATAAATGTATATACAATACCCAGGGTACCAAATTCAAAAACAGTGACAACAGGGGGAAAATGAAAGAAAAAAAACACACACTACATTACAAAAACACCACTTGTTTCATATCTTGGAGTTCACTTTGATTAGTATCATTTTATATGATCATACATACTTAGCTATTGAACTATTGTGATTCTCCACTAGGACTATTGTAGATATTTACTAAGTATTAAAAATGAGGGAATCCATGGAGCCTATGTTTCTGTGGGTCTGGCTTACTTCACTTTTTCCAAGTCTTATCATTTCCTCATGAATGGAGCAATGTCATTCTTTCTGATGGAAGCATGCACACACACACACACACACACACACACACACACACACACATACACACACACATCACATTTTCTTGATCCATCCATCCACTAGTGGCCTCTGGTTTGGTTCCATATCTTAGCTATGGTAAATAATGTTGTAATGAGCATAGTTGTGCTGGTAGCTTTAGTGTGGCCTTGTTTGTGATGGGTAAATGCCCAGGAGTGGGATTACTGGATCATAGGGGAGTTCTATGTTCATTCTTTTGAGGAACCTCCATACTGCTTTCCAGAGTGAGTGAACCAGTTTACATTCCTACCAACAGTATTGTAGTGTTCCCTTTTGGTCACATACCCTCCAGCATCTACTATTATTTGTTTTCTTGATAATGGCCATTCTAACTTGGGTAAGATAGTTTTTGTTTTTGGTTTTGGTTTGGTTGGTCATAGGGCCTGAACTCTGGGACTGGGCACTGTCTCCCACTCTTCATCTCAAGGCTAGCACTCTACCAGTTGAGCCGCAGCTCCACTTCCTGCTTTTTCAGCTTATATGGTGCTGAAGAAGCGAACCCAGGGCCTCATGCATGCAAGGCAAGCACTTTACCACTGAGCCACCTTCCCAGTGCAAGTGTAGTTTTGAACTGCATTTATTTTATGGCCAGAGATGTTGAACAGTTCTTCATGTGTCTATTGGCTATTCTTATATTCTCTCCAATTAAGTCTCTTTCTAATTCATTAGCTCATTTATTAATGGGGTGGCTGGGTTTTTTAAAGAATTTTTTTATTGGGTTGTTTAATTTTTTGAGCTCTAGGTATATTTTTGAGTTGAGGCCCTTGTCTGTTGAATAGCTAGTGAAGATCGTTTCCCAATCTGTGGATTTCTAATTATTTTGCTAGCAAAGTCCTTTACCATACAGAAGATCTGCAGTTTAATGCAATCTCATTTATCCCGCCTTTCTTGATTTGTTATGTTTCTAGATCTTTAGGAAGTTTCAACCTGTGCCAAGGAACCTTAGTATATTTCATATCCCTTCCTATGATTTTCAGAGAATCTGCTCTTACTTCTAGGTCTTTGATCCATTTGGAGTTGATTTTGGTGCAGGGTGATATATAAGGATCTATATTCAGTTTTCTACATGTGGATAGCCACTTCTGCAAGCGTCATTTGTTGAAGAAGCTGTTTTTCTTATATCTGATAATTGTGGCTACTTATCAAAAATTAGGTAGCCATAGGTCTGTGGGATCATTTCCGGGTCTTCAATTCTATTCCAGTGGTCCTCCAGCCTGTTCATGTACCAGTACCAAGATGTTTTAACTATAGCTTTATAATAGAGTTTGAAGTTTGGTATTGATATTCCTCCAACACTGCTTTTCATGCTAAGGATTGTTTGTGCTACTCAGGGTCTTCTCTTGATCCATATGAATTTTTGGATTGCAGAAGCAATTTCTTGAATGTATTTTATTTTATTGTATGTTTAAATTACCTAGGTTCTAATTGTTTTCATGTTTTCTATTATAATCCTTTTTGTTTTCATTTTTATTTATTTCATCTTTAGATTATATTATTTATTTTGATAGCATTGAGGTTTGAACTAAGGGACTTGAAGTTTTTAGACGTGCTCTGTCACTGGGCAATGCCTCCAGCATTCTCTACTTTTTTTTTTTTTTAATGAAGGACTTCTATGATGAAAACTTTATTTTTTATTTTTTTGGGTCCGGTCATGGGGCCTGAACTCTGGGCCTGGGCGCTGTCCCTCAGCTCTTCAGCTCAAGGCTAGCGCTCTACCACTTGAGCCACAGCGCCACTTCCTGGCATTTTTCTTTTTGCTTATGTGGTGCTGAGGAATCGAACCCAGGGCCTTGAGCATGCAAGGCAAGCGCTCTACCACTGAGCCACCTTCCCAGCCCCTCTCTACTGTTTTTAAAAATACACTGAAATTCCTTTTTTTCCTCCTAGGATGGAGAGCTCTTTTGTGATGAATGGAATAAAAATGCAAATCACCATGACTTTCTCTTATGATTACAAATGGTTTTTAAAGGGTTATTACATAAGAAGTTAATGAAAAGAAGTAGAGTTTTTTTTTTTTTTTACTTCAATTGTACCTGATGTCCATGCTTAGAACCCTAACCAAAGTTGCCCTGGTTAACATAATTTTTATTGCAAATTTACCTTTATTTTTCTTAGAGGAAAATAATAGAAATTAACTGAAAAATTAATAGCATTTAATATGATTTTTTATGGGTCTTTCCTTAGTGCTAAAAAAATAATTGTGACTATTATTTGTGTTATCAACCAAAAATTTGGTTCTCCTTTTTCTGAGCATTTTTGAAGATAGAAATGCCCACCTGACTTGCTATGATAAAATGTGACTATAAAAGTCATCTGATGTCATTGAAATACTTCTTTTTGGGCTGCCCAACCTCACTTATGATGAGAAATGTCTACCAGCTTAGAACCCTCAGAGAAGGTAAAGTAAAGCAAAACCCCCACAGACGGACCCACATCAGATATGTAGCATGAGTAAAAAATTAAACTTTGTTTCAAGTCACTTTCGTCTGGTGATTCATACAAAAACTATTGCTTCTCTTCACAAATACTGATCTTGGTATTTAGAAATAAGAGGTTTTCAGAAAAACTAAAACTAAGAAAAGAGGGAAAACTAGAGCATTCACTCACTTTGGAACTAGTGTCTAAGAGAGCAACCCAAGTAATGTAATAATGATTGTTATACTGTGGCAAACATTTGGTTAATCTACCCTCAAAGGCAATACATGAGACAGATCATGTGCACAATGAACTTTGCCATTAGAGGGAAAATTGGAAAACAGAAAGTCATTATTTATGTATTTGTATTTGTCGAGGAATTGCAGAAAGCTCTGTGTGTGTGTGTGTGTGTGTGTGTGTGTGTGTGTGTGTGTGATTCAGAGTATACAAATGTAAAAATAAGAAACTTGTACAAACCACACTGGACATTGACCTGGAAGGAAACCAGATTTGTATTGCTCAAGTAGAATTTAGATATTGTAGCCAGTAACAGGCCCTACTCTTTTCAGGCAGATATGGGATTAATTAAAGTTTTCCTGTTATGTGACTCCAAAGTGTTTTCTTTTTAACTTTTATAACTTGATTTACTCACTGGTAACATAGGATTAATAATTTATAGCCATAAGATTACTGTACAGATAAGTAAGAGGCTGGCTGATAATAAAATCTCAAAATATATAGGCTCATTTGATGTTGCTGCTATTCTGGATTCATTGAAATTGCTAAAATGAACTTCCCAATGAGTGACAAAGAAGACATAGAGATATAATGCAGGCACTGTTGCCTTGGGCACAATATATACTCAGATGTGAATGACTAACATGTGTCTATATGTAGTTTTCATTGGTAAAACTTCTTTTTTCTTTTCTTTTTAAATTGTTAAAATGCTGTACAGAGGGGTTACAAATACATGGGCAAGGTAATGAGTACATTTCTGATGAAGCATTGTTGCCTCTTCCTTTGTTTCCCCTTCCCATCCCTTCCCGTATCCCCCTCCCCACCCATAGCAAAGTTGTAAAGTTTTCACTGTATTTGATGTTGGTATAATATGTGGAGGGGAAGGGAAAAAGCAAATTATTTAAATAGGGATACAGGTGGACCCATTGCAACAATGAAATGTACAAGACGTTAGGTTGAAAAACGAATTTACAACTTTGGTAAAACTTTTTAAAGCAATTATTCAAATCTCATAATAAAGTAGTACTCAAAACCACACATTTTTTCTTTAAATTTGATAGAAAGGAATTGTCAGGATTATTAGTTATATATCTAAAAGATAAATGATATATGAGAAAAACTGAGAAGACTATGACTGATTAAAGCAGAGGATAAAATTAAAATTCAGCACAAGAATGGGGAGATGATTTTTGCTAGTGACTGCCATTTTGTGGCACAATCTACAAATGTCAACATATATAGAAAGGAGCTGATACAGCCCTTGCACACAGATAGATGAATTAACAAACAATATTTGCTTCATTATATTGCCTTGATTCAAACAAAGCTGGTATTTTTTATCTTAGTAAAATTAAATTTGAAGATATACTTAAAATTATGTAGTTTATAAAATGCGTATTACAAAAAAATAAAATGCATATTACAATCTTGTCATTATATGCTGTGTGACATTGAAATACACTAGTTCAGACAGGAATGATTAATATGGAGCAATTTCTATTTTGTCTGATAGACATTTACTTGAATACCACCAAGGCCAGTACAGGTATTGCAATTTATCCTTATAGTGTTTGAACATATTTTTCATGGCTTTCATTTTTATATTCTTTACAGGGACATCTTCAAAAGGTAAATACACATAGACTGAGAAAATAGTTTACTGGTATTCTATATCATGAGTGAGACACTTTGTCAATTTTATATTTTATTGTTTCTTCCCAGTTATTTAACAGTATCTATCAGCACTATCAGAAACCCTGTTGAAATTTCAATTCTAAGAAAAATTGAAGGAAGGCCTTTTTTTCATTTTTTATTGTGAAAATACAGTACAGAGGGGTTACAATTACATGGGCAAGGTAATGAGTACATTTCTTATCAAGCATTGTTGCCTCTTCCTTTGTTTCCTCTTCCCATCCCTTCCCAACTCCCTCCCCCACCTCAAAGTTGTAAAGTTCGTTTTCCACCTAACTTCTTGTACATATCATTGTTGCAATGGGTCTACCTGTATCCCTATTTAAACAATTGATTTTCTCCCTACCCCTCCACAAAGTATACCAACATCAAATACAGTGAAAGCAAGGGTTATGCCATGAGGGAGGGACATAGAAGGAAGGTTTCTGCAGCAATCAAATTAGAATTAATTTTCTATGACATGCCGTGTGTCTTATTCATTGTCTCTCATACAATGTGTACATAAAATCTCCTTAGCTCATTGATGGATTCTTCCCTAATCAGCTTAGCATGTTTCATTTTGTGAAGGGTAATAATTTGGTTGTTTCAGTTTGTAGTTTAAAATGAAGCCATTTATTATTAGATATTCCTAGCAGTTGGCCAACTGTCTCATGTCATATGTATTCCAATATTGAATGAGTCATAATATTTACTGTCTGTTGGTGTTTTATGTGAAAAATATAAAATATCCATGGCATATATTTATGATCCATGCATGGATAAAGAAATTATTAACCACAATTTTGTGACTCATAAGTAGACCTCATTAACTGCTATATGCATTGCATTGAGAGAAAAAAATTGATATAAGTAGATCCGAAAATTATACTAAGAATTTTCCTTTTCTCTTGTTGAAGTAATGCTCAGTTACCTTTACAGGGGTAGGGGTTAAAGGTTATTCTCACAGCATTGTTTATGAACTTTGCAGTGAAAGAAAGCATAAACATCAAGTTTTAAGGAAATAACTGACCAGAGAGGAAAAAAATCTTTGCCCCTCAAGGGAGATAAAACAACATGTCAGCTGTTAGAGTTAGGCAAATTCACTCAAATTCTTAGATAATATATGCATTTAGTTTTTTTAATGCTATTTATATTTTCATAAAACAAGTAAACTGTATGATGTTTGAATTTAATTAGTAGGTAAGGAGAAATATTTACTGAAGTTTTTATGATTATTCAATATTAAAAAATATTTCCACAAATGTGAGAATGTATACCTCTCTACCACTTGGATATGAAATAGAGAAAAAGACATTGTGTAGAGGCAGCTGTCCGTCCCATACCTTGCTCCTCAGCATAATCAGTTGACCTTTTTCAACCCCTATGTGAATTACTACACTATTTCTTTTTTTGAAAATTGGACATTGTGGCCAGCATCGTATATGTAACTAAGCTTTGGAAATTGTCATTTGTGCTGCTCTTGCCAGTTTCTAAGTTAGAGTTCATCATAGAAATAATAATAATAGAAAGGAAAGAGTTAAAAGAAGAGTTTCTAAATATTTAGAACATTTTAAGAAAAAAAAATTGGAAAAATCATATTGACCTGAATCATACTATTTCTTTTCATTTCATTTCAAAACTTCTGACCAAGAATATTGCAATCTCACTTAATTTTGTATCTGTAATCCTTAACGGATTGAATTGAACCTCTGCTATTTTGAGCCAAATATTCAGTTTTTTTTGTTTGTTTTTTTATTGTAAAAAATACTGTACAGAGGGTTACAGTTACATGAGCAAGCTAATGAATACATTTCCTATCAAGCATTGTTGCCACCCCTTCGTTTTTCCCCTACCATCCCTTCCCTCCCACCTCCAGGACTATACACTCTCTCCCTCCGCTGTTGTAAAGTTTGTTTTTCAACATAGTGTCTTGTATATCTCATTGTTACAATGGGTTAACCTGTATCCCTATTTAAGCATTTTGTTTTATCCCTTCCCCTCCCCAAATTAGAGAAGTATATATATAAGGTGCAGGGCCCCGACATCAAATACTGTTTTTTTTAGCTGTATTAAAGAGTGTGCACTCCAGACCACATACACAGCAAATAAAGTCTTTTTTTTTTTAATATATATTTTTTATTGTAAAGATAGTGTTCAGTTACAGTTACGTGAGCAAGGTAATGAGTCCATTTCCTATCGAGCATTGTTACACTCTCCTTTATTTTTCCCTACCATTCCTTTCCTCCCCACCTCCTCAACACTTCCTCCCCCTCCCCCTCGGCAAAGTTGTAAAGTTCATTTTCAACATAGTGTCTTGTTTATCTCATTGTTACAATGGGTTATCCCGTATCCTTATTTCAGCATTTTGTTATTTCCCTTCCCCTCTCTAAATTAGAAAAACGTATATACAAGATGCAGGACACTGGAATCAAATACAGAGAACAACATAGGGGAAGAACATACAAAGAAAAAATAAATCACATAGTACATTATAAGTACATTAAAATGAACAGTAACAAAGATAAAACCTCTTGGGTCTTATCTTGAGGTTCATTTCGCTCAATATCAGGTTATATAGTAATATGTATATAGATTTTTTTTTTTACCTCTTCTGCTTGTCCTAGATATATACTAGTTAGTGCAGATAAGGGAAACCATAGGATCTATGTTTCTTTGAGTCTGGCTTACTTCACTGAACATAATTTTTTCCCAAGACTTTCCATTTCCTAACAAATCGGGTACTATCATTCTTTCTGAAAGAGACTGTTACAATACAGAAGAAACACTAAATCCATTGAAGCAAAGCACAGAAGAGTGGAAAAGTACTGAAGAACTTGGGGTAGGGAGGTGGGTCAGTATGAGTTAAGCCATCTGTGTTTGCTAATTAGCATTTATGGTAATTAGTCTCCTATTTCCCTAAGAGATACTGAGAGATAGAGGTCCTAACTTGATTACATTTTAAAGGGATGACTTCCAAGCACTGGAGAAAAACATTTCCCGGCTGTAAAAGACTTAACATTTAAAGCCACAGAAAAATAATATATGTTTTTCTTTTCCAAAACAAATGTTCCAAGAAGAGAGATTTGGGATCCATAGCCAGGTTGAAACTTGTTTAAAGTTTAGTCAACATGAAAGAAATGTTGGAAAACAGATCTTAGTAAATGATGTCAATATTCTAATATTGGATCTGATATAAGGATTTCATAAAACAGAAATTTATTCTGTGCCTTATACTTTTAAGTTATTTAGGCACAAATAGGAAATTACTATCTCAGTGCTAACCTCTGTGTTACCTCTAGAGAATTTGGCCATTTTGTATTCTGTTCACCTTAAAAAATTATGCCTCAAAAAAATGAGGCCTTTCACACAACTGCAAAACGTGTTAAGGACTTTATTCTAGGGTGTATGAACAGCCAAACTGTTGCCATTGATACTGAGAGCCAAAGAGCTAACCAACTGTTGAAAAAGTAATAAAATTATGTGTGAACTAGAAAGGAAATCTATATTACAGCGCTCCTTTGTGGGAGGGTTGGTATAACAATAAATACTTGCAAAGGAGGTCTTAGCAAACATTTGCATGAGAAAAATTCTTTCAGGAAATTCAGTGAAAAAAAATCTACCAGAAAATTGTTGTTATTTTTTTCTGATTGAAATGAACTTTTTATTACAAAATTGTTCTTAAAACTGCATACCTGTTATTCTGAGCTGGCTGGATTTTTTTAAGTATTTTAATTTTATTGTTAAGGCGATGAACAGAGCGGTTACAGTTACATTACTAAGGTAGTGAGTACATTTCTTGTCGCTTGTCACCCCTCCCTCATTTTTCTCCCACTTTCCCTCCCCTGCCCAAACCCCTCCTCCCAAGTTGTCCAGATTATTTCCAACATGTTGTTTTGTGAGTATTGCTGTTGCATTGGTTCCCCCTTTGTCTTTTTCTCATCATTTTTTGTTCACATAGAATTCCATTGTATGATATATATATATATATATATATATTCTTGATTCATTCATCTACTGAGAAGCATCTAGATTGGTTCTATATCTTAGCTATGGTAAATAATGTTGCAATAAGCATAATTGTGCTGGGAGCTTTAGTATGGCTTTGTTTTGTGGTCCTTTGGGTAAATGCCCAGAAGTGGAATTGCTGGGTCATTGGGAAGCTCTATGTTTAGTCTTTTGAGGAACCTCCTGGCTGGCTTTTTAAGATGAGTGAAAGTTGCATGGGGAGTTTTTTGATAATATATTTGTGAAATTGAGCAGTGAAAGACAAGCAGAGGAAATGAGTGATTTTTTAACTAAGAAAAGACAAAGTATGAGTGAGGTTATGTTTTCTTAAATATTACCAAAATGATAGAAATGAATGTTTGAACTGTCTATGACTTTACAAAACTGAGAAATAACTTGGTGCAAAAAATGTCTGCAAATGTGAGAAGAGAACATAAAAAGGAAATGAGCACAGTGCTATGATGATATAGAAATAGGGAAAAACATACTTCTGAAAATGTTAAGGTTTAGTCTCCATGTAATGAGAAGAAATGGAACCATAACATTAGAAATACTGATATGTATTATCTCATGTTAGTTTTAATTCTCTAACTATTAATGTTGAGGTTAATAATACATTTATAAGAGTCTATTCTCATAATGGTGACACAATTAGAAAATTATGTTGTATACGTGTGTGTTTGTGTGTGTACACCTTTCAAATTCTTTCCTCTATCTGATTTTAAATTTGAAGCTGTTAAAGTGAGGATCTTTAAACCTTGACCCCTTACCAGTCTTTTCTTCTCACTTTGTAAACTCATAGCACTGTATGTATGATTGTGATTTACTTACTACATGAAGGAAGAGGCTAATAGAGGCTTATATATTATGCTATGTTATGTTACATTATTATATATTAGAATTATTATGTAATATTATATAACATATAACCTAATTACAATCACATATAATATATTTTACATATCATTAACATATTATATTTGGCATACATTATACTTTACAATATACTATATCACATGTTAGAATGTACAAATTGTACAATATATGATACAATGATATAATAATATGATATGATCATTAATATTATGTCTTTTCATATTGTGCTGTGGTGATATATTGTGATGTGATATTACTATACCTCGGCCTATGCACTAACCTCAAAGCAAACATCAACAACTTCTCATGGCATCTTCTCTACACAGTAGTTATAAAGGCATTTGCCTCAAGATCATTTCACAACCTCTGTAGCTGAACTAAAATCAAACATACCCTGTTGCTGGTGCCACCCTCCTATCTTGAGCATTCTGCTCATTTCCTGTTGTCTTCCCTTTCCTCCTGTCTATTGCTTCACTGTGATAGGTCACTTGTATATCTGCCATTTCTTTTGACCATTTACTTCTCTCCATTTATCCTGCCTCCACTTCCTACCTGTCATCATCTGACACAAGCATAAATGGAACAGGCGGTACCACCTGTATCTCATAATCATATCAATTGTCAATTTCAAATTTTCAATGGTCTCTCTCTCTCTCTCTCTCTCTCTCTCTCTCTGTGCATGAGTGTGTCTATACTAGTGTTTGAACTCAAGGCCTCACACTTGCTAGGCAGAGTTAAATTCGCTTTAGCTACATTTCTAAACAGGACTGACCTTTAGATGTTGGGCTGCTGGATGATGATGCTCTTACGTATGCTCCCATGTTGCTGGCCTGGAATACGTGTGCAATTATGCCCTGCATTTTTCACTGGTTGAGAACTCGCCTTGGGAACTTTTAGGCCAGGGTTGTCCTCCAAACATTATCCTCCTAATTTCCATCCTAAGTATGTAGGATCTCAAGATATGAACCAGCACATCCAATGTGCTATCTGCTTTCAGAGTAATCTAGAACTCTCTCACAACTCTTAAAGGCCTTGCACTGATTGGCTCCCATTTATCTTACTAGCTTTTTCCCATTCCCAGCTCAACCTTATCTTCTCAGCAGCCACATTGCTTTTCTTTCTCCTTCACTGCTTCCCTGACATATTATTTATCATGTTCCCACCTAGAGATTTATGCTTGCTGGTTCCTCTACTTAGATGACAATACAGTCTCCTCCTTAAGCCTTCTGCTTAAATGTCACTACCTTAATGAGATTCTCCCTGGACATCTTTTTTTTTTAATTCTTCCCTGTAGCCTTTATCCTGTAACAGACTCTATATTTCATATATCTTGCATATTTTCTTTACTGCCTGTTTATAATGAAACCCTTTGCCTTTGGGAATTTTGTTCTGTTCACTGCTCATATTGTAGAACCTAAAAGAATATCAGGATACAATGCTAGATATCCTTATTTACTGCAATTTGCTTCAAGCTCTTATCCTGCCTGCTCTGTGCTAAATCTCAGTATCTGGCCTCTACAGGATTGCTTGGTGGGACTCTCCTGCAAGCCGGCTTTCCACTTTTATATATTTACCCGCACAAAGCCCCTTGAGAGCACTGGAGAGGAAAGGAAACAACATTGGCTATGACCCATTTCCCTTTGCACGCTGGTACTGGTTTGTCTGCTCAAGGTCATCACTGTTCCATACACCTTTCCAAAAGCTGCATATCTCTTAGGTTTCTTTCTTCTTGTCATTGCCCATCAGACTAGGTTTGATTTCTGCTTTCATTCCCTTTGACTCCTTGAACTATTCCTACATCCTGCCCAGTTGTTCCTCTGTGTCCACAGGTTATACTTCTATGGACTTATCCACTCAAAAAGAACATACTAGAAAATAAAACTGCATCAGCACTGTACTTGTAAGCATCTTTCCTTTCTTGTTATTATACCCTAAACAGCATATAACATGTTCATGTTGTATTAGGATTTATACTTACTCTAGATATAATTTAATCATGTGAGGAGATGTATAAGTTATATACACATGATACCTATTTTATACTTACTCTACATATAATTTAATCATGTGAGGAGATGTATAGATTATATACACATGCTACCAATTTCATAAACGGGGCTTGAACAACTTCAGATTTTGGTATCTTTGGGACTCAATGAATGTGCCCTCCTTCCAATTTCCAGTGGCTACTAGGGACAATTCTAATTCATTCTTCAGCAAAATCTAATCAATTGCCTATTTGAATATAGCATCTACTTCCTGCTGGATCCTGCCAAATACGGTACCCATCCAATAGTAAGCATTCCATTAAATTGTATCAATAAAACTATCTTCTAGAAAAATCAAATGCATAAACGAAGTATATTTCCTAACATATTATAAGTAATCAATAAATGGCACTTCTTATTATTTGGTCAAAGTTATGTATTGACATTTTCATAGGATTCTACATTGTGCTGTATTTTAGTAATTACTATAGCTCATAATGTAACATTTTACTAAAGAAATCTGCCTTTTTCCAGCTTTAACTCTTTTATCTAGAAAGGAAGCACAATAACTACTTTATTAATAAGTGAGTCTTTATGATTAATTTATTGTCATTTAATACAAATCCAAGTGGATCCTCAAAAAAAATCTGCTATGGAAATGCATTTATTTTGTTTTATGTCAATGGTGTGACTCTTCTGTGTATGATAGTGCTGTTCAGATACAGCTCAATTTATGATGTAAGCAAGAAGAAAATAAATCATACAACAAGAATTCTAAAAATAGCCAGTGATTACCTGTCAGCTCCCTGAGCTTCAGGGAGTAGTAAATGGGACATGGAAAATGGCTTACTTCATCTTAACTCAGACAACTACAACACCCAAATGGTCAAATATAAAACTGTGAGATGTGAGTTAGCTTTGGTTCTGTACTGTCCTAATTAATGCTTATGCACATAATTTAAGTGTAGATCTACATGATGCTATCTATCAATAATGTTAAAAAAATGTTCTGCTGGTGATGAAACCGGCATTTCAGCCTTCTGTTTGGGAGTCCTCTTACACTCACAGCCTGGTACAACATAATCTCTATGACGACCTCTTGGGATCCCAGAAGCTCCTTAATGAGCTGGGTAAAGAATTACTACTTCAGGGCTACAGGGAGTTCTGTGAGCTCTTTGTTGCTAAGAATGTAAAATTCAAAAGAAACACCACTGCATTTGGTTCAGATACAAACTGAGAAAGAAAATTGAGAATATTTATTTCTGTGGACACATGATATAATTTACATTCTACTACAATTTAAAACTAATTTTTTGTAATTAAGACATTTTAAGCTGTTTGTTGTGGCTCACACCTGAAATCCTAGCTCCTCAGGAGGCTGAGATCTGAGGATTGTGGTTCCAAGTCAGTAGCTGGGGCAGAAAAGTCCATGAGACACTACCTTCAATAAACTACTTTAAAAAAAAGTGGCACTGTGTTTCAAGTTTTAGAACACTAGCTTTGAGCACAAAGAGGCTCAGGGACAGAGTCCAGGGTTCAAAGTTCAAGCCCCAGGGACTGGTAATAAACAGAAAGAGAAAAAGATTAAAAAAAAAAAAGAAAAGAAATTTGCTCCATTAATTGTACAAAATATATAAGAAATAGTAGGTGCTGTTAAAGTGCATAAATAATTTCTAATAAATCTGTGTGATGTCTCCCATTCATGCCCTTCATGACTATGAAAAGTAGAGAAGCTTACATATTCTATGATTGCTTTATTCAGAATTCTTCTGTATCAACCACTTGTGACACAGACAGTATAGGTCTTCTAGAGATATATTTAAGCAGTTTGTAAAACAGCTCCTCATTCCTGGCATGTAGGAACCATGTAGATGTTTTCCATTCTAATCCCTTCCAAGCCATGTGGCTTAGTGATGCTATCTATCACCTCCAAAGAGTCACAGGCATAGATCTACTGTGCACAATTCGGGAACCTCCCAATGTTCCCTAGAGTTGCATGGTTTAGGAAATAGGATTTCTCTAAGTATGTGAATTTTTTAAAAAATTAATAAGAACACCACTCATATTTTGAAACTGCATACCTGATTATAACTACAAAATCAAAATGAGTATTTGTATTATCATGTAAGTTTGACATAGAAGTGTATAGGGTATATCTAGAAAAAAATAAATCCACAAAAATAATAAAGGACAAAATATAATACTGTGACAAATGTCTCTTATGTGTACAAAATATATGGTATGGACTGGCTGTAGACAAAAATAAATGTAAAATTCTATGAAAGACAACCTAAAAGGACTTTGGTTTATGAAGAGAAGAATCACAAAAGGTCTGAGGCAATAGTCGACACTGAAGAAGATTTAGTGCTAAAACATTTACATTTTACTTTTTACCTATTAAATGCTCAAGGATCAATTACCCATTACAAAGAGTATTGTCAACATGGCAAAATAAGCATGCTTATGAAAATTGTTGGGGAAATATATTACAGAAAAAATGAAAAATATTAATAGAAAAAATAATAACCATTCATTAAAACTTCTAGGTTAATCTATAGAAATAAAAATACAGCCAGGTGCAGGTGGCTTACACCTGTAATCTTAGCTGCTCAGGAGGTTGAGATCTGAGGATCATGGTTCAAAGCCAGTCCGGGCAACAAAGTCCGTGAGACTCTTCAATAAATCACTAGAAATGGTGCTGTGGCTCAAGCGAACTGTAGAGCACAGGGACAGTGCCCAAGCCCAGTTAGCCCCACGACCGACAAAAAAAGAAAGAAAGAAAAATACATATATTGGTATTGTTTTAAGTTAGTAAATTTGGTTATACCATACTTTGAAAGTATTGACTAATAAGATACTGCAGAAGAAATTTCCAGGAGGAAGTGTGTCATGCACCAAAAATTTCTAAATCTCCCATATATTTGCAAAGAATTTCAATTTGTCACATTTTATCTCAAAATGATAACAAAACTTGTGTTTGCAGATTTATTACAGTGGATCACTGATTCTAATAGCAAAAACTCAGAATATAAATGCCTCTGAATTAGGAGCTTTGTTTTAAGCAATGGTTTCCTTGTTATAATTTCATGCATGCAAATAAACTACTTCTGCCCTATTTATCTTCATTTATGCCTTCTGATTTTCTATGCAAATAAACCTCCAAATAATCTGAAATGAAGCTGGATTAGATTCCTTTGTTGAACTCTTCACTGGGAAACTGTTAACCCCAGAATACATAGGATTAGAACCTATCTTCCAAAAACACAATATGTGGGAGACATAATTTATGCCATAAATGTTCCTAACTGGATGTTCACTTGTCAATCTTAGCTAGAAGCATATGTTTGTTGTCTTATGTTAAAATTATTCAATTATTTATTTGGAGAATGTTTTTGTAGAATACTTCATTGGACTATGTCCAAAATATTACCTGTCATTAAAGGTAAATTTCTTTGCAGAATTTTTCAACAGGACCACTTTGCTATTAAGTTTTTTTTCCTCTTTTTTTATTGTCAAGGTGATGTTCAGAGGGTTACAGTTATGTAAGTCAGGTAACAAGTACATTTCTTGACAAACTTGTTATTCTTTCCCTCACTTGTCTCCCATTTTCCCTCCCCTACAACCTCCTTCCACCCAAGTTGTACACATCATTCCAACATATTGTCTTGTGAATATCACTGTTGTCTCACCATTCTGTTGTTCCCTTTCTCTTCCTTAATTCAGATAAACATACATACAATACCAGGGTACCAAAATCAAATACAGTGACGTCAGGGGATATATCGTAAGGGAAATAATATACAAAAGAAACAAGACATCATATAGTACATGTAAAACAACAACAGCAAAGAAAAACCTCTTGTGTCTATATCTTGGAGTTCCTTTCACTTAGCATCATCTTATATGGTCATATGTACATAACTATTGGGCTATTCTGCTCATCTGCTGAAATTTTTTATTGGTGGGTAGACCTCTAGATCATTTCCAGACAAAGAGCAGGTACATGTCAAAGGAGAAATGGGTAATTTTATCTTCACATTAGGAAATATTGTGTATGGTATAGAATTCCAAATGAAAAAAATGATAAATAGGGCATTTGTTCATAAAGAATGTAGTTAGAACCAATGGGTCCCAAAAATTTACAAAAGCTGAATCATCAAGCTGCGGAAAGAGGAGTAAAAACTTACAATGTATAGAAAGCAACAACATCAATTCACTTTTGAAATTAATATGTAAAATATCACTTATCTGAGATAATAACAATGCTTTTAAAATGTGTTTGTTTCTGTTTTGAAAGTTGTGATTCTATTGAAGACTTTTGAATGTATGCTTAAATAAGAGCTTTACTTTAAAATATAAGAAGAAATGCACTATGTTTAGCATTCTCTGTCAGTTTCATCTCAGATGTTTTTAAATTCTCAGGCTTTTCTTGTTTTTCATAAAAAATGATTTTGAAATCTGTTGTAATCTCTTCAAGACATCTAATTAATCTATTTTTGGCATTGCTCCAAGATTAAACATGACTAAAATTGTAATGCTAACATTCACACAGAATGCTTACTAAAATGTGAATTAAATTCATATTTTCAGAGGTTATGAAGTTCTTTCATAAATTGATTCAACTTTTAGAAGCTTGTGTCAGTCTTGAAGTTGAGATACATAGAAAATTCTACTATTTTGAATAGTTTGCTGCCTTAAAAGATGGTCAAAACTGGGTTAATTAATTTAGGGCTTATTTGGAAAATCTCTTGTTGATTTGCTCACTTAAAACATTTACTACTGTTTCCAACTCTTTCCATTTCCTTACACATGGTACAATATCATTCCTTCTCATGGATGAGCAGAATTACATTATGTATTTTTCTTGATCCATTCCTCTAAATTTACCAGACTCAGAGAAACGTAGGTTGCATGGTTTGCCTTATTTGAGTAGCTATAAAGCTACATGTAAACACACTGGGTGGTTTTAAAATATACACTGGGACATGGTAAATTATTCAGGTCTCTAAGTATTTACATACAGTGAGACCAAAGGAATATTCTTAGAAGAGGATCACAAAGATGCAATACCTTTGTGCATCTGATCATATAAAAACGTATCTAACTAAATGAACTCCAGGTAATGGAAGTAAGATTTTTTTTCTTTGTTGCTGTTTTTGTTTTCTTTTCCTTTTGTCTTGTTCTTTTATCTGCCTTTTGGAGGACACAGAAATGGTTGGACAAAAGGTGAACAAATGCAGCAGTGGTACTCGCTAGACACTATGTTGAAATGAACTATTTGACTTGATGATGGTGATGGAGGGAAAAATTAGGAGAGAGTAAGGGGAGGGGTGATATTGTCCACAAAGAAATGTGCTTTTACCTGACTTATGTAACTGTAACCTCTCTGTACATCACCTTTATAACAACAATTAAAAATGCACAAAAATATAAAAGAAAACATTTACTAAGATCATACTGTGCATTACTTACACTAATCCTAGATGGAGCTACAAAGAACATAAAACATGATAATCCTACACAAATACACACATTGGAAAGGTAGATTAATACTGCTATGAGAACTTGAAAGATTTAAGAAGAAAAAGATAAGAATGAACTAGTCTTTGAAAAGAGCTATAGTTGTGTCATATAGTAAAGGGACATCAGAAAGCACATAGCAATGTGAATAAACGTACAACCCTGAAAAATAATTTTGATGAGACGTAGGTGGCTGATGTTATTGAGGTCAAGGGGTGAAGTGTTTTATATTGAAGCATTGCTATCCCACCATGGAAAGTTGGAACATGTGCCAGAACAAAATATTGAAAAATATATGCAGACTTCCCATAAACACAGTAATTCAGTATAGAGGAAACAATTAAACCATTTAGTGGCTTATTCAGAAATCATCAGGTGGCTTATTCAGAATCATCAGGGATATAAAGAAGAATGGACAATTCTTTCCAGGAGGAAAATGGAAGAAAATTTTTAAAAAAATATATTATTTGAATCTTGATAATGAAGGATGTTTGTGTATCCAATGTACTTGTAAAATACTCTCTTCAAAAGGATATACACTCATTGCCTGACTTTATATAACAAAAACCCCTGTGTATATTACCTGTATAATATTTTTAAAGTTACCATTAAGAAAAAAATCTTAAATAGATTCTATATTTAAATGACAGTGACTTCTGTAGATGTAGTAAAACAAAGGCATTGGAATATCCGATTATAGGTAATGGCTATAGAAAAATGTTAACATAATTAGTGAAACAACTATGCTGATAAAAAGGCAAGTTTTTTTCTAAGTTCAATTCATTTTTACTGATAGGTACATCTTACATGATTAGACCCATCTACATTAAGCACTCGTGTTATGATGGTAAGATTAGATATTCATTCCAGTAAACACGAGCGTGTTTTAATTAAAATGCCTTCTGAGAAAAATGGAATGTCACATTTTAAATAGAATTTCAGGTTGCTATAGTAACTAATAAAACTGTCACTGTTTATTCTAAGTAACATAAAGTGTGCCTTTAAAGATGGTAAATCATTTTTGATACAGCTTGATCACTACTTACCTATATTAAATTGAATAATTACATTAATAATTAGATGAATGTTTTGTATGTGAGAAGCTACAGAAAATTATGTGGAGAAAAAGAGAAAATAGAAATGTCTTTTAAAAACTTAGTGGGTTAGATGGAGATGGATGTTCAATGCACCTGGAATAAGAAGAGTTTCTCTTCTCTGATCAGATTCTCTGTGAAGTTTAAAACATCCCCATCCCAGAGTGAGTATGTAATACTTACACTAGTCCTGGATGGAGCTACAAAGAGCCTACACAAATACACTTTGTTTATGTTCCCATGGCAGTGTAAAAGTCACTAATAGAATGAGGGATAGGAGGATTAGTGCTTCCTGTAGCCATGGGTTGGAAGTATATATACTATTAATAGATACTGCCTCTCCCTCCCTCTCTCTGTCTCCATCTTTGTATCTTTCTTTTGAGGAAGTAACATTATTTTATTTATTCTGGGGTAGTTTTCTCATCATCATTGGGAAGAGTAATGTCTACTTCAGTTAATGAAATGATTTTAATGATGTGATCACAGAAGTTAATAAACTTCAGTCTTCCTTTTGTGCCAGTCTTTTCCCAAGCTTCATAAATCATATTCTGTCATGCAAGTTTATAGAAGTATTTTCATTAACGTTGTGATTTTGAAATAATGCTTTAAAAATTCCAATATTCCCCTAGAATGAAAGGATCATGTATGACAAACCAGAGTAATTGGTTTCATCAATAAAGGATGGAAAAGAGATGGTGTATGATCCTTTGTCTTATTAGTTCTGATGTAATCCATCGTGTACACTGAAGAAATCTGTTATGGTCTCCCCAGATCCTATGTTGGTGTTATTGGAAAAAGATGGAACCTTTTAGAAATGGAGCATGGTGGGAAGAAGTTAATCCACTGGGGGAGTGCTCTTGAAGAAGATAATGGGACCCAGCCTCTTCTTTCTCTTTTGCTTTCCAGCTACTAAGAAGTGAACAGCCCTTCCCTTCATGAACAATGACCATGACACACTGTTCCTTCACCAGCCCAAAACAAAAGGACAAGCAAATATGAACTGAACTTCTGAAACTATCAGTTAAAATATTTGTGTGTTTCTTGAATTTCCACTTATGTCAGGGATAAGTTACAAAGGTGTAACATCATGTATATTGTATTGCTTTTATCATTTTCATATGTTCTACAATAGTAAGGAAATTGAGCTCATTTCCTTAGTAATGCTTCACTTTAACATTCAAAGAATTAGAATTTAGCTGTAAATTCCCCTTGCCTCTTAACATATCCCAGAGCTAGTTATTTGCACATTAAGTTTTTTTTGGTGTGGTGAAACAGTACAGACATATACATTTGTTACTGAGTACATATTAGCAAAAATACATTGCACAATAATTTCAATAGGAATTTAAGTTTTAACAATGCTTCCTGAATTAGCTATGTTCCTCATTAGTTTCAGAAAATACTTGCTGGATAGCATGATCCTTTACTTTAGAAGATATATGAGCAGAAGATAGGATGAGATTAAATTCTATTAGCCAGTAAGGAGCACATTGTAACAATGAGATGTACAAGACACTACCTTGAAAAAACGAACTTTACAATTTAGGCTGGGGTGGGGGAGGGGAGGTGTAGTTGTGGACCTGGGAGGGAAGGGATGGTAGGGAAAAAACAAAGGAGGAGGAAAGAATGCTTGATAAGAAATGTACTCATTACCTTGCTCATGTAATAGAAACTCTTCTGTACAGTATTTTCACAATAAAAACTTATTAAAAATACATGTTGAAGAGATAAGGTCAATAAATGTTAGCTACAACTATAAAAAAAGAGTAGGTAATGACATTTTAAAACTAGGATTAGATACATTTGTAGTAAAGAGTAGTAAAATAATATAAAACTATGACTTCTATTTAGCCAAAAGTGATTACACAATCGCCAATAAAAGTATTTCAGGTATCTACAATTAGTCAGCTATTTCTAATATTCTATTGTTATTTCCAATATGCTAAAGCAAAGTAGACCTCTACTCTTAAGAATTATTTTTTAAAGTTGAAGGTAATTACACTTATATTGGGAAGTGGCAATCTATGGACCATAAAACTGTGCTAGTATTAGAAAATTTTGAGTATCAATCCAACAATCATTGTATACCTAGTCATCACCTAATTTAAATTTGTTACACCTCAATTCCTTCAACTGTACAACAAAAGTAATTAACAATTATAAAAGATGATACATAAGATATCATTAGCTAATTGTATGATGCTAATGAGAGTCTCTCAAGATACAGTATCCTGAAACATATATTTCTCTTCTTTTTTCTTTTTGAATACTGTGTTACACTTAATATAATTAAACACATAATTTACTCCATATTGTAATTTATTCACTACTGAACTTAAAGCAGACATGAATTTTCAGGAAAAAATTATGGTTCCTACATTTCTGGTTTTCCATAAATGATTATGTATTTGTTTATATAAACATTAGAAATAACATGCATTTATACTTTTCCCAGGGAATATTATAATGTACTAAATAATCTGTTTTTTGTCTGATTATATCTAACTGATGGAAGTACAGGAAGAGAAGAACAGAATCAATTTTACTTCCTTAATAGAATACTTTAAAAATACTTGTACATGCTGTTTGCTGTGACTCACTTCTGTAATCCTAGCTACTCAGCAGGCTGAGATCTGAAGATCAGAGCCTAGCTACTCAGCAGGCTGAGATCTGAGGATCAGAGTTCAGAGCAAGCCAGGACAGAGACACCTGAGAGACTTATCTCCAATGAATTACAAAAAAAATCCAGAAGTGGAGCTATAGCTCAAGTGGTTAAGAGCATTAGCCTTGAGCATAAAAACTTACGGATAGCACCTAGGCCCAGAGTTCCAACTCAGGTACTGGGGATAATAATGTGCATTCTGCACACACATTTGTATGTTTCTGAAACAGAGTATTGTATATTTATGTTATAAATACCCTGAAGAGCAGAACTAATACCCAAATCTCAAAATCTCAACTGTAGTTTTATCATACTATAGAGGTATTTATAAATATCATCTAATGCATAATTAAAACTGACACTAACATTAATAATTGTATGTTTCATTTCCACATTAATATTATAGCCATTTTTTTGCTTTGTAATTCTATGATTTTAATCTATCAGATGAAGTGGTAACAAATTCTCAGTGTTTTAATCCTGGTTTTATATATTATTTGGAGAAAAGATTAGTAGGAAATCAGGGTAAACCATATCAAAGAATGGGCATACTGTGTATTGAATAGCAAATGTGACTACCATCTGCATGATAATGATAAATGATAAATGTGATGCTCAATGATAAATGTGGTGCAATCTTGGGAAAATATATATCTAGCATTGTGTATTTGGCAATCATTTTTGAGTCTTAGAATGGGTTAATGAGCTGTGTTATTAAAATTGTAAGATTCCGCTCTCAATCTCCCAAATATATAACTATAGCAATATTTATCAGTGTTTTAAATATAACTTTTAGTTTGGGATTATTGTGTTAATTCTATCATTCATCTTTAAGTTACTTTCTACTTTCTGATCACAACTCATCACTTGCATTATATATCAGTGTCTTGCCACAAATTAGATTTATGTCATTACTGGTATGTTATTTGTGTGTGTGTGTGTGTGTGTGTGTGTGTGTGTGTGTGTTGGTAGGTTTAACTATAGAAATTTTAATTCAAAGATTTAACATAAACTATGTTAAAATTATAACAGCCATAAATATTAATGATTTTTGTACTGTTTCTAGAAATAATTTTGAATTATTTTTTTCAGTGATACCTCACGTTTCATATTTTTATTACATGCTCCATGGTGACTTAGTATGATTGAAGTGATTTCTTATGGATCTTGGCCAATGAATAAAGCAAAAAGAGAAAAGAATATACTGACTTTGAAAGATTTCACTCAATGAAAATATATGGGGTTCCATTGAATGTTTACTATGGAAAAAGTAGTATTTTTTTGCCTTTTTGGAACATTTTCTTTTTTTTTTAATTGTGAAAATACTGTACAGAGGGGTTACAATTACATGAGCAAGATAATGAGTACATTTCTTACCAAGCATTGTTGCCTCCTCCTTTGTTTCCCCTTCCCATCCCTTCCCATCCTCCCCCCATTCCTCCACCCAACCCTCCTCACCCCCCACCAAAGTTGTAAAGTTCATTTTCAACATAAGGACTTGTACCTCTCATTGTTACAATGGGTCCACCTGTATCCCTATTTAAACGATTTGTTTTTCCCTTCCCCTCCACAAATTATACCGACATCAAATATAGTGAAAGCAGGGGTTATACTGTGGGGGAGGACATATAAAGCAACAAAGAAATAATCTTATAAATGTGTTAGAAACAATCGCATGAAAGAAAAAAAACATTTGAATACATATCTTAAGGTTCATTTCCCTAACATCAACTTATCTGACCTTTTCTTCCTGACTCAGATATATACTAGTTATTGCAAATAAGGGAAACCATGGGACCTATGTTTCTTTGGGCTTGGCTTACTTCACTTAATATAATTTTTCCAAGCCTTTCTATTTCCTAACAAATGGGGCAATGTCATTAAAAGTAGTATTTTTAAATAAGCCTTACTCTCATATAAATACCCAAGTATTGTGGCAGGTCAATATGTTAAAAGATTCTGAGATGTCACAGCTGAATTTATTTTACTCCAGTGTTTTAATTTAAAAAAATGAATAAGTATCTTTCCAGCACCAGTTTACTAGCATTTATCAACTTACATTTCATGTAGATAGGTCAAGAAGTTAAAAAAAACAAACCCACCACTACTAAATTTCTTTCAAAATTGCCTTAAGTCTCATTACACAGTCATGAACCTGTTATTAAACTACACTGTCATATAATGACAGTTACAGTCTTTCTTTGTCTGAGTATCTGAAACATACTGACATACCCTGGAAATCCTACTTTCACTGGCTTTGCAAATATGTTTTCTGCTTTCTCAGGTCTCAACATGTTGCCTAGCCTACATGACTTCTTATGCAACTTTTCTCACTTCCTGTTTTGCTTTACAAAGTCAAAAGACTTCCCCAACTTATTCCCTTGAATGTTCTCACTACTTATTTGTTTCCAAGCTACTAGCATCTTTTCACATAACCTAAAGTCAAATAATTGTAAATTGGATGAAGGAAGAGATTTCCATTTCTGTCTCTGGAGTAGGTGATGTGCCAAAAAGTCTGTGTATCCACTGACAAGGGGAAGTGTAAGTAGAAGAACTATGTCCTGGGCCATTCTGAGCATAAAGTCAAACCCTCCCTCAAAAATAACCAAGGCTGAAAGAGACTTGAGAACTACTATGCTGTCCAAACAAAAATTCCATTTCCTGCATTGTTTCAAAATCAACATACCTTGGATTCTGAATTTTATTTTAACTTGTAGAAAAAATCAATGTGATAATGATACATTGTATAAATTAAAAAAGTAATATCTTACTTTTGAGCACAAAGGCACCCAAATGAGAAATTAAAACTGGATCAAATAGGTAGAAAGAGATTTAATTTTTATTACAAGTCATATTTTTCTGATTAGAAGAGCCTTTTGAAATCCAAACTTCTATAACCTTCCCAGAATATTAAGAATTTGATATGTAAAAAACATGCTTAACAATACACACAAAAGCCTTTTTGAAAATAATATAACAAAATTATTTTGTAATGGAATGGTAGATAAGTGTTTTTTAAATCTAGGAAATATTTTCCTTATTATGTAATGTAGTTATAGGTTATTTATATATAGTAATAAAGGTTTTCATATTAACTTTCCCCTCAAAAGGGCTAGGTAAGAGGAAGAACATGGGCCCAGTTTGTATACCATCATTGCAGACTTAGTAAAATTTCTAGTAATGGTGTGATGTGATTTATGACTTCTGTTAAGTATGTTGGTATTCATGAGATAACTTCCAAGTTGATTTTAAATTACTGCCTAAAATTGATTAATACTCAAAATTAAAACAAACTTTCCATCTTCCATTTCACAAAGAAGCCAATACCAGAAGCAAAAATTCATTTGTGGCAATATTAGAGATAATTGTCTTCAGTTTTTATTGTAAACCAGTAATTCAGATGATAAAGATAATAAATCAACATTAAAATAATTTATTACATTATGTATTGTTTAAATTAAACATGTACAAACTCAAGTTCTTATAATAATACAGTATAAGTTCTTCTATCTTTTCAAAATCCTCTCTCTTTTCACACTGTATAATTATAATCCAGCTGTGATAAACAGCTGATTGTTTTTTGTATTGAACAACAACATCATTTTTGATCAATAATAAAGGCTGTAGCCCACTTAAAAAGTGAGAAGCAAACCCAATAATAATAGTGGGTTAACTGATTTGTATGCTTTGAGATGTTACCAGATGATGCTTTTAATAATAAATGAAGTCATCACTTTTAGCAATCTGGAAAATAAACTGAAATAATTATGTTTTCAGATTTGATTTAAGTGGAAAACAGTTACTGAGAGGGGAGCAAGCATTCTCCCAACTGAAACAAGCTATATTTCAGTGACAACCAGGTCAAGTGTGTATTTTTCACATTGGCCTAATTCATTGGTATATTTATCCACTTGGCTGAAGGGGACTGTAGAGGGCTTTAATGCAGAGGTGCCAGAATAGAACTCAGAAAGCTCTGTATTCATAGTAATCACGTATCATTTAAAGACAGAGTTTTGAGAATACTACTGACTTCTGACCTTATTTACACTAACAGAACATTTATCAAACTTAATTTCTAGCTTTTAAAACATACTTAATATTAAATTACTCTTTAAAATATATCAGAGAAGGCTGGAGCTCTCTTTGTCCCTATTGTAAATGATAAAGAACTCAAAATGTATTCACTGGCCCAAGTATACCCAAAAAGTGACAGATTTTTTTCTGCTATCTTTCTAATTACAGCCTTATATTTTAATCATTGTGAGACTGACTTCCTATGGGTTTGTTATTAAATATACTAGTTATCCAATGGAATTACTATTTACATTTCATATTGAAAGAGCTATTGTCAAGAGAAGCAAAGCAATTCTTTACATCTGCATGCAGGATAGCAGCCACAATCAAGTCAGTACCAAATCTATTAAAGATCAAGAAATACTGTAAGCCTTCCAATACCTTGTAAATAAAATACAGTGTTTATTTTTATGATCATATGACTGAATAATTAAATACCAAAGTATAGCAATTCAGAAGGACAATACATGGTTCTATGCATACCCACCTCTTGTGGTCATTATTGGTGTGTAAAGATCATGAAACATAATGTACTTAAGCTCATGGGAATTAAAATTCTGTCTATAGCTTTCAGAAATCTGTAGACTTGTGGATTCAGAGAAATGCAAGTGAAATACATCTTCTTTCTTTGTATTCCCTCAATACTCAAGAAGATAAAGAATTAGTATTTGTCTCCTTCTGTTTAGAAATCTGACCTAGTGCATTATAATTTCCATATTCATATTATTAAACATTTATGTGCAATGAGAAACCAAAACAAAACATTGAATATGAGATGTTGGATTTTATTGAGGAAGTAGTAGGAGCTTGAATCAATGTGACTGATTTCGAAGTCCAGTTTTTCTTAGTGGAAGTTGCTTTTCTTAGTGGAAGTTGGTTAACTTGAGTGTTCAAGGAGAGCGATGGGAGCAACTAAGAATTCATTTCAATTTTAGTAAATAGGTAAGCACTGTGGGACTATGCTTGTGACACAGAATAATTAATGCTTAACAAGTGAAAACCTTTTTTAAAATAGAATTGTAACTGAGACAGTGATTGTTTAATAATTATTTTTTAAAATTGGATATGGGAAAATACAACAAAATATGATTAAAATAGAAATAGGCAAAAGGGAAATATTGAGTACTTACATGTGTACTTTTAAATGGCAAGATAAAGCACTTTGCATTTACCTCCTAAAATATAATATAATAAATATTACAAATATTGAGAGTCAGGATGTGGTTCCATCCTTTCATGGATGGTGATTTTGTAATTTTATGATAACATTTGAATTATATGAGGCAACTTATGCCTACGGTGAACTTTCTGTTAATTATCTTTGATCCACTAATACCAGTATCTTGGAACTTACTTAACAAAATGAGCTCAATATGGAAGCAAAAGTAAAAAAAAAAAACTCTGATAAGGAAATTCTTTCATCAATAATAATTTCTTAGCTGGGTGATGGTGGCTCACACCTGTAATTTTAGCTACTAAGGAGGTTGAGATCCGAGGACCACAGTTCAAATCCATGGAAGGAAAGTCTGTGAGACTATCTACAATAAACCACCAGAAAACTGGAAGTGGCTCTGTGGCTCAAGTGGTAGAGTGCTAACCTTGAGCTGAAGAGCTGAGGGACAGTGCCCAGGCCCAGAGTTCAAGCCTCACAACCAACCAACCATAATAATAATAATAATAATAATAATTTCTTTAAGTAAGAAGATTGTACCTACTTAAAAAAATCATGAAGAATTTAAAGCCCAACACTTTTTTGGCAGCATTAGTTTATAATCCCAGGAGTTTGGAGGACTAGACAGACAATCATGAGATTTAGTTCTTTTTAGGCGATTTAAGGAAACAATGTCTCCATGAAAAATAAAAACAAAAAAAAAATCAGTGAGGAGATAGCTTAGAGGCACAGTGCTAACCTAACATTTGTAAGACCTTGAGTTTCATCCCTAGTATAGAAGAAAGAGAAGGAAAGAAAAAAGAAGGAATGAAGGACTGAAGTACTGAAGGAAGGAACAAAGGAACAAGGAATGAAGGCACAAAAGAAAGGAAGGTTTTGTGTCACAGATCTGAAGGAAGTGAAGATTCTTCCAAAATTACACAGAAATTAAGATTTTAGTTACTTTGCACAGGATGTTAGGGAGTTATTGGACATCCAAAATTTACAAATTGACTCTTTAAGTTCTGTAACAGCTGAAAGATAAAAATTAAAATAAAATCTGACAACTGAGATTTTTAATCAAGTCAAATTTATGAATAAAATAAAGATAATATGATATTTTCTTGATATTTTTACTTATATTTTAGAAAGTCTACCAATAAATCTTTCCTATTATGATTCTTAAATACACCCCAAACCAATTCATCTCTTTCTATTTAAAAAATTGAGTATATATTTTTATTGTAAAGATACTGTACAGAGGGGTTACAGTTACATGACCAAGATAATGAGTCCATTTCCTATCAAGCATTGTTACCTCCTCCTTTGTTTTTCCCCTACCATCCCTTTCCTTCCAACCTCCCCAACTCCTCCCCCTCCCCACTGCAAAGTTGTAAAGTTCGATTTCAACGTGGTATCTTGTACATCTCATTGTTACAATGGGTCATCCTGTATCCTTATTTCAGCATTTTGTTATTTCTCTTCTCCAACCCAAATTAGAAAAATGTATATACAAGATGCAGGACACCAGAATCAAATACAGGGGTTGTACCATGTGGGAAGAATATACAAAAGAAATCAATTCACATAGTACATTATAAGTACACTAAAAAGAACAACAAGAAAGATAAAATCTCTTCTGTCCCTATCTTGGGGTTCATGTCCACTTCACATCAGGTTATATGGTCATAAGAACATACCTTTTGACCTCTTCTGCTTGTCCTAGACATATACTAGTTATTGCAAATCAGGGAAACCATGAGACTTATGTTTCTTTGGGCCTGGCTTACTTCACTTAATATAATTTTTTCCAAGTATTTCCATTTTCTAACAAATGGGGTGCTGTCATCCTTTCTGATAGAGGCATAGAATTCCCAATCTAAACCAATCTCCTATTAGGCAACATGTATTAACTCTTATTTGATCAGTGTTGTCTTTTGCCCAATTTCTATGGTTTGGATATGGGTTGAGTATCATCCATGCCTCATGTGTTGTAACTTAAACTTCATAGTGAGGCATTATGAATTGAAACTTAATCTGAATGTGTTGTCTAGAGGTGGACAGTTGAGAGATGACTAGCATTAATGTAGAACACTAGGATGTAAAACAGAGACTCTGCCTCTGTCTGCTTTTTTTGTTTACTAGTATCATTTTGTCCTTATAAAATCATTTCAACTTGTAATTAATGTTCAATAAAACTTATCTAATGTCAGCTTGCACATTGATGTCCAATCCAGATTACAATGTAAGGAATGATATATAGGACTACATAGAGTAAAGAAGTGGAAGAAATTGCTGAATCCATTTTGATTGATTAGCATCATCTTATATGATCATATGTACATAGCTATAGAGCTACTGTGATCCTCTGCTAGAAATATCCTAGACATATACTAATTATTACAAATAAGGGAAATCATGGAGCCCATGTTTCTTTGGGTCTGGCTTACTTCACTTAATATAATTTTTTTCTGAGTCTTTCCATTTCCTTACAAATGGGGTGATGCCATTCTTTCTGATGGTAGCACGGAATTCCATTTTCTTGATCCAAATGCATCAAGACATCTGAGGGACATCTGGGTTGGTTCCATATTAGCTATGATAAATAATTCTGAAGTGAGTATGGTTGTGCTGGTAGTTTTGGATTGGCCTTGTTTGTGGTCATTTGGGTAAATGCTCAGGATTGGTATTGCTGGGCTATAGTGGAGTTCTATGTTTGTTAACAAGAGGTTTTTCTTTGTAGTTGTTTTTAAAGTACTTTGTGAAGTTATTTCTTTTTCTTTTGTTGTTGGTTTTTTCTTTCATTTGGTTTATTCCTATTGTCCATGCATTTCATTTTGGTACCCTGTGTCTTGTATATACATTTACCTGATTTGGGGAAGCGAAGGGGAACAACAAAATGGTAAAATAAAGGACAAAGGAGGAACCAATGCAACAGCGATATGTTGGAAATGAACTTTACAACTTGGGAGGGGTTGGTTGAGGGTAGAGAAAGTGGGAGAAAAAAAGGGAGGGAGTAACACTGTTTGACAAGAAATGTACTCATTACCTTATATATTTAACTGAAACACCTCTTTACATCACCTTGACAATAAAATTAAATTAAAAAAATAAATTTTCTTAATTAAAAAAAACAAGAAATTGCTGAGTCCTGCGATTTGGTTTTCAGAAATAAATTACAATGTAGTATAAAGCATTAAACTGACATCACAAAATCGCTTCTAACCTTGCAAATAATGTATAAAGGTAAAACATAACAGATTTGTTAATATTTTAGAGTCATTGAAAAAAGTCCTTTAAATATAAGCTATTAATTTTCTATGATGCTTAGTGGAATATTTGCTGCGCAATGCTTACTTTTAAGTACATGAACAGCTAGACTGTCGTATCAATTAAAAAGTGTTGAAGAGGACAGATGAATCTAGACATAATACTCAATATACATATGTGAAAAAGGAAACAAATTGAGGGGATGGCTGGTGTTGAGAGAGATGGGGGAGAATGATGAGAGAGTGACACTGATCAAAGTGCATTGTACTCATAAACTGAGATGTTGAATTGAGACTCTGAACAACTACTTAAAAATAATAATAAAAATATAAAATTAAAAATAGAGGTGATTCGTACCAAGTACAAAATGTCTGGAAATATTTTTCTGACCCATAGCTGTCAAATATATCATATATTAAAAATATACTATTGACAAATGTGTTATTCTAGCTAGCAGGATGTTAGTGGATATTTTCTAAAAAAAATTTATGTAAATACTTGCTCTTCAATTTCTTTGGAATTTTCTAGATGTAAATCCAATTAGAGAAATGTAATTTTCTTGAAGAGTGAGGTCAAATGATAAACATGATCATATATATCACATTTGTAGAGCTCATTGGTAATTCAAGTAAATTATGTGTGTATCAAGCTAAAACTTCAGACTTATTATATTGGAAAGGCAGAGAGATAAACCTTAAAATTAAATAAATATATCATTTTATGTGGTATTTCTGAAAAATTGATTTCTTTGTAAGAGTCTTCTGTGTGATTTAACAAGTCCCCTTGTGGGACACTGATGTGACATGTAATCTGTTGTATACATTTTCATGGTAGTAGTTAGTAGTACCAGTGGGAAATTATGTTAAATGTATAAAGTGTGAGCAAAATATAAAATTTATGCAGGCTGTTTTAGACAGTAGAGAGATTTTTGCTTTGCCTGAGTGGTTTTGTTTGATATAAATGTATCATTTATCACTTATTGTTTTGCATTAATATATAATAATTAAAATGTGCATTTATTTCATGCTTGCAAACATTTAAAAATTTTGTAATTTTGACAGTGAGACAAAAATAGAGTTGTTTACTTAATAACAAAATGGAAAATCTACTACTGATGAAATCTGACATTGTATATATAAACTTCCTGTGGTGCTTGTTTACATTTAACATCCACCCTGCACCATGGGGATTTATGTTAATATTAATGGTCTATAAAAATTAGAATTCTTAAATCTACTGAAGTGGTATAAACATGTACATTAAATGTTATTATTCATCTTAAGAAAATGTTGTTTGGGAAAATGAATAATTTACTTACATATTCATAGACATATTTACAGATCATTCTCAAAGGCATAAGATTTTATTTAAAGCAATTGACAGATTTTTAAAATTGATTTTACTTGTTCTTTTCATTCTAAGTTTTTTGTTTTTTGTTTTTTTTGGGTCCAGTCGTGGGGGCCTGAACTCTGGGCCGGGGCGCTGTCCCTCAGCTCTTCAGCTCAAGGCTAGCGCTCTACCACTTGAACCACAGCGCCACTTCTGGCTTTTTTCTTTTTGCTTATGTGGTGCTGAGGAATCGAACCCACGGCCTCATGCATGCAAAACAAGCGCTGTACCACTGAGCCACCTTCCCAGCCCCAGGAAGTTCATTTTTGCACAAGGCAAAATATGTATCATTATGAATGTTACTTCAAATTCAGTTTGGGAACCAAAATTCTTACCAAACTATTTGCTTACCAAATTTAGTAACTTATTTTGTTAGTGATATGCATTATTTGGAATGTAGTGAATATAAAATGTATAATTATATACAGACAGTGATATTCTACAGAGAAACAAAACAATGTTTTCAAGTTGTGTTGGCTGAACAATGTTAATATATTTAATATATAATATATATAATAAACATACTAAGGTATTTCTACAGTAAAGTTGTATTAAATAATGAATAAAAAATGTCAACGTAGCAATATCTTTCGTTTGCCTTTACTTACAATGACCAGATGGATTTCTGAATCTTTGATGAACTTCATTAATTTCACTGTATTAATTTCACTGTTTAACAGTAATACCAAATTCTCTGTGTATTATTTACTCTTCAAAATTTCCTTGGGTTTATCTAAAATCAGTTGCAAACAAGAAGTAATAAACAATACAATAATAATATTTAGCTTTTGAAGATTTTAGTGAAGAGCAATGATTGAAAATGAATGATTGAAAATGACATTTACAAACCAGGAACTCATTTGCTTCCTTCCAAAGGAATAAAACAAATAACATATTAAATGATGGAATACAAATAGTGGTTTTAAGAATGTGATTATATTATATGCTGATTTATATCAAGGCTCTATTGAAGGAGTTTGTATATCTTGATATTCCATGAAAAACACTGAATTTGGAAAACTCTATAATTTTTTAGTGTTTAAATTTAGTGAAAAAATTAAAGTAGTTATTTATTAATGTGGTTTCTCTTGATAGATAGCGTAATATATCTTTTCTCTGAATGAAGACAAGAATGCATTTACATTTGAAAAAACGTGGAATGAACAATTCAACCATTTCAATACAAAAATTCAATGTGAGAGTATATTTCATTTACAGAAATATTCTAAATTTATTTTTCTTCAACACTTATGGAAATTTTTTTCCAAATAGGAATATCATAGTCTCTTGAAGAGTTCAATTAGACACGTCAAAGTAATCAATCAGTAATGTAATCTTGTATGTAGTGTTCATTAATTTTATCAAAGAGTAAAATAATCAGACTAGTTATCTTTTAGGAGAGTAACATAGAAATGGTATTAATTATATTTCTATCAAATAATTACTTTCATTATGGAACTTATCCGTTACAAAAAGTATTAGTGGAAAAAAATGACACTTATGGGTACAGGCGAGAATTACACTAGGAGAAGTCATTGATGAACTGAGGGTAAAATAAAAAATAGAAAACTGCAAGAGGAATCCAAGTTTTTCATATGATTATATTTGCTTACTCTTTTCTTCTGATTGATTTAGCTCCTTTTTGTTTTCATTTGTCTTTTTACTGAATATTATTTTCAGAATAACATATTTGTCACATCGTTAATTCATTTTTCTTGTGAAATTCTTGTAGTGTGAGTATACCAAAAATTTATTTGCCCATTCTCATTCCAGTGGGTATTTTTATAATTTTCAGTTTGGGCTATTACAAATCATGCTCTTCTACTATAAAAAATGCAATTATGTGGTTTATGTACAAAAGAACTGGAAATTATCATGTTAAGCAAAATAAGGACAGTTAAATATTTTAGGAACTATTTTCTGTCTTAAAAAAAGTTATCAAGTGTTTTCTCTCATATAAAGAATATGGTCCATCTATGATGAAAACTTTAAAAACTTGAAAAAGGAAATCAAAACAGAATTTAGAAAGTGGCAAAAAACTTCCATGCTCCTGGATTGGAAAGATTAACATCGTGAAAATGGCAATACTTCCCAAGGCTATATACAAATTCAATGCGATACCTATCAATATTCCAACCTCATTCTTCAAGGAAATAGAAGAGACAATCCAAAAATTCATATGGAACAATAAAAGACCCCGAATAGC
>NW_012267219.1:19618399-19648805 GCF_000151885.1 Dipodomys ordii | reverse complement strand
CAAGTCCCATGGTTTCCCTTATTTGCAATAACTAGTATATGTCTGAGTCAAGCAGAAAAGGTCAGATAAGTTGATGTTAGGGAAATGAACCTTAAGATATGTATTCAAATGTTTTTTCTTTCATGCGATTGTTTCTAACACAATTATGAGATTATTTCTTTGGTGCTTTGTATGTCCCTCCCCCACAGTATAACCCCTGCTTTCACTGTATTTGATCTTATCATTTGTGGAGGGGAAGGGAAAAACAAATCGTTTAAATAGGGATACAGGTGGACCCATTGCAACAATGAGATATACAAGTGCTTATGTCCAAAAAGAACTTTACAACTTTGGTGGGGGGGAGGAGAGTTGGGTGGGGGGGGGCGAGGGGAAGATGGGAAGGGTTGGGAAGGGGAAACAAAGGAGGAGGCTACAATGCTTGATGAGAAATGTAATCATTGTCTTGCCTATGTAATTGTAACCCCTTTGTACAGTATTTTCACAATAAAAAAAGAAAAAAAAAGAATATGGTCCAAAAAATGACATGATTATTAAAGGAGCAGTGTTTGCGGAGAAAAAAAAATAAAGCAATGAGAATCCAGAGGGAGAACGAAGAGGTCTGTGGTAGCGGCAATTATGATGAGCAAAGTACTTTTTAAATACCATGTATGAAAATGTATTAATGAAATCTGTTGAAAACAAATATGGAAAAATGTGGGATAGAACTGAGGGAGGAGATTAGGAGGTGGGAAAGGAAGGGATAGTAGGGGAAAAACAAAGGAGGGGATAACAATGATTGAAAGGACATGTACTGATTACCTTACTCATGCAACTGTAACTCCTCTGTACAGTATCTTTGCAATAAAAAGTTAAAAAAATAAAAACTAAAAGCAATGGGAGTGAGTTTGATCAAACTATATTATATACATGTATACAAATGTAACAATGAAACCCCTTTGTACAATTAAAATATGCTAATGATATTACTCTTTGCAATACTGATGGAATACTGTTTGGAAAACTGATGTATGCCTTTTGCTGAGGTTACAAATAGAACTAGAATTTCAGGACTCCTGGAATGAGGTCATATTTGGAAATAATTTTGGACTCAAATTTTTATAAACTCACAATAAAAATAAAAACTTTTGTAGGTCAGTATATTCTCTTATTTACATAAATTCATTTATTTTAGAACTCTTTTTCCTCTTAAAGTTGTCTCAGTTTGATGAAAAACTTTAAAAAGGTTAAAGTAATGTAACAAGATCTCTCTTATTTTCTCAGTTTGGAAGCAAAGGAAAACTTTTCTTGAGTGACCATATTATTTTTCTGAAACAGAAGGACATACTTCTTTGCTGAGAATAAATTTTTTTGTGCAATTTGCTTTTTAATAAAATTCAAGTTGGATACAGGTTAACCTGGGTCATGGAACAGAAAATATAATGCTCTTTGACTTTACTAAACTACTTGAAATAATAACTAAATTCAATTTCAAGTGAGTGACTAAAAGAATATAAATAATAAAACCTAATTTAAACTCTAAAATGATTATGCCTTGATATTCATTTTAAATTTAATGAGAAAATTATAGTACAGAAAAATATATTATAATATAGTTCAACACTGTGAACTCTAAAACTTTTCTTATTTAATTGGTTTTGTGGCAAGATTACTTAACAAAAGATTTTTGTTTTTACATAGCATGCAAGTTTCTTCACATAAAAAGATTATTGAATCACAGGCTGTTACTTAAGAATTTTTACTAACTATTCTTAGAGGCCTTTATAATTTTTTTGTGATTTGAAAATCCTGTCCTCTTTTTGAGACAATGAATAATCAGGTAATTTTTACTACAAAAGGATTAACAAAATGTGGTCAGAGTACAATTGCTAAAGAAAGCATTTGGGCTATAGCTGAAAGAAAATAAACAACGGCATAGCCTTCAGTGGATTTTAAGAGATTTTGGCTCAAGATGTTGATATTTACTGATTAGTGACATGAAAAAACATTACAGAGATAATAAGATAGTTTTATGTTTAGCTCTTTTGAATAATTTTGTGATAAGTAGCAATGGAAAATGGTCCAAGAAACAATGCTTTATAATTATTTTGAAAAACTATGCAGTCTTTTTAGATTTGTGTCAAATAATTCAGGCTAATAGATAGGATCTGGAAAATGGTCTTAGGACCAAAGAAAAAGATCATTGACACTTTTCAATTAAGTGAGATAATCATATTGTTGCTTAAAATGTCCTCTGGAAGTTGAATGAATCTAGTAGAGGAAAATGGTGCTGGAAGGCATTTAAAGTTGTATTTCTGTTTTATGTTAGAGACCTACACCCCTGCCTTCTGTTAAATGGAAGATTTTGAATTATTTTACTTCTTATTGAGCTAAGAAGCTTATATTCAAAAATATCAAGATCTAGGAGATCCTCAAAGGAGAAGCAAGAAGCAGAATATGCAGATAGGAAAAGTATTTTCAAACAGGAAGTGGATAGAGTCAGAGAGAGAGAGATGACTATGAATGGAATAATCATGCACTGTATTTGTACTAAAGACTGGATTCTGAAAATAATCACTGTGCACATTAATTTCACTTATTTCTATATTATGGCAAGGTTTTTCACTTAGTAATAGATAAGTATGATGAATGTTGAGAATTAATGCTGTATTAATCTCATATTTTAAGCTTCAGACTGGAAAAATGACTACAATTTGAAGAGGAAAGAGACAAATAAGACAAATAGTGAGGAAAAAACAGTTAATCTTGAATATATTTTAGATGAATGGATTTTTATTTTGCCCACAAAACTGAATTTAAATTATATTCCAGTTTATTGATTGTTTCTGCTACACTCAACCAGCTGGTTCTTTTGGTATTCTAGTGAGATTTATCACAGCTGAAGGAACTTCCATATTATAAATTTATTGTTTACTTTTATAGTCACTCTGTGAACATTAAGACCAAAGTAGTACTAATATTTTAAAAGAAAAAAAACTATCTTTTGGACTGAATTTATACTTTTAATTATTTTCTCAAAAGTATTTTATTTTTCAACACTTTGTTTTGTTTATCTCAAAGTATACAAGTATTTTGCCATAAACGTGAGTGAGGAACATGAAGAAACTTTCAAAGATAATGACTATTTTATTTCCTTTGATGTGGTGATGGTGTCATAGGTGTGTGTGTGTGTGTGTGTGTGTGTGTGTGTGTGTGTGTGTGAATGTCTCCAAACTGACCAAATTGTACATATTCAATATGCTCTTTTTTGAATACCAATTATATTTTAAAAAGTTGTAAACAAAATAAAAATGTTAGTCATTCAGATATAACAGAAAATAAAACGTTTACATGTAGTTAAGAAATTCAGAATATTTCACTTTGTAATTGGTAGTAAAGTGAAAAAAGTAATTCTTACATAAAGGTAGTAAGAAAAAAATGTAAGCTTTAACAACATCAACAATTTTCTTTTAATATATATTGTTTATCAGCCTTGCTCTTGTGTAGACTTGTGACTGAAAATTTTCTGAATGATGAAAAGTTTAGCAGTGTATCTCTCTAACTGGATTTTCATAAGCTTCCACAGTGGAAGTATTGACTCTCTTCCATGTTTTAGTTATTTTTATCATGTCTATTCTGTTTCTGTATGTGTATGCCTTTGTGAATGTTTGTGTGTGTCTGTATATGTGTGTGTTTGTCATTTTAAAGTGAATTAGGCACAAAGTTACTTGCGTCAATTTTATATATATATATATATATATATATATATATATTAGTATTAGGAACTTTTTAATATGCCTGGAGGAAATTTTAACCATTGAAGATTTATATATTAAGATACCTATGTATCCAATACCCAGACTGAGTTCCTCAGTGACTAAATGTGTTAGGAATAAGGAGTATCTTCCAGGAGACAGAGGTCTCCTGACAGATTTAAGCTCAAATTCACAAGTGATACTGCTGAACCAGCTTTGGATTCCATCCACATTTACATATTTTAGCCCTTCCCTTCATTTCAGTTCAAATTTGTATTTTAATCCAGATATTTTCCCATTTGTTCTTATTTCTCTCTCTTTACTTACTGCAAACATTTAAGAGTATTATAAATAGGTTTTGTGTTAACATGGTTATCTTAACTCTCAAAGAATCACTATACCCTGTTTGTCCTTTTGCTATTCAAATGGAATTCTAAGATTTGGTAGAAGTATGCCTTATAACAAGCACACTGTGTCTGCATACCTATTTGGTAGGCATTTCCTCAATTACAGAGCACACAATTGAAAATGGTATCTTTAGTAACAGGAGTAACCCAGGCAGAATATCTGGACTATGGAGGACAGCTGATATAGTGGGGAAAACAAAATAGAACCCTTTGAATCTTTTCTTAATTTTCTTTCTTTTTAATTGTTATTTTAAAGGTAACCTACAGAAGGGGATACAGTTACCTAAGTCAGTAATGAGTACATTTCTTTTTGAACAGTGTTTTCCTTCCAGGTTTTCCTTCCAGCCCTCCCCACCTCCACACCAACAAGTTGTATAGGTGATTTTTAACAGAGTAATAGTGAGTCTCACTGCTCCATTTCTTCACCTTTTGTCCCACCATTTGTCTCATCCTCCATAAAAAAAATCTTGGCACATGCTGCCAAGTAAGAGCTACCATAGCAGCTTCTGGGTCAGGTACAATGATGTCACTGATGGAGCAAATTAATATCTTAGGAACGTGGCATGGGTACATTTATTTCACAAATTCACTTTTGCAATAACTTTTTCCAATACTAAATGAAGTCAGAAGTAGTTTGTATTCACCAGGTATGGACAATATTCATTTAGTTTTTTCTCAGAGCCAGACTAGCTCTCCTATCCTGTTTTATACTAACAACCAAAAAGATTTAGACCATGGAGAAATTCCACAGTACAGTACACTGAACACTTAACATTTGTGAGTTGCCTACCAATGTAGGGACTGTACCAAGCTGGTACAATGAACTAGTTATGGCCTGAGTCAATATCTTAGTCCATTTGTGCTGCTGAAATAAAATGTACAGACTGAATAATTCATAAATATCAGCAGTTTACTTTTTCATACTTCTAGAAGTTAGGAAGTTGAATGTTTAGAAACTGTCAGGGTTTTTGTTGTTGTTATTGTTGTAGTTGGGTGGGGACTTGTCCCCTGTTTCAAAAATGCTTCCTTATTTCTGTATATTCACATGAAAAAAGGCAAAAGGAAAAGACAAACACCATCCTCACCAACAAAATAGCCGGTCAGAAGCCCCTTTATGAGTGCAGTAATCTATCCATAGACTCCATGCTAATCATTTAATCTCTCCTGCAGGCAACACCTCCTAGTACCATAGCATTTGTGATTAAGTTTTCACAGAAGAATTTGGAACTTCACATTCTGACCATAACAGTTAAGAACACAGTCTTCAGATTAATGATTGCTTCTCTAGCCAGCTGCTTAGAAGCCTGAATGAAAAAGGACCAATAAGTAAATAAATCAGATAAGAAGATCTGGCATAGAAGTATGTGTACAGACATAATGCAGTAGAACTTTTGAATTTACTTTACACTCGAAAGCATCTAGCAAGCAAGTAGATAAGCAGACTTACCATCATAGCCAATTTTCTCTAGTAGCCAGCTCATAGAAAAGAATAATAAATACAATGTAAAAATTATGTAGACACAATTGACAGTGTTGGGAGCTATTGATGAGCCTGCTAGGACAATTTTATCCTGACTTATTTAGCTACTGTTAGCTCTGAATATCTGAGTCTTAAAAATATAAACCAAAGCTGAGTCTCTTCTATCAGCTTGAGACATCATTTGCATTTGTGCAAATAGATTGTTCCTTATCTATCTTAAAAGGTCTAGTGGTTTGTTTGCACAGGGATGTGGATTTGGATATGGGTTATGGGTTTGCACAGGGATATGGGTTTGCTTTTTCTATAGTTGAGCCTCAGCCAATCCCATTATTCAATAGTTCATGAAATTTCTGTTCCACAGGCATGGAATCCCAATGAGCACTGCATGGAAAGGTGGGACACATTATACAGCACAACATGTTAGGAAAGATGGGACACCCCAGGACAATGGGATTCTGTGACTATATTATACAAAATGCCTTTAAGAGGCCTCCAACTACATAGGGGCTGAAACAGCCTTCTAAAGGTTCAACTAAAGTAGTAGCTTAGAGGAAACCCTGACCATGTAGGAAGCCATCTTTCAGAGCACATATGTTTGTCATAACAGATAACTACACATGGCACCATGCCCAGTAGAGAGAACATGTAGGGTAGAAAGAAAATGGTACCACCATATTAGCATTCCTAATAACACACAGGGACATTTTGTGATATATCTAGTACTCACTTCTGCTCAATGAAAGATCTGAATCTAAAAGGAGACATTCACATCAAGGAAACTTTTCATTTTCTAAACCTGCTGTAATAAATCATCCCAAATGTAATAATACTTTTGCAGTATTATCATACAGTTGTGGAGTCAGAAGTCAAAATTAGGGCTCACTGAATTATAATCAAAATGTTAACTAGGTGAAATTTCTTGGAGAGAATCTGTTTCCTTTACTTTTCCTATTTTATTGGTCACCTGTGTTTATTGGCTCATGGTTCCATTCCATTGTCTTCTAGGCCAGCAGCTGCCTGTCTTTTTCATACAATTATCTTTCATTTGCTTCCATGTTTACTTGTAAGAGTCCTGGTTATGGCAGTGGGGCCACCATAGGGTAACAGGAAATCTCTCTCTTGATTATCCTCATATACCATTTTATTAAATAATATCTGTCTAACCCTGTACCTCTTTTTCACTCTGCTGTCTACCCTGACCTGAGTAAAGTACCTTGGGGTCTTCTTTATCTTCTCCTTGGGGTTGTGGAATGGGGAACTGTGGCAGGAAGTCAGTAAAAGTTACAAAAAAAAAAAGTGATGCTGCAAAAATTGCTACCCTGAAGATCTGTTTTTTCTCCAAAAGGTAATTGTGTGTGTTCTCTCAACCAAAAGTCTAACAACTCGGGCTGGGAAGGTGGCTCAGTGGTAGAGCATTTGCCTTGCATGCATGAGGCCCTGGGTTCGGTTCCTCAGCACCACATAAGCAAAAAGAAAAAAAGCCAGAAGTGGTGCTGTGGCTCAAGTGGTAGAGCGGTAGCCTTGAGCTGAAGAGCTGAGGGACAACGCCCAGGCCCAGAGTTCAGGCCCCACGACCGGACCAAAAAAAACAACAACACTAAAACCCCAAAAGTCCAGCCCTTAAAACATGAATACGTGCTGCTAAATTTATATAACTGTTCCCTCTTTTGGGCTTGCAGATGGAAATAGCAATATATCCAGAGAATAGTGGTGTCTTTGTGTTTTTTTTTTTAATTTATGCCACTCCTAATAAATAGTCTTGGTTATTGTGCTCATTGTTTGTTTATTTAAGTTGTTGCTTGGAATTAACCTTAAGACTTTGCTTGCTAGACAAGAACTTGAGTGATGTCCCAACCTTTATTACCTTAGTTACTTTTCAGGTAAGGTCTTCTATTCTTTTGCCCAGAGACAGCCTCAGATTGAGATTCTTTTACATATGCCTCACATGTAGCTTGGCTCACATAAGTCTACCACCATGTAGCTTGGCTCACATAACTCTACCACCATGTTCAATTTATTAGTGAAATGAGGGTCTCATTAACATTTTTTTCTTGGCTTGGCCTGAAGTTGTGATCCTCTCCATCTCTGTCTTTAAGTAACTAGAATTACAGGTGTATGTAATTTTTTTTCATTGCGAAAATACCATACAGTGGGGTTACAATTATATGAGCAGGGTAATGAGTACATTTTTTTTTTCAGGTAAGGGGTAGGTTTATTCATCGTTCAGGCTGGCACCAGGACATCTTGGTCCTCCACTCGGTGGGGAAAGGCCTGGGAAAGAGAGAGCTGGGAAAGACAGAGAGAGAGAGAGAGCTGGGGAAAAGAGCTAAGAGAGAGCTAGAAAAGAGAAAATAGCTAGAAAAGAGAAGAGCTAGAGAAGAGCTAGAAAAGAGCAGAGAGAGAGGGCGTCTGGGCCTGGGCTAGGCCTTATGTAGGGTATGGGCAGAGAAAGGTGTGGCCACATCAGATTAAGATGTGACCTCAGCAGATGCAGATGTGACCTCTTCCAGGTGTCCCAGTTGCCTAGGTAACGCAGGTACTGGGTGGAGACTTTGCTGCGAGGAGGGTGGAGTCTGCTAGCGGTACAGGAGCCAACTTTACATTCCAGCCTTTTAATAATCATGAAATAGGGCATGGATTCTCTCTGGCTACTTCCTGCTGACAAGGGGCATCGACAATAGGGGTAAAAGGCTGGAATTTGGTCCCTTCCCAGAGAAGGCAGTGAGCAGCAGCGGTCCCTTGGTGGCATGATTCCTTAGATGAAGTCTGGAGAAGTCTCATGAGCATTGAGGGGCTGGAAAAAAAATACTAGAGAGCAAATAAATGGTAAGAGGAAGGACTTTGGGCTGAAAATGTTGGTAGAAATGTCCCTAGCTACTTCTGATATCTGGCGACTAGGTAGAGAAGTCAGGTGACAAAGGCAAGAATATAAATTCCTGTTCAGTTAATAGGTAGACAGGTATAGACATTGGATGGGCAGGCTTCTTACTTCTACTGATCTCCCGGCTCTGGTTAATTTTGAAAGGACAGGCACAAAGTAGCTGGTGTGACATCATCTCCTCTTACTCCTGTCATGATTACATTTCTTATCAAGCATTGTTGCTTCTGCCTTTGTTTCCCTTTACCATCCCTTCCATCTTCCCCTCACCCCCTCCCCAGTGCAAAAGTTGTAAAGTTTGTTTTTTGACATAACATCTTGTACATCTCATTGTTGCAATGGGTCCACCTGTATCCCTAGTTAAACAATTTGTTTGTCCCCTTCCCCTCCACAGATTATACTGACATCAAATACAGTGAAAGCAGGGGTTATACTGGGGGGGAGGGACATACAAAGCACCAAAGAAATATCTTATAAATAAGTTAAAAACAATAGCAAGAAAGAACAATTGAGTCCTTATCTTGGGTTTCATTTCACCTAACATCAACTTATCTGACCTTTTCTGCTTGTCTCAGACATATACCAGGTATTGCAAATAAGGAAAACCATGGGACCTATGTTTCTTTGGGCCTGGCTTACTTTACTTAATATAATTTTTTCCAAGTCTTTCCATTTTCTAACAAATGGGGCAATGTCATTCTTTCTGATGGAGGCATAGAATTCCATTGTGTATATATACCACATTTTCTTGATCCATTCATTTACTGAGGGGCATCTGGGTTAGTTCCATATCTTAGCTAGGTGTGCTGGTAGCTTTAGTATGGTCTTGTTTGTGAACATTTGGGTAAATGCCCAAAAGTGTGATTGCTGGGTCATAGGGGAACTCTATGTGGAATCTTTTGAGGAATCTCCATACTACTTTCCAAAGAGGTTGAACAAGTTTACACTCCCACCAACAATGCAGTAAGGCTCCTTTCTGTCCACATCCCCTCCAGCATCTGTTGTTATTAGATTTCTTGATTATAGCCATTCTAACTGGGGTGAGGTGGAATCTCAATGTTGTTTTGATTTGCATTTCTTTTATGACTAGAGAAGTTGAGCATTTCTTCATGTGTCTATTGGTCATCTTTCTTTCCTCTTCAGAGAAGTTTCTCTTTAAGTCTTTAGCCCACTTATTTATTGGGCAGTTGTTTCTTTGAGGATTTATTGTTGGGGGATTTTTAATTGAATGATCCTTCGACTTTGATATTACACTAAGTTTATTAACAACCATGTATTCCTTGCATTAAATACTATTATGGAAGCACAAATTTCTTCATAACCAAGCCCAATTTCTCCACTTGGGGACAATACTGGCTCTGATGAGGACATATGTGGTAATGAACAAAAGGAGTGATCTAATGGGATTGTAGAATTATCACCTTGTATCATTGAAGACCTCAATTGTTGAAAGATCATAAGACAGGATTGTTCTATATCTTTCATATGCTTATGGAAACCAAAAAGTATCAGTAAAGGCAGTCTATCTCATCATTATACACAAAAACCCTGAAAGGAATTTTCTTTCTGCAAATAGTAGAGGTGAGGCATCCCAGTCCCCAAATCAGAATGGTCCTTCAAAGAAAAAACAATTACAGTCCTAATGAAATAGAGAACTACCATGACTAGTCCTATTATCCTTCCAATACATATAAATCAAACAAGAAGACAATTTATTGGGACTGCTAGTTTCTGTGGGAGGAAGGCATCTGAACAATGGGCAAACAGAGACTATTTCTGGAAAGTAGACTTTCCCTGGAATGTCTCTTGTTACTTTCTTTTAAGTTGCCATGATCAATGGAAAAGGGTTATTATTGTTGTGGCAAAGCTAAGGATTGGATTCTACAGAAAAATGATTGGAATACTCACCAAAGAGCTCTGTGCAGAAAAGCTACCCCATGGGGAAGGGAGAATATAGATTAGAATATACATAGAATATAGAATATACATTATAGATTTAGGCAGTTGTGATCCCAAACTTTGAAACTTTTGATGAACTAACACAGTGAAACTTAACAATATTTTATTCTCAATACTTTTCCCCCTGCAGCTACCTTATAAAACACAGTTGTGGTTAATATTTTCATTTTCAGATAAGAGTAGAATTGAGCCAAAGTGTTACAGCATTTTGTGTGTCTACTCTAAGCAAACACACTTTTCACCCACAAGAGGGACAGGAAGGTGTGCTGAAGAAGCCACATGATGAATTGTGTCGTGCATCTTCTCTATGTCCCTTTAGATTTATTCCCTGAAGCTTTTCCTTGAAGGGGACCTGGATTGAGTACTTCATCAGGCTGTCTTGTTCACTTGTTTCCAGGTGAGTTTGAACAAAAAAAGAAATACTTCATCAGAAAACAGAAGTGTGTGGTGAGTAGTGATGAAGAAAACTCAATATGGTTAAATACATGCAGTTAATCTATGAAAACATTCTTCTGATCACTAAATCTGGAAAAGTGCACAAGATAGGTAGATAGATAGGTAGATAGGTAGATAGATAGATAGATAGATAGATAGATAGATAGATAGATAGATAGATAGATAGATAGAGCTGGACACACAGATTATGGAGTTGCTCACAGTTGATCAGAATGCCTATTTGTAAGGTACAAACCTGCTGCAAATACTACTGAGAATTATCTATAAAATCATTATAATTTTTAACATTTTCTTCCAATTTGTTCATAATAAAATAGTGTATCTTGAGAGATTAGACTCATCTCTTGTCTTTTTGTGACTTTCCACCAATCTAATCTGGAAAAGCTCAATGGCCAACATTTGTAGCTTCCTTTGGTCCCTACTTCATTTCATTCAAGAACTTTTGATAGTGGAACTCTAGTTTTGTTGTCTCAATATGCCACACAACAATTACTCTGATGTAGACACTCTTAAGTCTGATGTGAGAGCCAATAACATCTATGAGATTGCTATATTGACAATCCAAATGGGAAATCAATCAAATAGGATGTCCTCTCTCATTTGCATGAGTCTTACTTCCACAAGAAATAGACCAAGGGAAAACTGGAACCAGTTTTTATTTCATATCCTTCTTTCTTCCCTGTTTCCAAAAATTCATCACATAGAGGACTGGCTTACACCCCTAGTCAACACCCTGACTTTTTTCTATTAAGAACAAAGAGTTTTAAGAACTGACAATTATTGGAAAAATAGATTTTTCCCCATGTTATTATCCTTTAAAACATTAAGTTGGAGCTGAATCAGTGTGATCATTTTTCTCCCTCAATAGAGCCAGTTCTTAAATTCTAGTATCTTACTAAATAGAAAAAAAGTCCTACCCTTCCCTTCCCAGGAGATAGAAACCTCTGCTTGGCTTAGGATATAGGAAATAGACAATCAAAAATGATTTAGAGAGGAAATTAAAATGCATTTGGGTCACTATTTACAAAACTTTAACAATTATATACAAGCTTGTACCTGTCACACAATTTTCATTTCTCACTATACTTTCAATCTCTTTTCAGAAGGAAACATAAAAAGGTCATAAATATATTCTAAACTATTTGGAGGCATGGTTAATTAGTATTTTCATTTAAAAATAAAAGCCATTGTTAGTATTCTTAAAATTACAATTTTTATTTTGACAGGCTAAATGAATTCTTTTAACTGAAGTTTAAGAAGAAGCCACATTTTTGTAGGAAAATTGAATGGATATGAGAAAACAAGTCACATTTTAATCAGCATGTCTTAAAAATCAAAATGGTCAGACTGTATCTCAAACATATTTTACTATATACTTAACAAAACTGAAGATCATGTAGATTATACTGAAATGGAAATGGTACCCAAGATTTTTGGATAACAACAATGTGGTGCATTTAAGTGCATAAAAATAAAATAATAGCTATGCCTTTTAGTTTATCCCATTTTCTGTGATTGAAAGGCAGAAAAAATTCTTCCTTCTGTTTACATTTTCAAGCATTGTAAATAGTTTTAACCTTTGTTCTTCTATCATATATTTATTGGAATAATAAGGTGTTTATCTCAATCAGATATATGAAGATATATGTGGTTATGGGCTAGCTAAGCTCCTCTCAGATATAATTATTGAGCCAAGCTGCCAAATTCCTTTTATTTTTCTCTGTCTTCCATCCTTTATGGATGCTTTATTCCCTCCTGGCTTTAGAGAGAGGATGTTGTGTTAACAGTGTAGACAGGAGGAAGGGGAGAAGAGAAGGTCAAAGGTCTTTCATGAGATTTAGACTACTTAGACCTAGATTTTCAAGAAGTAAAGCTTAGGCCAATGTTCCCAGTTCTACTGGCTGCATAATTATCTTAATATTGATGTTTTTCCCAAAATACTACCTGTAAAAACTTGAATTTCAGGACTATAATATTCAGACTTGCTGTATACCTTTATCAGAGACTTCATTCTCCAACACTACCACAAGCTTAGTATGGTGCAAGACCTCATTTGCTAGCTACCACTAGTTTGCCTGGAAACTTAGTGCTTCTCCTGAACTATAAAAACATTACATTTCATAAATCTCCATCTATGCTTGCCTTTGCCAGTTCTCTAGTTTTTCCTGTGGTCAGAACCTAGGGAACATCTGCAAGGCCAGAGGTAGATAAATGGCTCCAATCCATTGGACTCTATTCCATTTAGCATCTCTGTGGCTGATTTTAACAGTCTTGAGACACCAGTCCACCCAGCAATAGACACTACATAATAAGGTTTTGATTCTATTATGGACACAGTATAACATTGTATACTGACATTGGTGGCTATAGGTTTGACACAGGAAGCTGAGGTTAGTCCATCCTTGGCACTCTACCCACAACTGGGCAAGATCATACAGTTTCTTAACACAGAATTTTAAGTATGAAAGAGGAATCTACATCTGCCTTGGCTCCATGACAACATGACACTCTTTTCAAGTACTTGTGCTTATTTCTGAGTAATACACTAAACGATTATATGGACGCAATGAAAAAAATCAAACAGAAATTGTTGAGCTGAAAAATTCACTCAGCATAATGAAATACAATATAAAATAGGTCAAATAATTAGTGAGCTCAAAGGCAAACTTTCTAAAAATACACACTTAAAGGGAAAAATGAAAACGAGAATACAGAGGAATGAAGAAAGGTTATGGGATCATGGAAACTTTATGAAAACAGTAAATATTTGGGCTCTTGGGTTAGAAGAAGCACTTAAGAATACAAAAAAGACAGATTATACAAAGAAATAAAAAAAGCTTTTTAAATCTAAAGTAATAATAATAGAAGCAGTAATTCTATGATTGCTAGTCATACTTAATCATACTTAATCAAGTTTATGATCAAACATTTTGTATGAAAGTTCTTAAGTATGAAAAGATAAAGATAAAATTCTGGCAGTTTCAGAAGAAAAGAAATGAATGGCACATAGGGACACTTCAAGTCACATAATTGCTAACATTCCAGCAGCAGCCTTACTGGCTATGAGAGTATGGCCTGAGTATCTGTCAGCTGAGAATGTTATATGTACCCTGCAAAGCTATCCTTTAGAAAAGGAGACATAAAGACACTCCAAGAGGAGTAAAGGATGAGATAATATATCTCCACCAGACCTGTTTTACAAAAAATGCAAAAGGAAGTTTTTTATACTGAAGAAACAATCGAGAGAGAGAGAAAGAGAGAGAGAAAGAATCTTCAGAATGGGTAAAAATAGTTACCAAGTATACATTTTCAAAGATTGTTATGTAGAATTTATTAGAACTACAGCAAACACTATAGCAGAAAAAAAGAAACCCAATTTGAAAAGGAGCAATAGAGCTCAATAGACATTTCTCAAAAGAATACATAAAAAATGCTAACAACTAAAAAGTGGAAAAAACACTAAGTATCACTAATCATCAAAGAAGTTGAAATTAAGAGTACTGAACATCTTTGACCATGGCTATGGTCAAGAGAAAGAATTAAAAAAAGATTGTTAGAGAGTATGCAGGCAATATTAAATTCCTGCATATTGTTGGTAGAATACAAATCACTACAGCAATGATGGAAAAATAGTATGAAGATTCCTTAAAGATAGAAAAATAGATTTGCCATATAATCCAGTGGTCCTACTAATGGGTTTTTAGCCAAAAGAAATGCAATTAGTTTATGAAAGAAACAACAACAGTCTTATATTCATTCTACTACTATTCAAAACAACCCCAAACAGAAAACAATTGACATCTACTAATTGATGAATGAATAAAGAAATGCAGCATATATGTAACAGAATATTCCTCAGCCATTAAAGAAATGGAGTATTACTATTGGTCGCAACATACATTCAACTGGTAACAATTTTAACTGAAATAAGCAAGCTATAGAAAAACACAATGCTGCATGATCTCAACTTATATGTGGAATCCAAAGCAAAACAAAAAACCCAAAATATATCTCATTGAAAAATGTTTACCAATGTCTTGTAAAACTGGGGAATGAAGGCCATGGCAAGATTCATCACTGAATACTTTTGGAATTATTGCACATTATGATGATTATGGAAAACAATAATGTACTGTATAATTCTTTTTTTGTTTGTTTGTTTGGTTTTTTGTCAGTTGTGGGGCCTGAGCTCTGGGCCTAGGCACTGTCCCTAAGCTCTTTAGCTCAAGCCTAGTGCTCTACCACTTGAGCCACAATGTCATTTCTGGCTTTTTCTGCTTAGGTGGTGCTGACAAATCGAACCCAGAGCCTCATGCATGCAAGGCAAGCACTCTACCACTGAGCTACTTTCCCTGCCTCTGTACTGTTCAATTCTAATATTAGTTTTCATCATAAAGCAACCATAAATGTTTGAAGAGATAAATAGGTTTAAATTGAAGAACACTGCACAATGTCTATACATGTCGAAATATATGATATAACAGCATGTAACTTTTTGGATTTTAAGGTATCAGTTAAAATACAAAAAGAAAAATGGGAAAAATACCAAAATTTATGAGAAAGAACTTGGTTCAGGAGAACATCATATTTGTCTTCTGTTTTCTTAGCTGATGCTCTGAAACATGAGTGCAGTTTAATATACTTTATTATATTCTATAAAGATTACAGAATGAATGGTTTAAAGATAAAGTCAGTTTTCATTAACATCAGGTTATGTTAAGTAATCTGCTATATAATAACAGATGCCAGGTACATGTGTAATGAAAGAGGAAATTAATTTCTATAAATGGAGAGTTGTGTGCAACTCATCTAATTTCTACAATGGATAAATTTTAAATGAGAATGATTCCTCGTGAGAAAATAAAATCCTAGACTGGAGGCTTGATGAACAATTTTGAAAACTTTTATCTAAATATACATGGCCTAATCATTCTAGAAAGACTTGTTATCTACATTGTGCACAATTCTAGATGATGAGAGTGTGGTTAAAAATGGAAATCAAGTCATTGACCACACTTTTAATGATGTAGCCTAGAGAGGATGGATTTCTTATGTGTACTTAATGAAAAATCTGTAGGTACAGTAGTCGCAATAGTCAAGATGGCACAGTTGGGCAGTCTCTATTATTTCAGAAGATCTACATTCTATTTACAGCTATAGTTAGAATTTCAGGTCTCTGTGTTTTGATCAATTGGTACTTTTCTATTTGGCACAGTGGAAGTCAGAAATGAGTTTATATTAGTGAAATCGAGTGGTACTTGGCAACTCTGAGAAATAGTGCATTTGGATTCTCAGTGGCGAAGCTGATTGCAATAAAAATATGCAGTGCTTAAGAGGTTTTGGAGATACTTTTTGCCTTTGGTCAAAGAAGGATGAGAATCTAGCAGATACCTTATCTTACATTCTACAGTAAGCCTCTGGCAGTGTGATAACTAGTGGCCTGAAAAAAGATCATCATAAGCATAACATTACAATGATGTATCTGTCCCTGTTGAAAAGTGTGGTTGCCATTCCCTAAATTACAGATTTAACATATGAAGATTCAAGAAAAACTGCCTTGTAATAGTTCATAGGAAGGATGCTACGTGACTGACAGTGACTATTATTGTTATTATCAAGAAGGTTATTAGTGGCACAATGGTCAAGGACTAGATTCTGAAGTCAAACTGTCCAGGCCTGAATGTTAATACAGACATGTATTAGGTAATGGCTCTGGATAAGTCATTTTTAAATGACTGTACTCTTGTTCTTTCTTTATAAAAAGGTGTTAGTAATAGAAATGAGGTAACTGATGAATGCTTGAAAGGTTATCTTTTGCATGAAAAGACTCAGTAATATTAATTCTTTATAGTATCTATGCTTCCATCAGAAAGAATGGCAGTGCCCCATTTTTAAGGAAATGGAAGGACTTGGAAAAATCATAATAAGTGAAGTAAGCCAGACTTAAGAAACATAGGTCCTATGGTTTCCCTTATTTGTAATAAATAGTATACGTCTAGGATAATCTTAGCAGATGAACAAAATAGCTCAATAACTATGCACATATAAACACCATAAATGATCCTAAGTAAAATGAACTCCAAGGCATCGACACAAGAGGTTTTTCTTTATTGTTGTTTCTAATGTACTACGTGTTCCCCCCCCAAATATTTATCTCCTGTTGTCACTGTATTTGATTTTGGTACCCTGGGTATTATATCTGAATTATAGAAAGGAAGAAGAACAACAAAATGGTGAGACAAAGGACAAACGGAACCAATGCAACAGTGATACTCACAAGACAGTATGTTGGAAATGATCTGTACAACTTGGGGGAGGAATTTGGGGGAGAGGGAAAGTGGGAGAAAATGAGCAAGGGGCTAACAAGTTTGACAAGAAATGTACTGACTACCTTACTTATGTAACTGTAACCTCTATGTACATCACATTGACAAAATTTAAATTTAAATAAAAAACAAAGGTAAAACATTATTGAATCATTGCTCTAACTGCCCTACATTAGTAACAGGAAAGGCTCCTCTTTTCAGTTTGTGGAGTGGTATTTGTTTATATGGACACAGGACCTGTGTAAGTCAATGTCTACATCCCACAAATCAGGAAAAAACATTCTCCATTACTTGGCTCTTTACTTATTCAAACAGTGCTTGAAGATAAGAGTTTTGTAATTCTGTATATTCCCTAAAGGCAATATTCCCTCTGGATTGCTATATGTAAAATTGGTTTCTACGATTACAAAAGTAGCCTTGTTTGTAGCCAAGCAAACACCTGTAAGAACTCAGCTTACAAAACCCCATCTCTGAGCTTCATATCACACCTAGGAGAAGAATAAAGTATTCTGAAACAGTTCATAGAAATAGATGGGAAGACCACAGAAAAGAAACCAAAAGTATTCAAAGAAATTCATATGACTTAGTTCACACACATTATTTTGATAACTTTTCTTAAGTCAACATTTCCATTTCCCATTATTTTCAGGGCATTTTTAGAATATGATCATATTTACTTTTAACATAATTACACTGAGATGGATATGCTTAACTCCTTGAATATTTGAGGAAAGAAGATCAAGGAACAGACACAGAGATGGAGAGGATCAAGACTTAAATCTATTCCTAATCTAGTTTCCCAGATAGAAAATGCATGTGTCAATATGCACTTAATCACTTTTCAAATGCTGAACGTGTAAGTTGTTTTCAATATCTTGTTATTAAAAATAACATCACGATGAATATATTAGTCTTTGTCAGGATTTTATTTTCTTTGATCAAATAGTAGAAAGAAACATATAGACAAAGGTTATATAATATGAATAAGATTTCTTTTAAGAGAATCCAGTCATGTGTCAAAACAAGAAAGATAAGGTTGAAGCCACCCACCTGGCGGATATCAGAGGCAATGCCTTCCTAATGAAAACCCCACCCAACAAGCCTGTGCCCCATAAAGGTCTTCCCTCCTCCTCACTTCTTTGATATTATTTCATCTTCAGTGTCACAAAGGGCAGATCTTGAACACTAACTGATTGTTTGTATTTTCTAGTGGATGTGCTGCCCAGACAGGTTCTTAGGGTTCTTTAAACAGGTTTTCCCAAGCTTCAAACTGCAGAGTGAGCAGAAATGGGCTCAGCAAACTTTACCCAGCTAGTCAGCAATTTCTGTAGACAGCATGCTGATCTCTGAGTCTAGTAAACTTGGGCAAGAGGCATTTTCTAGGATCTACTGTGAAACTTCTCTTGCTGAAGATGTATTTGGTATAATAAGGACTAGATTTGGTCTTTGCTCCTGATTCCTGACACAAAGCAAGTAAAGCTCTTTGAATCTGCTCAAGAAAAAAGAATCTTTTAATATATGGGATGAAATTGCTTTGTAGAAGGTAACCGTAAGCCTTATTCCCAGCAGGAGTAGGACTGCCAAGTGTGTGCTCTTCCACTACACTGTACATATGTAGTTGCTAATGTAGATAGTTAATATATAATAATGTGATTCAATTTTTTTGCATATTAATGACCCATAAATATTTTTCTGTGAATTATTTACCAAGATCATTTTAAAAAATATATAGTGAAATTCTAGAAATCAGTTTACAGGAACTCTTCATAGATATTAAAAAATTGTTTATCTTTTTACAGATTAAAATATTTCTCTATGCTTTATTTTCTTAATTTTTGTATATGATGGTTCTGTTGTTTTTAATAGATAATTATGTGTAGCATAATGTCACATTTACTTTTCTACATTATTTTTATTTCATTTTTTTGAGCTTATCTGCTTGCCTTTGATAACACACACACATTCACACTCACATTCTTATCAAGTACCTTTATTATTCTGGGCTTCAGAGATAAGATAAAACTTATTCTTCAAACTTCTTCTTTCCATTGTTATTGAATATGGTCAAAGGTAAGGATTTATGATAATTTCATTTCTTAACAAAAGACCTAAAACTTTTAATCAAGTTATGCATTGATCTCTTGCTACTGTAAGTTTTAAATTAATTTTGTACATTTTCTTTTATTGTTTTCTGTTCTGCAGTTTTGTAATTCTGTAACATACAGTGTTGTTCAAGCTTCTTGTGCTTTTTAGGAGGAACTTGATTTGCTACTATGTCTATGGTTATGCTGCCTTGCTATCTGAAAGAAAGAGTTGACGCATATTTTTCAACTTGACTAAGAGGTTCTGGGTTTTCAGGGTCAGGTCCAGCAATACTTGAAACATGAGTGTTTTTTTTAATTGTTTTTTTTTTACCCAATATTTTTTAATCTACTTTTCTGTTTTGTTTTGTTTTGTTTTGTTGGTTGTGAGGCTTGAACTCGGGCCTGGGCCCTGTCCTTGAACTCTTCAGCTCAAGGCTAACACTCTACTACTTTAGCCAAAGTGCTTCTTCTGGTTTTCAGTTTTCAGGTGATTTATTGGAGGTAAGAGTCTCACAGACTTTCCTGCCCAGGCTGCAACCCTCAGATCTCAGCATCCTGAGTAGCTAGGATTAGAGACATGAACCACCAGCACCCGACTTTAACCTACTTGTTTAATAAAGCTAAATGACTGCAATAGTAGCCTTGATATGTGTTGTGAAGGAGCCTAAATATGAACTCAAGATTCTTTAAAAAACTTAAATGGCAGTTATTTTATTTGTTATTATTTTCAGCTAGCTGTTCAAAGGTTTTCAATTTAACATGTCAATGTGCATGTGTATGAACAAAGTCACCATTTCCATTTCTCTTTCTCTTGTTTGCTTTCCCCTTCCCACATCAGTCGATTTTCTTTTTACATTTTCATACATATATATTGAGTGTTATGACTGTTTTCATTCAACTTCCCTCTTTTTGTTTATCTGATCCCCTCTCAATAGCCTTTGACCAGTTAAGACATATTTTAGCTTCTTAGTATTCTTTCTGTTAAACTACTGTTAGTTATTCAAAGGGATTAAACCATGTAATGCCACTCCTATTTATATCATACTTTTTCAGTTTGATTGATTACATATATATATATAACATATAACATATTATGCATATAATATAATATATACTACTTATGTATGTATATTATATATCACATATTATCCATATTATATGTGTTATGGATATGGCCCTAAATATGATTACATATTTGGTTATATTTTAGGCCTAACATATATTACATATTATATATATTATACATAGGTATATAAAACATGGCCAGGGATATTATCACATATACGTTTAAATTTTAGGTTTAACATCCACAGACGAAAGAAAATATTTGCCCTTTGTCCTTCTGAGCCTAGATTACCTCACTTAATATGATGTTTTCAGGTCCTACCATTTCCCTGTGAATGACCATGTTTTTTTTTTTTTCTGATAGTTGAGTAATATTTCCTGTGCATGTGTGTGTGTGAGAGAGAGACAGCGAGAGAGAGCACCTGTATGTGTGTGTACCTGTGTATACATTTCCTTGTTTCTTTCTTTGGTTCTAGAACAGATACATTATTTCCATAATTTGTCCATAATGGTGTGCATGTGCCACTATTATGTCCTGACTTATGTGGTTTCAAATAACTGTCCCAAGAGTGGCATTGCTGGGTCATTTATTTATGTTTTTAAAGAACCTCCATACTGACTTCTATAGGAGTTGCACTGAATTATGTTTCTACTAACTGCATTTTGTGAACAAATACAATGTTTTTAATCTCCAACTAACCTATAGTGATAATTTTACCTGCCTCCATGTTATTTGATTCCTTCTCCGTTTCCTCTCTTCCTTCAGAGAGCAGTTTTTTTCCTTATGTTTTTGGTGATACATAGTACATAGTAACTGCATTTGAACACTCAGTTTTGAGATGAAAATTGTGTTGTATAGTTAAGATGATGGCTCCATTATGCTAGTGTGGTCTTTGCATTAGCATAAAACCACTTTTTTATTGTGAAAATACTGAACAGAAGGGTTACAGTTACATGGACAAGATAATGAGTATATTTCTTATCAAGCATTGTAGCCTCCTCCTTTGTTTCCCCTTCCCATCCCTTCCCATCCTCCCCCCACCCCCAACCACCCAACCCTCCTCCCTCCCCACCCCAACCAAAGTTGTAAAGTTCATTTTCGACATAAAGACTTGTATGTCTCCTTGTTTCAATGGGTCCACCTGTATCCCTATTCTTAATCTTCATTAAACACAATACTTCCTTCATTAGTTATTTATTTATTTATTTTGCCTGTCGTGAGGCTTGAATTTTGGGCCTGAGCACTGTCCCTCAGCTCTTCAGCTCAAGGCTAGCTCTCTACTACTTGAGCCACAGAGAGCCACTTCTGGTTTTTTATGCCTATGTGGTGCTGAGTAATTGAACCCAGGGCCTCATGCATGCAAGGCAAGTAGTCTACCACTGATCCACCTTCCCAGCCCCAATACTTTCTTCTTAAAAAAAAAACCAGTCTCACCCTGTATTTCACTGTTCACCACAGATAAGATGCACATTTTTTCTCATTGGATTTTTCTCATAGTCCACCTAGGTGCTGGGAGAACAATCTTCTTAGATCCTTTAGCATGAGAAGATTGCCAAGTCTTTGCAAAATCTTTGCCAAATTTCCACAGTCTGACATTTTTCAGACCGTGTGGTTCTACAAGATCAAGAAATGACTGTATCCTTCTCTTCTCACTTGGACTATTCCTCCAACTCAGAAGGTATGAAGTTTTTGTGTTCAATATTCAGAAATAAATGATAATTCATTCACCAGTCTCAGAATGACTGTCCAAACTTTCAATAGAGATCATGTGAGGGATTCAGGAAATACCCTCACCTTGGCCAACTACATCCTGCACTTTTATACTCAGGGTCAAATGTTAAAAGTACAGAGTGGCTACTAAAAATCAGGAGCTGAAGAAAGTGGCTTCCCTTTCTCTTGAAAGTTACTGAAGTTATATGAGAGTACATGAACTTTATACATGTGTCTTTCCTAAACTGGCTTATTCATTGTACTCCTCAAACTACAGCGCAGCTCTAAGGGTTTGTGGAAGCTGAACCAGTGGTTGCATGCAAGAAAGAATTCCTCCTGGAATGTGGTACATTAATATATTCACTTCTGTATTCATGGAGACTGGAACACTGGTGATTTCATGGATAATTTGAGGAGAAATTGGTGGGAGCAGATGAGTCTGTCACTGGCAAGTGTTAGTCACAAATATTAACACAAAAAGCCTTAAGAAATCTAATGTCACAGAAACCATAAAAATTTACACATTCAAAATGCATCACATCCACCCACTTTCCTGAACATATTTATTTGTAGTTTGTGATTTTGTATAAAGGAAAAGAAATGGTGACCCATTTCCTGTTATCACCTTTTGTTCCTTTTCTTTTGCCTATATTTCTTTATAGAACAAAGAGCTGTGAACCAATTGTGAGACACATACTAAATGGGTATAAGTTGATTGTAAGGAGGTTTTCTTTTCATTCAAATTTCTCCCATGATCTAACTCTTCTGACTTGGCTGCAATGTTTTTCTTTATGAAAATCCAGATAAAAGCATAAATGGCTCTGGGCAGCATCTGAGTCATTATCCATTTCTTCTCTTCTGATATGCCCTGAGAACCACACAAAAATGAAGCCATTTTTTTTATCTTGGATCAATAGCATCTTCCTTCCTCATTCAGGTAACATTTTTCAAATATTTGAGACCACTGATCAATCCTTATGGAGTAAATTGTTTGGGACAATATCCAACACTTGCTCACACGTATACAACCAAATCAGTGGTAACGTCCAAAGTGGATCTAAGAATATAAATATTACAGCCTTAGAGTAGAAACTTCTATTATGCTCACTGCTTCACTTAGAGGTTAGCATTCATGAGAGACAACATTTGCTAACTACCATGAAATACATGATGTAATATAAATCCTATAGAGGTAAATAATGTGTTACTTTGATTATATTAACTTTTATGACAACCAGCATGAAAGAAATAAATGAAAGAATGAATATGACCAGGTTAGCACAGTTTCTAGCATAGAGTACATGTTTAATAAGAATTCACTCTCATTAGTTAAGTAATGACAGATGCCTCCTATGTAGCTATTGACTTTAGAGTTAATTATTAAACTTTCTGAATTTCATTAGATATTCTCCTTGACTTTATCATTTTAGACTGCTCACATTTCATTTCTCATATAATTTAATTTTCCATATATTATTAAATAATGTATGATTTACATGTCAGAGAATAGGTAAGTTTTTCTTCATAATATGAATTCCTTTTAAGTACTATGATTCATTGAATTGGCCAGATGTAAAATTGTATTCATGAGCACGTACTCTAACAAATCTACAAATGATTTTTTGCAATTGTCCTTCTTGATAAATTATTAAAATAATCCATAGCACCCTTTGATCTAACATTCCTCATATAGTGGATATATAAAAGGTATATATATAGAGAGAGAACATATCTATATTATATTTATAAAATCATGAATATAATAAATATTCATGCATGGGAAGATTTAGAAGCTGTAACATACCTGGTACTATAGTTGTCTAAAAAGAGTTCCCAACAATAAAAGACCCCCATTAGCAAAAACAATCCTTAGTAGAAAGAACAGCACTGGAGGAATATCAATTCCAAACTTCAAACTCTACTACAAAGCCATAGTAATCAAAAGAGCTTGGTACTGGCACAAGAACAGACCTGAGGACCAATGGAATAGGATATATATATATATATATATATATATATATATTACCCTGCACCAGAATCAACTCCAAATGGATCAAAGACCTCGAAATAAAAGCAGACTCCATAAAAACATTACAGATGGAATAGGAGAAACTCTAGGGCTTCTTGGCACAGGCTGAAACTTTCTTAATAGAGACCCAGAAGCACAACAAATCAAAGAAAGGTTGGAATGGGATTGCATGAAACTGCAGAGCTTCTGTAAGGCAAAGGACATAGCTAGCAAGTGCAACGGAAAACCCACAGACTGGAAATAATCTTCACTAGCCATACAATGGACAAGAGTCTAAGATCTAAAATATATTTAGAATCAAAAAACTAAATCCCCCAACAACAAATCCTCAAAGAAACAACTGCCTGATTAACAAATGGGCTAAAGACTTAAAGAGACTTCTCTGAAGAGGAAATAAGAATAGCCAATAGATACATGAAGAAATGCTCAACCTCCCTAGCCATAAAAGAAATGCAAATCAAAACAACATTGAGATACCACCTCGTCCCAGCTAGAATGGCTATAATCAAGAGATCTAGTAACAACAGATGCTGGAGGGGATGTAGCCAAAAGGAAACCCTACTGCATTGTTGGTGGGAGAGTAAACTTGTTCAACCACGCTGGAAAGCATTATGGAGGTTCCTCAAAAGACTCCACATAGAGCTCCCTTATGACCCAGCAATCCCACTTTTGGGCATTTACCCAAAGGATCACAAACAAGGTCATACCAAAGCTATTAGCACAACTATGTTTATTGCAGCATTATTTACCATAGATATGGAACCCACCCAGATGCCCCTCAGTAGATGAATGGATCAAGAAAATGTGATATATACATATACATACATATATATATGTATGTATATATATATATATATATATATATATGACTTGGAAAAGATCATATTAAGTGAAGTAAGCCAGACCCAAAGAAAACATAGGTCCTATGGTTTCCCTTGTTTGCAGTGACAAGTACATGTCTAGGACAAGCAGAGTAGGTCAAAGGCTATGTACATACGACCATGTGAGATAATGTTAAGCAAAATGTACCCCAAGACAGGGACACAAGAGGTTTTTATTTTTTTGCTTTCTTTCATTCTTGCTAGTGTCTTTAATGTACTTACAATACACTGTGTGATTCTTTTATTTCTACTGTATGTTCTTCCCCCATAGTATAACCCCTGTTTTCACTGGATTTGATGCTGGTGCTCTGTACCTTGTGTATATATTTTGTAATTTGGGAGGTGGAGGGATATTGCAGAGCACTTAAATGAGGATGCAGGCTGACCCATTGTGACAACAAGATGTACAGGACACTATACTGAAAACAAACTTTACAATGTCGGTGTGCGGGTGGGAGGAGTTGGGGAGTGGGGAGGTGGGGAGGGAAGTGATGGTAGGGGGAAAATAAAGGAGGAGGTAACAATGCTGGCTATGAAATGTACTCATTACCTTACTCATGTAACTGTAACCCCTCTGTACAACATTTATAAAATAAAAAAAATTATCTTTGAAAAGAGTTCCCAAATATTCTTATACATGCATACATATATATTATGCTTATTATATTATATTAAATAGATATAAATACATATTTTGGACAAAATGTGGTCTGGTTACAAACATCAGAAGCTACAGTAGATGGACAGTTAGACTGAAGGTTACCTGAGAAATAGGAAGACGGGGACATAGATCCAGTAGGTAATATAACAACATTCTCTAAGTTAAATACGAAGAGCAGGCATTGGGGTGATTCTCTAATGTCTAAAATGAAAGGCACTAACTGTCCACTTCATAAATATATTGATAGCATTGTATTTTTCATAGACTGCTTAACATACATCCTTAGTGAAAAGAGTATGTGTCTTCTAGAAGTAATATATATATTACCATCCGTCAGGGCTTTCTGCCTAATCAATATCCTCTGCTGCCCAAATTTAGAACATCTCTCCCCTCCCCACATCAGAAGATGTCACAGAAATTAGAGCAGTGTGGCATGGAGAATGTGACATGTCCCTCGAGGGGAGGAAGAGTCCCAGTTTCCTTTGGGAAAGGAAGGATGAACGGATGAATCCGAGGGAGACACAAGCCTTTCTGCTCTGTGAATCATAGATGGAAAACATCAAGGAGAGGCAGGATTATTTTCCTATGAAGTAGGAACTTTCTCATAGTGAGTCAATCTCTCCTCAATACAATACTTGATGCTTACGTTCTCTTGACCTGTTGTATAGATATTCTTCGGTATCTTTTAGTCAATTCCACTAAGGTCTGATTTGACAATGATTGAAGTAAAATATTCCCAGGCTTGAGGGTTAATGATGTGTGTGCTAGCAGGTAAAGACAGAATTTGATGCTCCAATTTAAACATGTTATATTGAGTAAGTTGTGCAACCAATTATGTGTTAAACAAACATTCCTATATAGTCGAACCAAATAGTGGTATAATTCTACGTGTACTATATCTAGGGTAATGTAGAGGGTCACTTATCCTCTTACATTGTATTTTCTCTTCCCTCTGTCTCTTGTGTGTGTGTGTGTGTGTGTGTGTGTGTGTGTGTGTGTGTGTGTGTACTTGTTGGGCCTCATATTTTCATTTGGTTGGTATACCAGGTGCTGGTTTTGGAATGAGGTCTTTCTTATTTCAGTCTTCTGTATAACATTGAATACAGGCATGAGCCACTGGTACTTGACTTCATCTTGTGTTTGTAATGTAAGTTCTAATTCAATATAATTTAGCTATACCCAGCTTCTTGTTTCCTCTCAATAGCATTTTATAAAGAAAGGAGGATATTCAATTTTTATTTCCAGCAATATGAATACTGGCATGAACTAATAAATAATATTGATAATTGTCTTTTCTCAATTTTGGCATTTCTTTCTGGAAAACAATATGTTGCATCATCTGAGAACTACTATTAGTACTATTACTTGTATGAGAAATTGTATTTTATTATAATTAACACTAGATTTTTACTTCTACTTGCTCTTCTAACATATTATATGGTGCAATTAGATACTAATAAAATTCACTGGACTCTTGCCCCTGGTAGATTAGTTCTATCTTTCTACCTACATAAGAGAGACTAAAACAAAAGTTTCTATAAAAAGAACTTCAAGACTTCTGTATTTTTTCCTATACAAGCAAAATTCAGGGCACACAAAGATCCACAAATACCTTCCACATTTTGAAATTGTAACAAGATCTAATAAGAAGGAATGCCAGAACTCCTTCTGGTAAAATGAGGGTGAAATCATTTTTATATAAAGCTCGAGCATAAAAATTAGAATCCTGATGGAATGCTTCACTTGGATTTTCTATAAGGATTCTTGGAGTCATAGGCCCTTGATGTAGTTAATTCAGACATGTTATAAAATGACATACAACCAATTTTGTGTGGGAACTTTTCCCCAGAAACGTATTTGTCTTTAGTGGGTTATAAAGTGCTAAGTAGAAGAACTAAGTATTAAGAGAATTTCCTAAATAAAAGAATTTATGTGTGCAGCCTCTCAGAATGAAAAATAAAAAAAAAACAGTAATCTGAGGCCAGCAGGAAACAGGGTTTTTTCCCCCCCGTATATTTCACATGAAGTCATTCGAATGTCCAACAGAGTCGTAGAACCTTCTTTGTATGTGATTTGTTATGGGCATGGCTGGCACATGCTTATGAAAACTGACTGCTGAAAATGCTCAGCGGGAAGTGCTGGGGAATTCTGATGAAAATTTCACCTCTTGATGGAAAAGTTAATCTGTATAAATTTCAACACTCAAGGAAAGTGTCCCAAGGACTTCTTTTTTTCTTAAGTTTCAAGTAAATGTTAATGATACAATGACAATTCTCTTTGTCTATAGTTCCTCAATTTCCTTATCAGTGTGCGAAGACATCAAGCTTTTTAAGTGAACAAGGGAAAGTGTGCTGGGTAAAAGCAATGTGTAGTGTTTCCAGTTATATTCAAATGTTTTTCCGGCCATTGGTTTCAGAATTCTTCTCTTTATGTCTTACCTGGCTTTGATAATCAAGTATTAGAAAAGCACCATCAATCTCAGTATTTTTCTTTCCTTTTATCATTATTAATTTTGTTTGTTTAAAGCCAAATATCACAAAAATCTAACCCAAATTATGAAAAGGCCATATAATGATGAAGGATGAGAAAACTTTGATGCTATGAGGCTGCAGTTTGAATTTTGGCTTTGTCAAAGGGGTGTCTAGACATAGATAGAAACATATCTATAAACTAGAATCTAGATATACAAATATCTCTGTGTGACTTTATTTTACGTAAAACTCTGATCATATCTAGTATGAGCTACTGTGGTAAGTACAAATAGGACATGTGTGATATTTTCAGAACATATCATAAATGACTTCAGTGAATGTAAAATCAAAAAAAGTTAAACTAAAACTTTAAGGTCTCTGCCCATAAGCAGTTTGGAATATTATTGGCGGAGCAAGGAACAAGAAAACAAATCAGCACCACAAACCAACCATTTTTTGATTTTGTGAAATGTTTAGCCAAGATAATCAGTTTTGGAGAATTTTAGCAACCCAAGGGAGAGACTTAATGACACTGTAAGCTACTGACCTTTTCATAGCTCAAAGCACTATCGTGAAACCGTTGTCTCTCTTGTCAGGAGCTGCTGCAATACACCAGGAGTGTCTATTGGCAGTTTGAAAGCTATTGTAAAAATTTCACAATATGTTAAAGGCTAGAATTCAACAGACTCTGTTTACATTACAATTAAAGCATTTAAGAGCTGAAGAAAAAGAACATGAAACACAAACAGGTAATACTCTCACCAAATGTTAAACAGAGATGAGCATAAACTTCTTGCACAAGCGTCATTGTTTTGAAATGAATTAAATTGCATTGGGTTACGTATTAATCTAGGGAAAACCAATTAGGGCTATGAATAAGTATCTCTGCAAATTATTTCCCTGGCAAGTTCTCAGGCAGGAGCAAGTGTTGAATCTATCTTCTTTCTTTCTTTCTTTCTTTCTTTCTTTCTTTCTTTCTTTCTTTCTTTCTTTCTTTCTTTCTTTCTTTCTTTCTTTCTTTCTTTCTTTCTTCTTTCTCTCTCTCTCTCTTTCTTTCTTTCTTCTCTTCCTTTCTCTGTCTTTCTTTCTTTCTCTCTTTCTTTCTTTTGCCAAAGATTCATTGGCAATTGTAGCATGGAGCTAAGCTACAGACAATGGCTGTCACATGGGGTTTTATCCACACTGTTTCACAAGGATGTATAATATTTCACATAAAGCACCTCACAGTTTGCTCCCTTGCAAATGACTCTTACTTGATTTTCTACCTTTATAGATGTGCAAAAGGCAAAAATTCTAATATCCAATAAATAGCTTTATTAGTCTATATTTGCTTAGAATTTAATAGGTGTCAACTTGCATTTGTATGCAAATGATTTAAAAAGCATACATCTTCAATACTTTTTACTGGCCTATTTTCCTAACTTTCATATATTTTTAACATACACAGGTCCTATTGCTGATCTGGAATATGTTGAACTTTAAAAGAACGTAGAAATTTTTTCTATGATGAAATCACTTCAGAGATATTAGGTGACAATACAAGAAGTATGGTATGTAAAAGTATATGTCCTGATAGGAAAGGAATCAGAAGTACTGAGAATGTTTTTAAGGAAGCAAAATAAAATACTGGAGGTAAGCTTGAAGATTACAGGTAATAGGTAGATAATACTGTTAGATTTTCCTCTGCATCTTAACCTATCCTCTTGAATTCATTGGTTTAGAATGACTATATTTTGTATTTATAAAACTTTTTGCACTTAATATATTTACAAGGTACCATATGATTTTTTTGCTTCGTATGTTCCTCCCCCACGGTATAAACCATGTTTTCACTGTATTTGATGTCAGTATAATTTGGGGAGGGGAAGAGAAAAAACAAAATGTTTAAATAGGGATACAGATTGACCCATTGTAACAATGAGATGTACAAGACACTATGTTGAAAAGAACTTTACAATTTAGGCTGGGAGTGGTGGGGGAGTGTAGTTGTGGAGGTGGGAGGGAAGGGATGGTAGGGGAAAAACAAAGGAGGAGGCAACAATGCTTGATAAGAAATGTACTCATTACCTTGCTCTTGTAACTGTAACCCCTCTGTACAGTATTTCACAATAAAAAAACTTATAAAAAGTTTTTACAGGGAGCTTTCACTATATTTGATGTCAGTATAACTTATGGAGGAGATGGGGAAAAACCAGTTGTTTAAGGATACAGGTGGATCTGATGCAACAACGAGAAGTACAAGTTGTCATGTCCAAAACGAGCTTTAC
>NW_012267219.1:19598934-19618304 GCF_000151885.1 Dipodomys ordii | reverse complement strand
TGCTTGGTAAGAAATGTACGCATTATCCTGCCCATGCAATTGTAACCCCTCTGTACAGTATGTTCACAAATAAAATAAAATTAAATTTAAAAAAAGTTTTTACAGGGAAAGATTGCAATTTCCAGAACTCTAAAACATTGGGGAATATCAAACATCGTATCAGTAAATTAGCTTGTGCAGGGTTTGCTCAAGGACAGATGACCAAGATAGCAAGCTTGTATGTATGCATGTATGTATGTATGTATGTATTTTTGTGCCTGACTGGGGCTTGAACTTGCAGCCTGGGTGCTTTCACTGAGACTTTTTGCTTAAGGCTAGTGCTCTATAACTTGAGCCACAGCTCTGCTCCTGGTTTTTTGGTACTTAACTTGAGATAAGGGTCTCACAGATTTTCCTACCTGGTCTGGCTTTGAACCTCATCTTTAGATCTCAACTTCCAAGTAGCTAATATTATAAATGTGAACCCCGGGTGCCAACTTGGAAATTAATATTTCTAAAAATTATGTGCCTTGTTTAAGTGATGCACTGCTATGGAAAATCAGCAATGATAAACCAAAACCAAGTTAAATAAGAATGCTTTTCATTTTTTTTGAGGGGGGGTCCAGTTTTGGGGCCTGAACTCTGGGCCTGAGCACTGCCCCTCAGCTCTTCATCTCAAGGCTAGTGCTCTAACAGTTGAACCACAGCGCCACTTCCGGCTTTTTTCTTTTTGCTTATGTGGTGCTGAAGAATCAAACCCAGGGCCTCAGGCATGCAAGGCAAGCGCTCTACCACTGAACCAATTTCCCAGCCTATTTTTAACTTTTTACTCTAGCTTTCTTCCTCTCATTCAGAATGTATATGTATGCATGCATAAATGAAAAGCATTAACTACAGATAAAAAGTTCAGATAAAAAGAATCTTTAGAAATAAATCCTTAAAAACTACTCAAAGATATCATAACATAATGATTCAACAAATACTGAATGTTCTGAGCTTATTTGGAGATCCCAGGAAAAATAATTTGCTACTGATAACTTGATAGCTGTTCAAATATCTGAGGGTGTAACTTTAAGTTCCAGTCTACATGAGACAATATCCAAGAATATTTTATATGCTAATATAATAATAATGCATAATATATTGCTGAAATTTCAGAATATTTTGTGTATTGTACAAATGTTCACAGTTATACAGAACCAGAAAATGTTTAATATAGCAATTTACCAAATGAATCTTGCCAGAACTAATATAAGAGTCAATTGTTAAATTTTAACAAACATTTAAATATCATAGATAAATAGAAAATTGGATGCAACCTCATGTCAGAAAAGATAATTTAAAGTTTATTACACCCTAAACAGAGTTTATTAAGAGCATAAATATATCTGAGTACTTAGTTTAGAAGAGTTTTATCAAGTGCCCATTTATTTTAGAAACCTGGAATTCAAAGACGAGTTTACTTGGTAAATGTTGGTGGATTAGGCAATGAATGGGAATTAATGAAATGTAGAGATTAGAGATAAGACTTCTAGAAGGTTAGTCATAACTCCCAATAGATGGAAGATCTAATCATAGATTGTATTCAGGATAGGAAATGTTTTAAGGGATAGATGAGCCATTTGAAGTTTTTTATGTTCTTAATAATGAATCATAAAAAATTGAGGAATTGATAAATCAAGGAGAAGAGAACTCAATAGAACCAGATATGAAGAAAGGGCTGGTGATGACATTTAGCAGGAGGGTGTTTTTACAGTGTGTACAAGGCTGTGATTTCAATGTCCAAAACTGGAAAAGGAAAAAAATATACCATGAAAGCTCCAGAAAGCAGACAAACATTTGAGACCAAGGTGATACCTTATAAAAAGTTCACTTGTACTTTTTTGAAGTCAACTAACATGACTTAGAACACACAGAAAGAACAAAAAGAAAAACTACCCTTATTAAAAAATAATAAAATAGCAACTTATGGAGACAAATCATCAGTAGTTTAAAAGTAATTTCCTTAGAAAATGCATTAAATAAATGAGAAAATATTAAGTAAGTTGATCACAGCAGTAATAGGTTTTTAAGTTTTGTGAAATGCTGCAATAATTAGGTCAGAATTTTCAAGTGGATATTGAGCTATGATCCTTAGAGATGCCAAATATTCATAGAAACTATAATCAGGCTGATATTAAAATGTTCTGATATAATACTAGCACAAAATAATAAGCTTTAATTTATCATCCAGAATCTCTATAAAATTAGAAACCAATTTTTATAGAAAGAAAAAATGTTTTTGTAATAATCTTTATGGTTTTTGAAGAACTTTTGAAAGCCAGCTAGGTTTGAAAAAAACAACTTTATTTTCCCTTGAAAGAATGGAGCTTTTGTATATTGATAGAATTAAAGGATGCATATGTTTAAAACCTTTAGTCCAACTCTGACATTATTGTACCTTTTATGTATGACAAGGGAACTCAGCAGAAAATAGGTTTAATACCTTCACTTGGCTGTGTCATTCCCTCTGTTCATTATTTATGTCATTATTCAAAAGAAATCAATATCTGCTTAATGTGCCACAGCTGATAAAATAACATTTCTTTGTTATTAAAATACGTGATACATTGATTCCAGTACAAAACTTTAAAAATATAGGCAGTACTTTAATTCCACTATAAGCATATGGCTTCACATTGTATAACATTAAAAGCATCATCCCTGCTTTTTCCTATTCATTGCTACATGAAAGTGAATGAGATACAACCTCGAATATAGTCACAAGAGAACAGATTTCATAGATGTAACCACCTTATTCTTTACAGAACTTTAACTAGACTACTATGATGTGATGGAAGATATATTCTGTTTAATGTTGCTATTTATCTAATATGGCCAAATACTGTTAATGAAACATTTTGCTTCCAATTAGTTTGGGTCAAAATAATCTAACTTTTAAAAATTTCTAGTGGTGAAATTTTACCACAGGAGATAGAAATTTTGCTCCTGCAGCAAAAGAACAGACATGGAATTATAAATACCCTATATGCATTCATATTAAGATACAATTTTGGATATACATATATATATATGCATCTTGTAAATGAACTAAATTTTATTACTAGAAATAGCCTTAAGGAAGAGTAGAATGATGCAAATTAATGAAGCATATTTTTCCTTTACTTCAGTCCTTTTATTCTTATACAGCAGTTCTTCATTATCTGAGCAGGAGGGATATGGGTCCTCCAGTAAATTCATGAAACCATACACAATGCAGAATCTACGTATGCCATGACTATTTCTGATCAGACCTAGATGGATTCGATGCCTTTCTACCTTCACAGAGCACATACCATGCACCACGGCTGCAAGTTTCACGGTTTAAATAGTGACAGTAAAACTGGACCAGAATTTTCTTTTCGTCTTCATGCTTTTGCAAATAGAGTTATTCTTCCTCTTGAAACTAGCAACCTCGGTGCATTATTGTTTTTCTTCTCCTAATGAGAGTACTGAGATCTTTTACCTTTGTACTAAAAGAAAAACCTGCCCATTTTCTGTTTGGTTTATTTTAGTTGTCAGCACCCCCATCCTTGTGCTATGGAGGAAATGTTAAGTATACAAGAAGAACCCTTAAACATGAGCACTGCCATGCCAAGACAGTTCATCTAATAATGAGAAATTTCCTATGTTTCTATCGGGGGATAGTTTATACAACACGGACATACTACACCAAACAATATGCTATTGGAAGGCCATACAGGATGGTGTGTCAGTCCTTGAACATTTTGTTAATAGTTCCTTTTTGTAGCCATTCAAGCAATTCTGCTTATAAAATTTATAATTATTAGAGCGTACACATAAAAGATGGATCTTATGTAACTGTGGAATTTTATTTTGAATTGTCATAGTATTTGACATATCCTATCCACAAACTTCTTTGCTGAGTATATATTCCTATACAACAAAAGTAATATATTCTCGTAAAAGTGAATATTTTAGTCTTTATTGTAGATTAGAAATTATATAAATATGACTGTAGGTCATTTCTTTGTAATTCAAATACATATAATTTGGCTTCGAATTACAAAATAACTCAGTGAAAACATGAAATTATTTTTTCTTGTAACATAAAACTAATTTCTTAAAATGCCTTATTCTTTATCTTCGTTGACTTGTCATACTGTATAATGACAAAGGCAAAGAAAAAAGTAACTTGAAAAGTATTTGAGAATGTTATATGATTTGGAATAATCATTTCTGCCATTTTACACCATGCGGGGAGAAAGTTCTAGCTAGAGTGATTAGGAGTTTCAAGGATCCAGGGAATCTATTTGATTTAGGAGAGAGCATAAACCTGAAAGGGCTGCTTTCTGCAAACAGGAAATGTGATCGGGATTGGGAAACACATCCAAAGGGCAAAGTTGTCCATGAAATTTCTGGCCCAACTTTTGTGCCAGATAAAGGACATATTCTGGTTTATAGAATCATCTGGTTCCATGCAGCACATGAAAAGTAGCAAGTCTCAAGAACCACATTCATTCTTTATATGTGAAAATTGAAAATACTCAGCAGGCTGTTTGGTTATTAGCCATGTTTAATGTCTCAGAGAACTGCTCTGATTCCATACAAGGAACTGGACAGGGAGTCAAGTAACTGGAATAGAAACTTTCACACTGTATTTATGACATGAGTAGGGGATGGATGAAATTCAGAGGAGTATGAGGTACAGGAATGTCTACAAACAGTAGCTCCAAAACATGCCTGCTTTGGGCTGATTCTTAGAATACTCAGTGTCAGATTCAACAAATTTCACGAGACTAAGTAGAACAAACAGTGCTTGTAGCGAGATGCTATTTCATGTGTTAAGCAAAAGTACACACATGGGATTTTTTCTGTTATGTTTAAGAGCCTTCAATATTGTGTGATAAAAAATATTTGATTTTCTGAGACATTTTCTCTTATCCTATCTCCTCTAAGAGCAAAAACTCCTTTAAAGTACTGAAGTATACCTTACATGAAGGACATAACACCAATTAATAGAATCACCGACAAATGCCTAAAGAACTTTTTTCAAATGTAACCATGGTTTCCTCATTGAACATTTCTATTGTTAGTTCCCTATTCTATTAGAGAAAGGCAAAACAGCAGGACATTTTGATATCAGGATAATTTTAAAAATATGACAGAATATAACACTGAAAGAACATAGCTGGACTTTGGGTGAGTACAATTGAAAATATATCTTTTAATTTCTAAAAGGTGATGTAGATTCTTGTGTCAAGCAATGTCTCTAATTTAGGCTATGATTTTATCATGAAGAAAGAAGTGCTTGAGAAAACATGAAGGCAAACTGTCAGAACTGATATTTAAATGTTGTGATTAGAGGTGCTATTCAGAAGTAGAGAACATTTGGCTTGAATTCCTTGCTGGTTAATTATACTCTAGTATAAAATGAATAGACCTGTGACTTATTTATCCATTATAGATATTAGTCTTGTCAGATTGCAGATTTCAAAGGAAATAAAAAAGGTCAAATAGTTGTAAAAAGATTATGGATGCAAATTACAGAATGTTTTAATTGACTCAATAAGAGTTTCAAGATGTACAGACTTCATAGTCATTTATGTTTCTTGCCGTTAGAAGAAAGTACGTTTGTATTTTTTTATGTATAAAACAAGGAACATTGATTTCTTTGGTGAATAATGTCAAAATATTAAGTGATGGTGAAATTGAGCTATACAAAATTTGTATTTTTAAATATTTGTATGATGTAACTAAAAATATCAGAGTTGTAATGTGAATAGCAATTAAAAACCTCCTAGAGCAAATTTTTAAAGTTAATACATTCATCCTCCTTTGAGGTGTCAAACAGTGATACCTGTCAGGTAGTGCATTCAAATCAACAAAAAAATCACCTCATATTCTAGAATGCTATGTCAGAAAACCACATGGGCTCATTGTTGCAATGGGTCCACCTGTATCCCTATTTAAACAATTGGTTTTTTCCCTTCTCCTCCACAAATTATACCAACATCAAAAACAATGAAAGCAGGGGTTATACCGTGGGGGAGGGACATACAAAGCAACAAAGAAATCATCTTATAAATATGTTAGACACAATAGCAAGCAAGATAAAAAAAAAAACATTTGAGTCCTTAACTTGGGGTTCATTTCGCCTAACATCAACTTATCTGACCATTTCTGCTTGTCTCAGACATATACTAGTTATTGCAAATAAGGGAAACCATGTGACCTAGAATTTTTTATACTCACATACTTTCTGTAGACAAGTATCATACTTGTTTACAAACTTGCTCTATCAACCTACTTAGGCAAGTACTTCTTTTTTACATTTCTTCTAAAAATATATTAGTTATAAAAATATATTAGTTATACATTTATAAGATTATTTCTTTGTTGCTTTGTATGTCCCTCCCCCACAGGATAACCCCTGCTTTCACTGTATTTGATGTTGGTATAATTTGTGGAGGGGAAGGGGAAAAACAAGTCATTTAAACAGGGATACAGGTAGACCCATTGCAACAATGAGATGTACAAGTCGTTATGTCGAAAAATGAACTTTACAACTTAGGTTGGGGGTGGAGGGGGGTGGAAGATTCGGTGGGGGGGGAGGATGGGAAGGGATGTGAAGGGTAAACAAAGGAGGAGGCTACAATGCTTGATAAGAAATGTACTCATTATCTTGCCCATGTAATTGTAACCCCTCTGTACAGTATTTTCCCAATAAAAATATTAGTTATATGAGGGAATCTCACTGAGATACTTCCATAATTGTATACAAATGTATGGATTAGCCTCATCATTCTCTCCGATCCCACTACTCTATCTTGAAATTTAAACATTTTCATTGTTCTCTTTTCATATATGCTAATGAACTACATTGGCCATATTAATCTGCATTTAACCTTTTTAAAAATTTAACCCTTGTCAACCTTGGCATTTTCTGCTCCTTTCTCCCATCTGAGCCTGTTTTACATTCCTGTTATTCATTTTGTAGTTGTTGCTAGTATGTATTAATTACATCACTAAGATATTTCACTAAGGTGTTTTGCATACATTATATTTTGCTCAAGATAGCACTCTGTATACAGGAAAATTATTTCTTGAAATAGATTCCAGAATATTCAATTCCTCTCTCTCTCTCTCTCTCTCTATTCCATATATGTGTGTGTTTGTGTGCTCTCTATCTCATCTTAACTATTGTGAAATTTCCTAATTTGTTATTTGAATTTTCTAAAAATTTCTAATCTTGGAAAAATTTCCGAAATCACAGATGAAGAGTACAGGAATAAAATAAAGGTTAGTTATTAATAAAGATTGACTTTATTTTTCAATTTGAAATGGGATAATATGGAGTATGGTATCTATAGTGGTAGACCTCACTAAGAAAATTATCTTTTATTCCCAAATTTCTTATTTGTGATTATTTTTCCAAGAAGGAATTAGAATCTACAGATTATTTCAATCTCTTGTACATTATATTCCCTTTTATCTGATCATACCTGAAATTCTTTGAAGAAAGGAGAAATGTTATTTAGTTTTACTCTCTTTTACCATAGAATATGTGAATGTGTATTTATGTATATATACATATATATGAATATTTAGAATATTATGAAAATTTAGAATATATATTCCCATACATTCTAAATAAATACTACATTTTTCAAGTTAGAATACAGAACTAATTAATTTTTTAGTTTAGTATGGTTTTGTTTTTTTAAGTTAGAGGTTTTAAACATCCTCTCCTTCTTGGAGAGATCTAAATGTGAAACTGCAGTGGTGGCACTCAGCTTAAAGGTGTGATTTCATATGACAACAGTTAATGCAGCTTCCTTTCCCAGTAATTAAATTGAGAAATGCATGGACAGAGTGGCTGCTGATGTGAAAAAATTATACCACGGTGACATCAGTTAAGAATGGATTTATCTTAAGTAATAGACAACATAATGAATATGATATCATTAACTGTGAAAGCAAGACCTAAAAAGAACCAAAGTTGACAAGAAGCAGAGGTCAACATCAGAAGGTTTGTATCAACATTTTGGGGGAAAAAAAACTACTTAGTGTAACACCATCTAATTATTACAACATGACAATGGTAAATTGATTCAAACTAAGGCACTTTGTCTATCTTCAGAATTCTTTTGTTCTTTCATAGGTAAATGGCAAAACAAAAAAGTTGGCTTGCTTTAGTTGATGTGTACATACTGACACATGCATACAAATATTTCAGTGTGTTGAGCTACTGTTATTTTGTATTATTTTACACATTGTACCATGTGCTTAGTCTGTCTGGAAATGCCCTTACTTCAACATCATTAAAACATTGGAGCTTTAAGTCTTCTTTATTTAACTTGAATAACTTAAATGTGTTTCTTGGTCACAGAATAGCGATTAATTAGGTCCCAAAAAGATTTATTTAGGCCATCGAACCTAATTCACGTGGCAACTCCAGTATATCAATAAAACAAGAATATAAATATGCAAAATATTACTTGAGAAACTTTTCAAGTAATGTTAGTATATTATATATGGCCAGATTAATACTCACCTGTCCAACATTAAGAAATAGAAGCTCTCATCTATATTATTATAAACAAGACATGTTGAGAGTGATATTTTCAATTAATTGGTCAATTTGTAAAAATGCATTATTTTTACATGTACTTAACCTTATATTGAAAATGCATTCATATGAGAATATCTAATTAATTCATTAGAATTAGATCATTTAATATAAGCATAATGTCATATCTTTTGTAAAGAAAATCAAAACATAAGTATTACATTTAAAATTTTAAAGTAGCAATGAACTTCATAAGATACAATATAGAACATATAGAATTTAAAACATTGTAAAAATGGTAAATCTTATTAATTTTATTTTTTCATAAGAATAAAAAACTTCTATTTGTAATACTGATGCAACTTCAACATTTGTTTTTGATGATAGGAATCCAAATATACAAATTGTCTTGCAGCTATTTGCTTACCTGCCTATAAAATATTTGCCATAGAGAAATTTTATCATAAAAACAATATCTTGGGAGGCAACTGTTGTTACTAACTCATATTTTGTTAAGTTCTGAAAATAGATACTGCTTAGAAAATTCAAAATAGCAATATTTGAAATGTAAATATGTTTTAATAGTTGCTATTGTTGCTGATATTAGAAGTCATCCTAAAATGATTACAGTACTCCATCAAAGAAACAACTTTAATAGGTTATGTTTTATGTAGAAAAAAGCTAGCATAAAGGTAGTTATAGATGTGAAGCTTCTTCAAATAAAATGCTTTTTTGAAAAATTTATCTTTACATATTTAATTTAAAAACATTTCAAAATCTTTTTTCTTCCCTAAGTCCTATTTGAGAGCCACTCTACTGAATTATTAGAATGTTATCTCAAAATTTATACTGTTAAGTAAACATAATATCTTAAAACCATTTAATTATGTATTGATTGTTTAAAAACTACTAATTTAAAATAGTAGAGTTTTCAAAGATTTAAAACATGTATAGAACTCAGGTCATTACATTAATAGCTTGTCTTTTTTTTTCTTACTGTACTGAGGTTTGAATTAAGGATCTTGGGCCTCTATGCAAATTTTGCATTACATGAGTCATTTTAGATTATTTTTCCTGTTACAGTCTCTGATAATTTGTGGTCAAGATCCTCTTATCTATGCTTCCTGAGTTACTAAGTTTACAGACAACACCATTAACAAGCCATGAACAAAACATCAAATTAGGTGCACACTTATGATTTGGAAATCCAGCCTGATTAGAAAAGGGAATTCTAATATGCCTTTTCCCAAAAGAAATAGAAAACATCTTCACACTTTACTTTCATAAATTTCAAATTATATACTGATGTCCTCATAAAAAATCAATAAACAAAACTGCATTGAAAAGCATATGATATATTTATTAATAAATTAAATGTCACATCAGCAGCTTAAGAGTTGACATGAACTCTGTGTGATTTCTAGAGGACATTTCAGAATCGAGAGAGTGGAGAAAGGTATGTTTAATTATCAGGAGCATCCCTGACTTTGACCTGCTTCTATGCATTAGCTTTTCTATGGCCTGTAATTGCCATCCCAGCTGCAAATAGTATGTTTTTCCTGATTTCTCAGATCTGAAATACCAATGCTAATGATAGTTGGCGTTTATTGAGCCTTGTCTATGGATGAGCTCTTTGAATCCTATAATGTGGATGTTATCTTATCACTATCTTATACAGCACGGAATGGAAAACAAAACTTAACTTACCATGGATGACCTGTGGCAAAGAAGATTTGACCAGGTAGCTTATTTTGATTTTTTTTTTCAGTATTGTATTTTATCCCCTCCATGCTTTGCTCAGGGCAGATCACCTGACTTGCTCAGGGCAGATAACTCTCTCCTTGCAAAATTCTGCTCCTCTCTGGGAGCAAACTTCACATGCTTCCAGGAAATCTATTGGAATATTACCTGTTAAGTACAGACAGAATGACTCAAATGTTTGTCCTATTTAAATGTGTATGCATAACTTACCACTACACTACTTTTTTTCTGTTCTAACAACATTTCATTTATTTATTTATTTACTTTTCTGTTTTTGTTTCATGGCTGTTGGGATTGAACTCAGGGCCTGGGCACTGTCCCTGATCTTTTTTGCTCAAGACTAGCACTCTACCTCTTGATCTAAAGCAGCTCTATTTTGGCTTGCCTTTTTTGGGAGGTGGGGAGTAGCTCCTTGGAGATAAGAATCTCATGGACATGTATGGACTTTCCTGCTCAGGCTGGCTTCAAAATGTGATCCTCAGGTCTCAGCATCAAGAGTGGTTAGGATAATAAACATGAGCTACTTGTACCCAGCATACAGTATTTTTAATTTAAAAATTTTTTTGTATATTTTTTATTGTAAAGACACTGTACAGAGGGTCTACAGTTACATGAATAGGGTAATAAGTATATTTCTTATCGAGCGTTGTTACCTCCTGCGTTTTTTCCCTACCATCCCTTCTCTCCCCACCTCCCTACTCCTCCCTTCCCCGCCCCAAAGTTGTAAAGTTTGTTTTCAGCATAGTGTCTTGTACATCTCATTGTTACAATGGATCAACCGGTATCCTTATTTCAGCATTTTGTTATTTTCCTTCCCCTCCCCAAATTAGAAAAATGTATATACAAGATGCAGGGTACCGGAATCGACTACAGTGAAAACAGAGGTTATACCATGGGGGAAGAATACAGGAATGAAACAAAAAAAAATCACTAGTACATTATATATACATTAAAAAAAAACAAGAAAGATAAAACCTCTTGTGTCCCTATTTTGGGATTCATTTCACTTAGAATCATCCTATATGATCAATGTACATAGCTTTTGACCTTTTCTGCTTGTCCTAGACATATACTAGTTATCCAGCATACATTTTTATATCCTGACTTTCTGCTATACCCATTGAACTCGTTCATGACTAGTAAAAAAGGTTAGTGGCAATGACTTTACAGTAATATGGCTTGAAATACAGAAATTATGGAATTAAAAGAAAACATAATTCTTAGAAGTTAAAATCCATCAACAAATCTTATCATATTGTCATGGGACAAATAAATGAGAATTGTGTAAATTGTGTACCCGAGCTCCTGGGAAGATAGTATTTTTGTCATTCAGAAAAGACACTTATGAGGATATATAGATAAAATAATAGGCATAACTTTGGGTTAAATACATTTCTTTGCAAGCAAAGGAGAAATATACAGAAATATCATGATATTATGTCTACTAGGATTTCTGTACACTCTATATAATAGAAATCTAACTTTAGAAATGTTGCATATTGAGAGATGGACAAAGTCATAAATATCACATATTGAGATAAGTAAAGTGATTCTGAGGTAGGTAATAGATATTCAAGGAATTCATTGTAAATTGAACTGTAATTACAGAGCCATTTTTGCCTCCTACAAAGTAAAATCATTTTGGATTGCATAGTCCATATTCAATAAGTAAAATTGTACAAACTGTTCACATTGACACAATCTCCAAAGGCTTTTAGCACAAAATTTAAAAATAACACTTTTTGTCTGTGACCTTAATAACTTTGAAATAAAATTAGAAATCAGATAAGAAGTTTTTGATTAATGATGCATGAGCTTTTACTTCAGATAAGTTCATAAGGTACATCAAAGAATAATTTCTTTTTTGTCTAAATGGGACTTTAAAGGAGGAGATGGTAAGTTTTACACCTGTTATGTTTTTTTAAGGAAATTTAAATAATTCGTACTTGAAACATTTAAAATGTTTGATTAATTTGTGCACTTATATTTTTAGGAAACAAAAGATATTTATATCTTTGTTTCCTTTCACTCATCATTTTAGACTTTTTGGTTATTCAGCTAACACTTAAACCAGAAATTAATCTTTAAAATTGACTCCCTATAGGTTCCAAAGTGTTTGATAGTTATTAATTTTTTTATTTTTTTAAAGTTCAGGGTTGTCTTTCAACACTTAAAATATAAAAGCATCTTAATTTTCATAACTGCAGTACAGGAGGCCAATCAAATATGTAGAATGAACAAGTCAAAAGATTTAAGTATAACAAAGGGACCAGTTTAAAACTATGTCCTGTATTAAGGATTTTTGAAAAATATAGGCGGATTATAGCTTTTTCTGCTTAGAAGACAATAGTTATGAAATAAAGTACATGGTAATTTTATACCTCCCCTGTCTCTGTCTCTTTGTCTCTGTGTCTCCTTTTGTCTCCTTACACATGTGAGCATGCAAAATCACAGCACTGTACCTTGACTGCTATTTGTACATAGACACAATATTTATTGGCTGTCTGGTGAAGAGGTAAGCTGTAACATAGTCTTTGAAATGAACAAATCCAGGAATGACAAGGATATGATATCCAAAAGGACAGGGTTTTTTTTTTAAGTCTTTTGTTTATTGTTATGCCCTCAGAATTTATAACATTGCTTACTTAGCACAGCATAGATTTTTAATAAAATATCCAAGATTAAAGAAACTTCATAAATAAGAAATCAGTAAAAGCAGGAAAGAGATAATCTGTGCAGAAATGTGTACATCTGGCTACTTCCAAGGAATACTGCTCCTATATATCCAAGTGTTAGCGGATATTTTTAATTTAACTCTTTGTTGGTCTTCCTGCTATTTATTTCATATGTAATCATTATTTCTTTACATAAATTTCCTTTGACTTTGTTCTTTCACTGAGAAATAATTTTTAAAAGTGTGTTTTCCACTTATTTTAACAGTTAATTTCACTTCTGATAATTTGTCTTCTTCCTTAGTAACTTGGATATCTCTCTTGTCAGATGGTCCTCAATATTTAACTTTCCTCATGCTATAGTATTTCTATTTGTTTAAGCCTTATTTTCTTAAATCCATATTCATATTTGCTTTATTTGAGAATATTTTCTGTTCAATTTGTGTAAAATTCATTGGATTATATCATTAATTTTTCATAAGGAAATCTTTCATGATTTTCTTTTATTTCCTTTGTACATCTCAAAGACTGGAGCATCAGTTGTTTTTTTTTTAACATGGTTTATCTTAATTAGTATATTATTGTCTCTATGTATAAACTTTTTCCACTTAAAAATGCTGATGTAAGCTGGGCACCAGTGGCTCAGACTTATAATCATAGCTACTCAGGAGTCTGAGATTTTTAGTGAGGATTGCCATTCAAAGCCAGCCCAGGCAGGAAAGTTCAAGAGACTCCTATCTCCAATAAACTACTCAGAAAAAGCCAGAAGTGACTCTGTGGCTCAAGTGATAGAGTGCTAACCTTGAGCACAAAGAGGCTCAGGGGCAGTACCCAGGCACTGAGTTTAGGCCCTGGGACTGGCAAAAACAAAGCACAACAACAATAACAAAAACCCTGATGTAGTCATTTCTTTACAGTGTTTACAAAGAAGAGAAGAGAAGCAGAAAACAGTATTAATACCAAAAGATAGCAATGTGTGAACATATTAAACAAGGTACTCTTTAAGATTATGTGTGCATGTGTGTGGTGTGTGTGTATATTTAAGGAGACTCTAGAGGAAAAGGAGTTACAGAAAATTTTGTAAGATGCTTCATCTTCTTGTGAGGAGAAGAAATTGTCACTTCTGTTCCATTCCATGAAGAGAGACTAGTAATATTATCAGTCTGTGTCAGTACCAAAGTGAGGTATATTCCACCCACTCCAATAAATATGGCCACAAATGGGGACATGTAATCATCATTAGAGCGGACTTTGAATAATAGAAAATAGTAATAAAACACTAAAATTGCATTAAAATAATCTAGGTTTTCAACATTATGCACACTATGTATAGTACTAATGGTATCTAATTTGATAGATTGATAGAAAAATAGGTAGCAGAGGATAGATAAAGACTGGATCTTAATCTCTGCATTCTGATTGTCATAAAATTCTCATATAATTACAATCACTATTCATTTCAAAGTAATATAATTTTGCATATACTCGCAAAAGTTTGCATAACATTTTGGGAAATTCTTAAATCTTTAAAAGCCCATACACAGTCTACTTAAAAGCCCATACATAGTCTACTTAAAGCTTTAGTGACCCTCAGGATAAAAACTCTTATTATCTCTTTTCAGCTTTCCTCCATCTTTTAAAATTATTAACATCCATATTTATGGAAAAGTCACTAGTTTCAATTAGGCACTGTCTATAAGTGTCTCAAATTGTTATAGTTTGTCTTTAACAATCATCCTTTTCCTAGAATTTCCTTTGCTAAATATTATATGTTAAAACCAAATGATGTTTTCAATTTCTATCATATTTAAATTTTTAGGAATGTCTCTCATTGGCCACCACACTTCTTTTCTTATAATGGTTGTCTTTCCTCTCTCCCCTCCCTCTTCTCTATTTCTTGTCAGCATCATTTCCTGAATATTTGTGCTCACTGACGTTCTGTCATTATGCTCTCAGTCTGTCTAATTCTGCACTCTACTCATTTTCAGAGTTGTTCACTTCCATCTTTTCAAATTCCACTAATGATTTCCAAACATCTATCATCAACCCAGACTTTTCTTTGAGACTGACATTTTTAACTTCTTTGAATATCTCTAATTGAATGGCTCACACTCAGAGAATACAATTCAACATAATCAAATTGAATTAATTTTTTCAGCCCAAATTTACTCTTCCCTCTTTCATGTCCCTTTGAGGGATGGTTCAGTATTCATTTAAACTTTCCGGAATACACTACACCCTCTTGATCAAAAACTTTCCTACATTCTCTATTGCCTTCAGGATAAATTTTAAAACACTTTAAAAATCTGAGAATTATTCAGGTATAGTTACTGTTTAGGTTTTCATGGTGCTCTTTTAGAAGAAACTGGATTCATATCTCCTTGTGACAGTCAAATGGATAATATTCTCTCCTTCCTGTGTAAACTATAGCTTATCTGGTTACTGTTTCTTTTTACCCTTTCATACCATTTACTTCAGATTTACTTTTTTTCTCCAGCTCTGACTTGCCACAGGTAGATTAAATGTTTATTTTCTCATGCTTCACATCATCAACATTATCCCTCTTACCTCACTGTGTGGCTCTTCATTCCCTATATTTCTAGATCTTGCATGATGAATGGAAATAAAGAACTATGAATCACACATTATTTATGAGTATGTGATATCATAAAATAACCTTTAATTTCAAAATATCCATTTTATAAGCCCTTACTCTAAAAATACAGATTAACACACTAAATAATAAAACAGTGGAATGGATATCTTGATAAACAGGCCTGATGAATAAAGTAAATTTAGTACATGAAAAACAAGTTTGCATATTTCAATATAATAATTAAAGGGCCATAATGGGATTTTTATCTTCCCATTGGATAGAAGGCCCGGATCCAAACCTGTCCTAGATCCAATGGGAATTTGGCACCATTTGGTGATTTTTTTTCTCTCCACATGTCTTTGGTATGATTTTGGATTCTTTGGCACAATGCAACTTCAAAGATTCTTTTTTTAATGTTTTTATTGTAAAAAAAATAGTGTACAGAGGGGTTACAGTTACACACGAGAAAGGTAATGAGTACATTTCCTGTCCAGCATTGTTACCGCCTCCTTTGTTTTTCCCCTACCATCCCTTCCCTCCCCACCTCCCAGCCACCCTCCCCCAAGTTGTGAAGTTCGTTTTCTACATAGTGTCTTGTACATCTCATTATTACAATGGGTAAACCTGTGTCCTTGCTACAGCATCCTTGTTTTGTTATTTCCCTTAGCCTCCCCAAATTAGAAAAATGTGTATACAAGACAAAGATTCTTGGAAACAAGAATTTTGTTAGCACATGGGTTGGTGCCTCTTTTGATTTATTTTATTTTGTTGTAAAGATGCTGTACAGAAGGGTGACAGTTACATGGGTAAGGCAATGAGTACTTTACTTGTCGATCATTATTACCCCTTCCCTTGTTGTTGTCCCACTATCCCTTTCCTCCCCAACTCCAATCCCCCCTCACGAAGTTGTAAAGGTCATTTCCAATATACTGTCCTGGTTCTCATCCTTGTTGTGATGGGTCTTCCTGTGTCCTGGTTCCAACGTTTTGCTATTCCCCTTGCCCTCCCCAGATTAGACAAATGTATATACAAGATGCAAGATACCAAAATCTTTTGATTTTTGTTGTTGATATTTATAAAAATTTCTTTATAAAATTCAACAGTTGGAAAGTACAATGCATCTTGATCATTGTTACCCAGTTCACTATTCTCCCCCAATTTCTCCCAACACCATCCCTTCTTTCAATGTTCTTAATTCTTGTAGAATATACATTCAATTTTGTAACTGCATCCTATCTGTCCCCTTTCCTTGATTCTCACATTCCCCCATCCCCCTTTTGAATACCGATTTCCTCGTGTTTATTTTGTTGGAATGTGAGCTTTTCTAAGAAATTGAACCATTTGAGTTCTCCCATGAATCTACTGTAGTTCAGTTAGTAAACTTATGAACTCTTATATATCACCCCAAAGTGTTTACTTATATATCTATAAGTGGATTCTCTGTTCCACATAAGAGAGATAACACATTCTTTGTCTTTCTGTGCCTGACTTACTTCATTTAGCATGATTTTATTCTGGTCTTTCCATTTTCTTCTAACTGATGGAATACCATTTTATCTAACATGGGAGTAAAATCAAATTGTATATATGTATCACATTTTCTTGATCCATTTGTCCATTGTAGGACATCTGGGCTATGGTGAGTAGTTCTAAAATGAACATGGTTGTGCTAGTTGCTTTACTCTATTCTAGTTTGTAATATTTTGGCTAAATATCTAGGAGTGGAATTGCTTGATAAAATACTTCTATGTTTAAATTTTTTGAACAACTAACACATTGCTTTCCAAAGTGGTCAAGCAAGTTTATAGTCCCATCAACAGTTTACTAAGTTCCTTTTTACCCATCTGTTATCTTGATGATGGCTATTCTAACAGGTGAAATGAAATCTCAGTGTTAAAGAATATTAAAAACGACAAAGAAACAAAGGACAAAAGATGGGATAAGCTTTCACATATAACAGAGGATCCAAACTATACAGAAAACCCACACTACACGAACACTGAGTGTCCCAATAATAATTTGTACTGTTCGCTATCACATCATCTGTCTACACCATTATGAGGTTAATAGACCTGAGATCTAAACCAGCAGGTCCAAAAACCAGAAAATTTGTTCCAGTAGCTCATGTCAGCAATCATAGCTACTCTGGAGGCTGACACGTGAGAATCATTTTCAAAGTAAGACCAAGCTGAGAAGTTCATGAGAGTCTTATATCCACTTAACCAGTAAAAAGCTAGAATGCACGTGTGACTTGAATGGTAAAGCACTAGCTTTGTATAAAAAAGCTCAAGGAAAATTTTCACGCCCTGAGTTCAAGCCCCAGGACCTGCACAAACATAAAAAATAAAAAAAGAAGACACTCTTGTTCAGTGTCAAGTACCCCTTTGGAGCAATTTGGGAACAAATACACTTGGGTTATACCTGTGGCTCTGTGATTATTCTGATGCACAGCCATGTATTTTATTTTATATTTTGGCAGAGAACACACAGACTTTTAAATTTGGTGTTATCAATGGATGGCTAAATACAGATGTCACAAATATTAATTATTCATATATTTCCAATGTTTTCTGGACACTCATATCTCTCTCTTACTATATATATACATAATACATACATGTATATGTATTTACACATGTACATATAACAAATATGCTCTCCCTCTGACTAATTCCTTTCTTTATTATCCCCCTTTCATACTCATGTCCATTACTATTACTATTATCAGATTGTCATTTTAAATCACTAAATTTTAGTATGACTCTTTTACTTGATAATCATATTTCCCAAGTTGGACTTAATCTGCCCTCACCAACTGACTTTTCCATAGTTGTACCCAATCCATTTATAACTCATCAGAAGACAATGGCCAATAAATAAACTGTATATCAGCATTTCAGATTATCCTAACTTATTTCAACTATCTGGAAGTAGTTAAATTTGTGACAATTTGGGAGTGAGTGAAGATTTGCATCTTTACTATCTGTCCAAAACATGCATTGTGTTCATTGCTCTGAAACTTGAAGCTATATCCAAAATAAAGCTTTCCCATGTGAGTTATTTTAATTATTCAGTCTCCCACATTTCTTTGAATGATAAACATTAAGAACAATGATTTTCATATTATTGTATTTTTTCAAATGATTTGAATCCAAAGAATAGTTCTAATCAATGATCTCAATTTTATACAATTTGTTTGTGCTGCAAATTGTCAATTGTTAATATGACATCTGCAATAGCAAAGTATTTAGGTGATCATAAGTAAATTTGAGTCATATTCTGGATGACTGACTTACAGGTTGAAACAGACAAGAGTCAATAGCATAAATTGAGCTTCTTTAGATACTAGGTCTGGGAAATACAGGAATTAGCAACCTGGATCTACTTTTACTCAATTGTAGGACCAACATTAGAGTAGCATTCTCAGCACAAAATTCGATGATTCTTTAATTATAAACTAAGAGTCTCTGACATTAGAAGACTTTCTAGGTGTCTGGGAAGTTTGTTCAGTGGTAGAGTGTTTGCCTCGCATGCATGAGGCCCTGGGTTCAATTCCTCAGCACCACATAAGCAGAAAAAAGCCAGAAGTGGCACTGTGGCTCAAGTAGTAGGGTGCTAGCCTTGAGCTGAAGAGCTGAAGAACAGCACCCAGGCCCAGAGTCCAGCCCCTACAACGTTTAAAAAAAAAAAGCTGGGGCTGGGAAGGTGGCTCAGTGGTAGAGTGCTTGCCTTGCATGCATGAGGCCCTGGGTTCGATTCCTCAGCACCACATAAGCAAAAAGAAAAAAGC
>NW_012267219.1:19576855-19596044 GCF_000151885.1 Dipodomys ordii | reverse complement strand
TCCGGCTTTTTTTCTTTTTGCTTATGTGGTGCTGAGGAATTGAACCCAGGGCCTCATGCATGCAAGGCAAGCGCTCTACCACTGAGCCACCTTCTCAGCTCCCAAGCTTTTTCAGAATTGTCTCTGCACTAATTGTCAAAGTGGGATAATGACCTGGCGGGATTAGTATCCTTTGGGAACTTATTGGGAATGCAAGTTTTGAACACATGTTAAATATGAGATTTGCTAACTCTGGGAGGAGGCCAGCAATATAGGTTCTAATAATCTATTCTGGATATTTTCTTGCACATTAAATTGCCAGCCCCTAATCTCAAAGAATGAGTATAAGAGTTGACTGTCCTTTCCTCAAATGAATTGATTCTCTTGATGCCTTCTGTAAAATTGCTTCTTGAAAGTGCCTTTCTTAATTTTGACAAGGGATGTTGTTTATGCCTTTTGCAATGGTGTTCTTGATGGAAATCTAGTTTAAAATCTGAGCGTGATACACTATTACCCTCTCACCAAAATATTCTTTGTTCTTACAGCCTTCTACTATTGCTTTTTATTCTGTCTGTGAAGTCATCTGTAAGGTAGCCTCACAACTATTTTGTGTCATCTAGATGTACACATGATGCTTAAACTTTGACATCAAATGGTAGGTTGATTGGCATTCCAGACTTTTGCTAAAATGGGAGTATTCTCTGGAAGTTATTAGAAGTGCAAAATTTCAGCATCCATTGCAATCCTGGTGAATCAGAAGGTGACTAGGTCCATGGGTGATCCATTCGAACAGGGTAAGTTTTGAACTTAACGTCATATTCCACTACAGAATCACTGACTGACTTATATATTAACCCCAGAAAAAAGTCTGTTGTTGTTTTTTTTAATGTACTTAATTCGAGTCAAGTGCTTGAACGAATTTTGCCCCGTTAACTTTGTATTCTTTGTTCTACACATAAGTCAAACACACCTTTTGGACTTTGCTTTCCGTTGTACTCTGACGATCGGCACTATTCCACAATTTAGTTTCAATGTTTAATCTTCTCCCCAATTCCATCATTTATGTCCTCATCATTTTCACCAAACCCATTGGTTCCCTCATTGAAACCTTCCCTTTCTGTTTAGAAAAGGTACTGATTTGTCTCCCAATTCCTTCTTAGGTGGTCTATAGGGGTGGACGTCAGCGGCAGTGAGAAGAGCGGTGGGGAGGGGGAAGGGAGCGTGCGGAGAGCTCGGAGGGAGGGAGATGGAGAGGGAAAGGGTGTACGAACAGGTAATCCCTGTACAACCGTAGCAATCGATGTCCTGGTGTGGAAGGCACCGAGGAACCGGAGGGTGGACTTATGGGAGAGCCTAGACTGTACTTGAAGCTCCAGTGTTCTGGCCGGGACGCCTGCACAGGCCATTCTCATCACGAACGCGCTGAAATATGGAAGACTGGATGAGGTAAAGCAAAGTGACAAATGCTACCACACCCTCCATTGGACTCAGGTCCTTACCACCGTGACTACAATGTCCCCGCTTCCAGGAGAAGGGGGGGGAAGGAGGCTGCTTCAAGGCGTGATGAGCGCTGAAGGCCAGAGATCCAGAAGGTGCCAAGTCGATGCCCACCCTCCAGGGCGCGTGCCCACACTCGTTTCCCTATAAGAGTATTGTGTGGGAGAAGCTCAGGGCGGGTTGGGGGTGGGGAGGGAGGGAGAGAGGGAGGGAGAGAGTACCCTGTTTCCACGCGTGCCCATCCCTGGCCCTCGCCATCGTCGGAGGCGCTGGGTTCCGCCGGAGCTTTAGCGGACTGGGAGAGGAGTGAATCCGCGAGCGCGCACGGTGTGTGTGTGTGTGTGTGTGTGTGTGTGCGCGTGTGTGCGCGTGTGTGTGTGTGTGTGTGTGTGCGTGAGGAGGAGAGCAAAGACGTGATTACTTCAGAATTTATTTAAGGGCCGGTGGAAACCACTGCAGCAGCTTCCAGGGGAAGCCCTTCTTCCAGAGGAAGAGGAGGTGGTGGCGGCTGCCAAGGAGGAGGAGGGGAGGAGACCGAGACCGAGTGGCGGCGGCCACCGCACCCGGCGGGCGCGCGAGCAGGGAAGATGCTATAGCTTCCCCTCCGGCTCGGGGCAGGTTGGTTCTGTGGGCAAGCGATGCCAACACCCAGGCCGACCAGGGGCTGGAAGGAGGAAAAAGATGGGCGAGGAGGGGTGTGTGCAGGAGGAGGGGAGCGGGGAGGAGGGGTGTGTGTGTGTGGGGGGAGATAGTGGCGCCTTCCCTTCCCAGGAAAGATGCGCCTCCTTTAAGTGAAATCAGACACCCTAAATGTAGAAACTGGCTGGGCGCCAGGAGGAGACCTGTCCAGCTTCACGAATCCCCTAGATCCCTGGGAACTCACTTCCATTGAACTCCCAGCCCTAGCTTGAAACTCGTGGTGGTTGGGGAGATGGGGTGGGGAGGGGAGCGGCGGGGGGGGGGAGAGGCTGGGTGGAGAACTTCCCTCCCCAGGCGTTTTCTCAAAGTTCATGTCTGGAAGGACATTTCTTCTACACTCCAAATGGCCCGGGGATGGAAGAGGAGCGGGGAGTGGTTGCCACTTGGTTAAGTTTCTGAAAGTCCACCTCCTTCCCCCCCCCCAGCTCCCTCCTTCCCCCTTCCCCCCCCACCCTGCGCACCCTTCCTCAATTCTGCACTAGCCGGTCTGGGGCTCCAGCTGCACGCGCAGGAGCTGGTGGCTGCTCTGGCAAAGGGGCCGCGGCTGCTTTAAGAACCGCCTCCCCCTCTCATCTCTTTGACAATGGTCTGAACCGAGCTCTGCTTCCCAAAGCAAAATTTGTAATATGCCATTTTTTCCGATGGATGCTTCTCCTTCGGGCTGCTGACGGAGGAGCCGTGGGAAGATGTGGGGACGCGGCCACGCCGCACGGCCCCGGCTCGTTCCGGGAGAGCGCCGGGGCGCGCGCGGGTCTGAGCGGCCTCTCTCCTCCCGCTGCTAGGGCCGTGGTCCAGGACTGCTGGGTGTGAGCCGAGCCGCGCGCCGAGCCGGGGACTGCGGCTGCCATTGATCCGCTGAAGGAGCCGGACCCGAAATCACAGACCTTAGGTACAGACACGCGGACATTGAGTTCCGCGACCCCCCCACCCCGTGCTTCGGGGTCCTGATCGCTAACCACCTCCTCGGCCCCACCCCACCCCCAGGGAAGGTGCGATCGTTACCTTTGGCTTTCCACCCATCCTTTCCATCCCTCCTGATGCCTCCTGCCTACTTGGCTCTCTCTCTCTGGCTCTCTCTGGCTCTCGCTCTCTCTCTCTCTCTCTCTCCTCTCAATTTCAGTGTGGAAAATATGAAGTCAACTTCAGGGTGGTGTTGGGGGGTGTGGCCGGGAGAGAGCTGTCCAGCAGTGCAGGGCTAGCTGGTTCTTGAGCTATTTGTAAAGGCACTGTGGTAAAGAAAGTGCAAAGGCTCTTATTGGAGGTGATGGGATCCCCACCCCCCCCGCGCCAGGGCAGGGGGATTTTAGAGTTAAATAAGAAGAGGAATATTCATGCAATGCAATCAGACAATGGCTAGGATTGTTACTCCTGTTGGGTTGACTGAGGTGGAGCCGGAATGTTTCTAAAGATGAAATCTTTGCAGAAGAAACTCACCATCAGTGAATAATTGCATCTCGGACTATCGTATGGGCATTATTCTAGTGACAGGATTAAACAAAGTTATTCATTGATAAAAAAATAAATAAAGGCTATTGGAACCCTGTCATCACTGGAGGGGTGCTGCTTGAATGGCATATTGGATCTTGAAATCCCTGTGGTAATGACTCTGGTGGGCATGCAAAACTTTTATTTTGAAAGCTGAGAGATTTAGAAGACAGTCAAGGTTATGTGCTAACAATATGGGAGTTGGTTTTTCTGCTATAAAATTCTAGCTGATTTTAAACACTGGGATAATTAAACCAAGCAGGCTTATTTTCCCCCCTTTTATAACGAAATTATCAATGCTTCAACTTAGATCTTGTAATCTTTAAGTAATCTAATGAACAAGTTATCGATATCTAGATAATGTTAATGTAATTAACACATCAAATTGACTAGTGGGAGGGAATACGAAAAGACAAAGATCCCAGCAAACTGCTCTTATTCCCTTTCTCATTTTACAGGAATTATGTGATATTTGCATTTTCTAATACTAGAAGAGACTGTAAAAATAAAAGTGGTATATCTATCAAATTCTTAAGTACTGACCGAACATATCCTTCTGAAGAATGCAAGCAGTTTCTGATGTTGTATATGCTACAAAATATCTGATATATATTTTTCATTGCTTTTAATCCTTAAACTATTGATTTGAATGTCATTATGTTTCAATAAATCATCTAATATTTTGCAATTCAGGTCTTGAATGTGGGCTCTTTTTGTAGACATGGTTTTCTCTTTCCGATCTTGATGGGAAGATTTTGAATTTATTCATTTGGGTTGACTGTGAAGAAAAAGTAGCATGTATTCATTGTATTTCTCATCAACTTCTGGATAGTGTGATTTTTATGAGTCTAGGGAGTTCAGAAGTATCTATAAGAACTAAAACTTTAGGCCTAGAAGGAGAATGAGTCATAAAGGTAAAATAATCTTCCTGCCAAAATGAATCTTGGTCATTTTGTAATGAAAATAAAACATTGAATTTGTAATAAATTTTTCATCTTTACCTATGTGATCTCAGTCTCTGGTAACCCATTGGATATTTAAAGTGAGAGTCTTAAGAACATAAATTTTCATCCCTACATTATGGGAGATAAAAGGGCATATTGAAGGCTAAGTAACTTACATTATTCCACCTGTTTTTTGAGTGGAATGAAATCATGTTTCTGAATGTAGATTTGATAGACTTTCTAAGCTCACAGTAGCTTCTCATCACATCGAAGACCACATTGTTTTACTGAACTAAAACCTCAAATTTGGGAATGTCCAGTGTTTCACAGTAATATCAAGAACAGTATATACATTCAGATAAAGGTTGTTGTTGTAGTAATTACTATAGTTATAGTTTTCCTTACAAGTTAAAGTTGTATTTCGGAGTAGAGAGGTACTAAGGAGCTTGATTTTTTTAAAAGAAAGGTATGATTTAAAGAAAATGATAGGGTTTTTTAGATAACCTTCAAATTTAAAGTTTAATTGTGCTGTGATGCAATTTGTCAAAATGCTAGCTTTTCTTCTCTTAGTACTTTATTTTCACATTAAGTTGTCAAAAATGGACACCTTAGCTCATAGTAATGGTTTCTGAAAATATCATAGTTGTTCAATGTGTAGATTCCAAGTATGACACAGTGTAATTTAAATGATATAATTTTTTTGTTTTCTCATTGCTTCTCTATGTGAGTCTTTGAGCATAAAGGTATAAGAATAGAAAATAATTGTATGTTTATGTAGTAAGAAGCTAACAGAACTAAATGTAAATTTAATCTATATGTCTTTTCTTTGGTGTAAATACTTTGTACTTTGATATAAGTACAAATTGAACAAGACAAGTACCTACCTTCAGGTAGCTCAGAGTCTTTTTGTATGTTTGTATGTTGAAATTCACAAACTTTTTAATTTTTTATGCCTAGGTTATCAGTAGAAAAACAATTTTATTATTAAAGTTTCTTTTCATTTTCATGGGGATGTAGCCAAATACTTCCAGATAATCAATTTTCTCTCCTCAACAACTCAATTTATTTGAAGAATTATGCAAAAAAAGTAATTAACTCTTAAGCTGTAAAATCTTGACTTAAAATAATCACCAGAAGAATTTTTCCTTAAGGACAAGAATATTAAGCAAAAAAAATGAATCAACTTTACATTATAAAACCAGAGTGCTCCAGGATAAACAGCCAAACCAGCCTTGCTCCATATCAGCCTTTTGCAAAACCATGCTCTCTAATTAATAGCTCCTGGCCATCAGACAACATCTGAAATTGAGATGAGTTCTAACACATGTTTTTCAGGATGAAAAAGAAAATGAAGCAAGTTCTGATTGTTGAGATGTCACATAATTGGAAAGTATTGCATCTTAATATCTCAAGTGTAAATTTAAAGCAAGTGAATAAATCATTTTCAAAAATTTTGAATATTTCATTTATTTGATGACTAAGAGCTTGTGATTAGTAGCTGAGATGTGAACTTACTTTATTAGCTAATGTAATTTATCACATCTGTTTTGTAGAATATTTGGAATAGTGTTAGTATGTATTGTTTGGACGGAAAACAGACAATGCATCTAACAGGAAACAAAGGGAAACTAAGTGTAATAAGTGTAATTAGCAGAATAATGATCAAGGAAACTCATGTATCTCAGCTTGTTTAAAAGAATATGTACAGTTTGGTCAGGATCACTTAAGAGCTTTATGTAGAATTCTGAAAGAATGTAGGAAGACAGCATCAAAAATTATAAGTATGATTAAATAATTAAATAATTAAAAATACTTATTGCCAACTCATTTAAGATCCAGACACTGTTGCTCATTGTTCACTATATTAACAAACAATATGGAGTCATATAGTGTAAGAGATTTGCAAAATTGCAGGATGTGAACAGGTGGCAATATAATAACTGATAGGCCATTTCTACAAACTGAAGTAGCTGAGATGAATCATAGGAAAGAAACCAAGAAACAGGTGGAATCAAGTTTTGTGTTGTTGGTAGCACCTGCTTGGTGTGTCAGGAAAGGAGAAAGCATATAGTTGAAGGAGGCAAAAGGGTCATATCTTATCATGGACAGAAGAGTTGGGTTAAATTTGGGCGATAGGGAATGGAAAGAAGAACAGAAAGGTTAATTGGCTGAAAACTGAGACAAGAGCCTGGTGGCAACGTAGAAAATAATTTCTCTTCTAACATTTTCCCCTCCCATTTGCTTTTTTTAAGCAATGATGTGTGAAGTGATGCCCACGATTAATGAGGACACCCCAATGAGCCAAAGGGGGTCCCAGAGCAGTGGCTCGGACTCAGACTCTCATTTTGAGCAGCTGATGGTGAATATGCTAGATGAACGAGATCGTCTTCTAGACACCCTACGGGAGACTCAGGAAAGCCTCTCACTTGCCCAGCAGAGACTCCAGGATGTCATCTACGACAGAGATTCACTCCAGAGACAGCTCAATTCAGCCTTGCCACAGGTATGAATTAGGTGCCTTGGTCCTTCCTACTGTAACTGAGAACGTGACTGCCTTTATTACAGTTCTGTGGTTACTTTCCACTCATGTACATGCTATAGATATTTTCATGAGAAAATATTGAAGAATAGATGGTTAGGTTGCATGAAATTCTGTCTCAAACCAAATCATAGCATACTGATGATGTATGAAGAGTAAGTCATTGTCTGTTTTTTTTTTTCCCCTTCCAAGTTTGTTTCTATATGCTTTGATGGAGCAAGAAAACCACTTGTAAATCAGGATGGGAAATAGTTACTTTTATTTTTTTAACATAGTTTCAACGTTTAAAATACTACTTTTGTTTTTCAGTTGTGTTCTGTGTTTTGAAGTGTTAGTTCTTTGGAAGTCTACTGTCTAATTATCATTTAATTTGTCTTTCTTTAAAAGTACACCACACCTCCTTTAAAACTCTGAGAGTTACTGATTCTTTCCTCTCAAAAGATACTGTGCTAGGTTCTTTTTATTTTTAAAATATTTTAGACATTGAGAAAAGCCAAGAAGTCAGCTTTACTGTCACAAAAATAATATGTTAGTTATTTTTAAATACATATGTGTCTTTTCTGGAAAAATCTTATTTATGTAAAGATAATGGAGAAGATAAAAAAGAATTGAATGACTATGCTTCTTTTAGGCACAACAAAAACTATAGAATATGAATAAAATTTTAATATTCACTGAGAATAAACTACAAGTTTCTTTAAATTCACAATTTTGGGGTTGAATACATATTTCAGTGTGTTCCCACTCTCCTTACAATCTTACTGGAAGTTGAAAAAATGTGATCCTAACTGTAATATTCTACAATTACCCTTATTATGTTTGTAAACTTAAAATGTGTTCAGCATCAATTTTAATTCTATTAACAAAATTCTAAGTTAGGACTAATTTTTTTCCTCCTATAAGAAGACAGGTCATTATTTTATAAGAATATGGTAAAATGAAATGATCTGAATAATATACTTTGGAATAAAGAAAACTAGAAAGTATTTTCATACAGCACTGTATACATAAATTGCATGCATAAATTATATCCTTAAAGTTTTCTGAAATGTATGAAAATGAAAAATATTAATTTTACCAACTCGGATTAATTGAAAATCAAGATTATCATGACTATAATAATGCACAACATATCCAAATTCCTAGAAGCCCAGTTATGTTTCCTGATTTTCTGCATGTGGCTCAAAAAACTGGTTACCTGAGGAATCATTAAATAAGTCATTTGGTTTCTGTAAGTATCTCTTCATTTGGAAAGGTTATGTCGTATCTACTCTTAAGAGTAGACAAAAGGAGATATGCATATATTTCTGAAACTATTGCAAAATGTCAGACAGTTTTCATAAATTGAAATTTGCTCATATATATCCTGGTGAGGAATTCTGTTAATTCTGTGCAGAGATGATGTTGATCTTGTGATATTTTAAAATGTAACTAGAGGAAATTTGGAGAATGTGTCAGATTCTTCCCTAAAGGTATTTTTATTCCTAAGGAAAATTGTGCAGATGTCTTTGCCTTGCTTCTAACTTGCTCAATAAACGGTCAAAGTACTTAATTCAGATAATGATAGAAACAGCCTCATGGGATCATTATGAGCAGTAGATGAGTTGGAGCATGTCCAATGATCAGTTCAAAGTCTCACAGATAGTACATGTTCAATAAATATTAAGTGGAGCTATTGTTGCAGTTATCATTATTGTAGTTATTATTACCAGGATCTTCAGCCAACCTTAACTGCACAATTTCACTTGGTAATTATGAACACTATAAAAAATCTTAGAGCACTGAAAATCCATACTCTTAGCAATCTTCATCAAATCATTTTTTAAAAAATTATTAAAAAGCTTGCTGGGCGCAGGTGGCTCATACCTATAGTCCTAGCATCTCAGGAGGCTGAGATCTGAGTATTGTGGTTCAAAGCCAGCGCAGGCAGGAAAAACCATGAGACTCTTTATCTCCAATTAACCACCAGAAAACTGGAAGTGGCGCTGTGGCTTCAGTGGATGATCACTTGCCTTGAGCTGAAGAGCTCAGGAACAGTGCCCAGGCCCAGAGTTTAAGCCCCATGACCAATTAAAAAAAAGAAAAAAAAGCTTTACTACAGTCTTGTAGTAGGATAGCCAATGGCGCATGTCCCTTCACTATTCCAAACAGCATCCTTTCCTACTGTGCTGAGATTTTAACATCTGGATTGAGCTACTTTATTGTTACTGAAACCTAAGGGCAAGACACTGAGGTTATTTTTGTTATTTTTGTTTGTTTTCAGTCCTGGGCCTTGAATTCTGGGCACAGTACCTAAGCTCCTTTTTTCAAGAATAGCACTCTACCACTTGAGCTATAACACCACATTAGGCTTTTTCTGTGATTAATTCGATGTAAGAGTTCCATAGACTTTTCTGCCAGGGCTGGCTTCAAACCACAATCCTCAGATTTCAGCCTCCTGAGTAGGTAGGATTACAGGAGCAATCCACCAGCATTGGGCCACACTAAGGTTTTTTATCTCTTGCCCAGTCATAATCAAAGCAGTTGTTATCCACGATTACAGCTATTCTGTTTTCTTATGTTCCTTTTCTTTATTCCATTTGTTTTCTTCTTGGTTATTTGAGATGGCATTTGCTTGTTTCCTTTACTTTTCAAAGCCTCTTATTTAAGGTATTAAATACTGCTTCTATGATCAATGTTCTAAAAATATACTTCTGTATGCAACCAATAGATACATGTTTTTCATATCTAATAATTGTTTTCCATTTTTCATGCTCTTTCAAGTATTTATGTCAAACAACATTATCAATTAATTCCTCATAGTTATTCCTTTTATACACTAGTCATTCTTTTCCTACATTCTTTACCTCTTCTATACCTATCATATTCTGTTTATTTGCATTTTCCAAACTTAATGGTTGCTCTTCTTTTTAGACTAATGGTTCACTCTAAATTAAAAAATCTCTCCTTTTAATCTTCAGTATCTCTTTCAATGAATTTTTCCTTCTTTATTGTCTTCAGTGATTCTTCCTTATCAACTGCAATTTGATCTCATGCTCATATCAATACCTATAATGAAAATGACAGATACAATGATAGTGAAATGACGCTATGGGTCTGCTCTTATATTCCAGTTAATCCTTTATCATTCCAAGCATGTTAATACAATTTATCTGAGTCTCAGCTTCTTCATCTCCTTTTTTATTTAAGTAGTTGTACAAAAAGTTTTAATTCAACATTTCAGTTTATGAGTTCAATGCATGATGAATATATGTCAGTCCTTTTATCATTCTCCTCCCTTCTTCCACAAGCATTATTATATTCATTAAAAAAATAAAAGGGGGGCTGGGAAGGTGGCTCAGTGGTAGAGCACTTGCCTTGCATGCCTGAGGCCCTGGGTTCAATTCCTCAGCACCACATAAGCAAAAAGAAAAAAAACAGCAGTGGCGCTGTGGCTCAAGTGGTAGAGTGCTAGCCTTGAGCTGAAGAGCTGAGGGACAGTGCCCAGGCCCAGAGTTCAGGCCCCACGACCGGACCCAAAAAATAAAAATAAATAAATAAATAAAAGGGTCACTAGGTGCTCACACCTGTAACATTAGCTACTCAGGCAGCTGAGATCTAGAGGATCAAAGCCTACTTAGACAGAAAAGTGCATGAGAATCCATCTCCAAAATAGCTGGTAAAGAGTAGGGCTGAGCTGGCTTATAAGTGGCTCATGGTTATAATCCTAGCTACTTAGGAGGCTGAGATATGAGGATCACCATTTGAACCAAAGCTAGGCAGACAAATACAAAATTGGGTATCTCCAACAAACCAGAAGAAAGCCTGAACTGTAGGCATGTATCAAGTGCTAGAACAACAGCCAAGAAAACTTGAGGCTCTTACTTCAAACTACAGCACACTACCACCAAGAGGAAGAGGGGGGGGGAAGGAGAGAAGGAAGGAACGTAGAAAGGAAGGAAGGAAGAAAAATAGAAGTGAAAGAGAAAGAAAGAATGAAAGAAAAAAGGAAAGATGAATCCTACTTTCTCAGTTTTGTAACCATATAATCAATGTCTTGATGGTTTTGTCTTCTTAAATTTTCCTCTCAATATTTTTATTCTGGAGGACATATAATTCCTTGTCACACTAATCCTTAAATGTTAAAGGTTAAAGTTAAGATTTGTTTTATTAGCTCAAATTTAATCATGAACACTACCACTATGCCAAGAAGTTTTACTTAAGCATTTAGATGATAACATATATTCTCTGTATGTTTGATGTAAGGTTAAGTCAATGAGGTGCATGACTTTATTTCCTGGCAAGACTAAAGTATCATGCATACATCTAGTAAGACCAATTAGCTCAAATTCCATATAATAACTATAAGAGCAAGGTGAAAAAAAACAGATGAAACAGGATTTTTTTAGTGAGCCCTGGATTATTATACTAATACTTTACATATAGGTGATGGAATGATTCCTTGCCAAGTGTTAGTACCTTCAGAAAAACAATTCAGGTGGCTTTTTAAAATCTAAGCCATCTTCTTTATGTTGGCAATAAGAAATAGCAAACTTCTCTGGAAACCTTTAGACAACTGGGTCGTTAAAATCATTTCTAATGATTACTCTTAAGTTCTAACAAGGCAAACAAAACTTTTATTAATGACATATAGGATTACTATTGGAGTGACCATAACTCTACTGAATATCATTATTCAGGGATACCAAATCTGGATAGTTATGATACTGTGAATTTGCTTTCAATGTAATAGATGATTAGATCCCATTTCTAAACCAAAATAGTATGAGTTATAGGAAAAAAAAACTATTCAGCTACTAAAGGCTGGATATTTAAGTTCCAATATAATTAGCTAAGGTCCATGACACTGGAAAACCATTGAACTACTGAGATATCTGGTTACTGACTTATGAAAGAGGTGATTGTGTTTCCCTCAAATGGTTTTCATATTTTTGAGAATTTTAAGTGATTATGAAGAGTACACATTTTAGGTTTATTAAGTTAATTAAAAACATTTAATAAGCAATTACTATTTGTATGTTTGTATGCCAGTCCTGGGGCTTGGACCTGAGCCTAGGTGCTGCCCTGGAGTTTCTTTTGCTCACAACTGCCATTCTGCCACTTGAGCCACAACTCCACTTCCAGATTTTTTTTGTAGTTAATAGGTGTGAGTATCTTAAGAACTTTCCTGCCTGGGCTGCCTTCAAGCTGGAATCCTCAGATCTTAGCCTCCTGAGTAACCAGGATCACAGGCATAAACCACCGGTGCCTGGGAATAATTATTACTTATTTGTGCTTATTACTGGGCCAATGATTATACAGTAGTGCTGCTAATATGTGTATCATTTATCCTGAGATTTTGGTCAGCTTCTGTCCCTCAGAATATATTATTACAGTAACAGGGTACTAATTTGGGGTACTGAATATTAAACTTATTTTATAGATTATTTGAAACTGCCAGTAATTTTTAATGACTTCATTTTTTTCCCTCCTTAATATTTTGGAAGGGATCATCTTCTTTCAAAACTCTTAGTTTTGTTATTCCAAGTCAAACCTTTTGTCTTAATTGTATCAAAAATGTTCGCACCTGTAATGGATTAATAACAGTATCATTAAAAATATTTTCCCATATCCTCTCAAACTCAAAAAGAAAGTGTGTATTCTCACTCTTTTCATCTACCACCTCATTAATCTTGGTCTTTAAAACAAAAGACTTTTTATTTATTATTATTTAATTCTTTTTGTTTTTTTTCCTTTCTCATTCTCTCTCTCTTTTTTCACTCTTTCTTTCTTTCTTGCTTTCTTTCTTTCTTCCTTCCTTCCTTTCTTTCTTTCTTGTTTTTGGTATTGTAGCTGAAATATAATTTTCCTATTTTTTTCTGCGGGTATCTGGGATTATGTGTGTGCGCCACCAGTCTTGATCCCAGAAATATCTTAAATTACTATAATTGTTTTTTTTCTAATTTCTATTTCCTCATTTTCTCTTCTCCTTGCAGGAAATCATACCATATTCTTCTCTGAAGAATATTGTCAATAGCCTCCTTCTTGCTAACTGCATTGGTAAACATTATAACAGACCACTCCTAATATACCCAGTGTCTCCATGCTTTTCCTGTGTAGGAAAATAATAATAGAACAATGCATAGTACATCTTCTGTCTCATTTGTTTTCCTCTTTTCACTCCAATGCAGTCTAGTTCTATAAGGAAATTATTTTCTCTTAGAAAAGAAATGGTAGTCAGGTGCAGGTGGCTCATGCCTGTAATCCTAGCTACTTAGGAGGCTGAGATCCAAGGATCGTGGTTCAAAGCCAGTGCAGTCAGGATAGTCCGTGAGACTCAGATCTCTAATAAACCAAACCACAAGAAAACCGGAAGTGGCGCTGTGGCTCAAGTGGTAGGGTGCTAGCCTTGAGCTGAAGAGCTGAGGGACAGCACCCAGGCCCAGAATTCAAGCCCCATGAAAAGAAAATAAATGGTATTGTCTGTCTTTAACAGTATCTGCCTTTATCTTAGGTTGAGAAGAATAGTAAAAAAAAAAAAAAAGACTATTTTGTTTAATTAGCTATTAAGTTTAGTGGTGCTAGGGTTTGAACTCCGGTCCTTAAGTTGCTTGGCCTGATTCCTTGGCAAACATTTTATCATTTGAGCTATAGTACTAGCCCTATTTTTGCTGGTTATTTTGGACATAAAATCTAACTAACTTTTCTGCCCAGGCTAGCTTTGGACTGTTATCATCCAAATCTTAGTCTCATGTGTAGCTAGAATTACAGGCAACAAGCCACTGATGTCTGACAACAAAACCATTCTTTTGTTTATTAAAAACATTTATTTTATCTGTGTTATTTGGTAAATTATACATTCAGAAAAAATGATAGGATATATTGAAGATCTTAGTAGAATAATAAATTACATGAAGCTTTATGGAAATGTTTACAGTACCAAATTAATTGTTCATAGGGACCAGAATTGCCGTTGAATCTCAAATACTCTTGTACAATGTCATGAGTTTTATTTGAAGAAATGGTTGTGGCATTTTGAATATCTTAGAATCAGAGGGCAGAGGCTTAGATCACTAATGATGTGTAATATGGTATATTAAAACACATTCTTTTCACTTTGAATTCTATTTCTTTTTATACCACTAATGTTCTTTTACTAAAGAATTTATTTCCTAAATTATAAAAGAAATGTTATGAATAGTTACATGGTATTAAAATACTACTACTATTATTTTCTAACTATGTCTGACTTGCCTTTTGTGGAAGGACAAAAGAGAGGTAGAATGTTCTTGATTAAGCTTTGTCTTTTAAATAATTTATGTTTTAATCATTAATACTTTTTTCTTTCACTTTTTCTTGTTCTATTCATTTCCATTCTCTCAGTGTGAAGGACACCCATGAAAGCTGTTAGACTTATCAAGATGAATTCTTAATCTGAGATTTTTCTCTAAGATCTGTAGTCTAATTTAGTGCATTAAATATTGACAAACATGTGATTAATTTCATTTTAATAATCTTCAAAGAGAACTTCAAGGGTTGGTAGCAGACTCTGCTTTCGCTGAGTAGTTCTCTTCAAGACTTTGTGGCTCGTTTCCTTAGCACTTATCCAACACAATGCCCAGTTATGACAAGAGAGTTTAAAACTACGACTGTGGAATTCTTCTAGTAAAACATGCCTAACACCTCTTAATTAATTTCATCTTATATTTTTGCATTGATTTACTCAGTCTGTTTCTAGGTAGATTACGAGACAGTGGCTCTTTGCTAGCAGTTTCCTCCATCCTTCCTCATACAGATGTTATCTTTCTTGGATTCCAAGGTGGCTGCCAGGGAAATGTCTTAGAGCAAAAAAAGATATAAAAATGAAAGCCAGGATACCTTTTAGCTATTTTCTCAGCCTGGAGTAAGAAGTCATTGTTTTCAGCAAAAGCAGAATAAGTATCTGTTTCATTGCCTTCTCTGTGCATTGATCAGATAGTTTTCTTCTGACTTTTATTATTACTATCGAAAAGGAAGTTTTTATTTCAGTTGTCTCTGTCATAGAAGCAACTGTCTTGTCTATGGCCATACTAACCTGAACACGCCCAACCTGATCTCAGAAGCTAAGCAGCTTCAGGCTGGTTAGTACTTGGCTGGGAGAGTAAAAAGTCTTACTAATTTTTCTTGCTGGCTACTGTAAAGATTTAGTTTAGAATCCCATTATGTGCTTGGAATGTATATTTCTATTTTCCTGTTTAGTGATCATAGGAATTATTGACATTGATCATTTTGTTTTGGAACTCTATTTTACATAAGCTAGTTCTTCCCAATTTATCTTCTTTATTCTTATCATTCTGTCTCTACTTTCTATCTCCTCATCTTTTTTTTTTTTAAAGCAATACTGGGCCAAAATCTCTACCACTTAAGCAACATTCCTAGCATTATGTGCCATTAATTTGTCTGATGCAACCTCAAATTGCAATTCTCCTATTTGTCTCTTGCATACTTGAGATTGCAATCACTTGACTTTGCCAAGAATAACTTTGAACCATGATTCTCCAATACTTAGATAAAGTTGGGATTCCATCTCTTTATGACCCATTTAGAATTTTATTTTTGTATCTACCTTTGGCTTACATTTTTCATCTGTATTTAATTTGTAGTTGAACATGTTTTTTGGAATCTTTATTGTGATTACTTTTTTTAATGTCTTCAATTGCCATTCATTTTGTTTTGTTTCATTATTTTTTCTTTTATTAGGCCCAACTTTACAACCCAGATATTTTAAGTCTTTCAAAAAAATTCAATTCGCGAAACTGTTACGACTTCTTCAAATTTTTAGTGTATTGTCCATTCTTATGAGCTTGTCATTTCTAGTACATGTTTATTTTTTACTTTATAGTACTTGCTTATTTGTAGTCATTTGTTTATTTTTATCTGTAGAATAGGTCTGCATTCTACAGTTGACTATTGCTGGGAATAGAAGTTTACCAGTTTCAATAAATGCAATATAAGTAACTAATAAAAAATAAATTTAAAGCAATTAAGTCTTTTTAATAAACATGCTCATTTCTGTGAGAATTAACTGAGAATTTGTCTTTTCTATTTCATTTTCTGCTGTACTTCTAACCTTGTTTCATATTCTAGCTAAGATTCTGAATGTCAGTAGCCACCAGTGCTGAGAAATATCTCCTTTACTCCAGCATTTCCTCCTTCAAATAATCCTCCTCACAGCTGCAAAATTATCTATTGAAAATGCAAATCAGACTATGCTACTCTCTTTCTTAAAATACTTCCAAGTCCACAATGATAATTCATCATTCACTAAATTCAGCAAGGTCACAGGATAATAAATGGATATATAAAACCTGATTGAATGTCCTATATATGTGAAAGAATAATGCAAAAATAATTTTAAGGGGCTGGGAAGGTGGCTCAGTGGTAGAGTGCTTGCCTTGTATGCCTGAGGCCCTGGGTTCGATTTCTCAGCACCACATAAGCAAAACATAAAAAAGCCGGAAGTGGCGCTGTGGCTCAAGTGGTAGAGTGCTAGCCTTGAGCTGAAGAGCTGAGGGACAGCACCCAGGCCCAGAGTTCAGGCCCCACGACCGGACCCAAAAAAATTTTTTTAAGAAAATATTTCTATCCAGAGTAGTATCAAACACAAAAAAATATTAAGAAGTTTAAGAAAGTATGTGAAAGGATTGCATGATAAAAGCTATAAAACCTTACCAAGACACATTAAAGAAGAGTGAAACAAATGGGGAGTTATTTCATGTTTGTTTTGGAAGACGTCCTATTCCTTCTTCCCCTCCTCCCCTTCCCCCTCCTCCTCGCCCTTCTCCCTTCCTCCTCCTCCTCCTCCTTTCTCCCATTCCTCCTCCTCCTTCTCCTTCTTCTTCTTTCCTCCTCCTCCTCTTTCTTCTGCTCTGCTTCTGCTGCTACTTTTTCTTTCTCTTCCTCTTCTCCTCCTCCTCCTTCTACTCCTGTTCTTATAATTATTGTTATTGTTATTATATTTATATGAATGTCTAGATATTGATCCAGGTCCCTCTACCCACACTAATCAAGTATTCTACTAAGTCTATTTTCAGGCCTCAGTATTATTAAGATGTCACTTGTGCACAAACTTTTTATAACTGTTACACAATTCTAACAAAATATCAGCAAACTTTTTTTTAAAGGAAAAGATATGTTGGTCCTGAAAGACAAAATATGTTGGTCCTGTACAATAAGACAAAGGACCCAAGGTATATTTAAAACATCTTTAAGTAAGATTACTGGAGAAATTGAACTTAGTGTTGTCAACTCTTGTTTACTCTTAAAGTATGGATATTAGGATCGCTTCATGTTAGATATATAGATCAAAGGAAAACAAAGAACAGTATAAAATATTTCGCTAACTTTATGATCAAGTGATTATCAACAAATATGCAAAGATGTTCAATGTGGAAATGATAGTCTTTCAACAAATTAAAATGGCATTATAAAAATAAGTACAATAACTACAGACCAATGTGTAAAAGGCAAACTATACTTTTTGTAACAGATATCTAATTAAGGGTTTGTACTACTACCAATCAATAAGAGGAAGACAATCTAATTTAAGACAGTGGATAAACAATTTGAATAGACCTTAGACATTTTGACAATGATGGTAACTGAAGAACAACAAGCACAGAAAGAAACATTAACAACTTTATTAGGAATTCTATGGTAAAACCATATTGAACTTATATAGCATGTCCACTCACAGTTTAATGATGGTGTAGAGAATTTTGAACTTTCTTTCTTTGCTAACTGGCATATAACATGATCCAGTCACTCTCAAAACAACTTGGAAGTCTGTAAGAATTAAGCACAAATTTTACTTCTAGAAATCTAAATAAGAGAAATAAAAACATGTGCACACACAGACAGATCACAGATGTTCACAGCAGCATTATTTATAAGAACTAATAAGTAAAAATATCATTTATATATCCACAATGGTAAAAGGATAAAATTATTTGTTTTCTATCTGTGCAATGAAATGTTATTTAGTAATTGTAAGTGGCAAACTATGGTATTAAGACAGAAATGGAGCTGAAATGTAGCTAAGTAAAAAAAAAAAGATGCATACAGAAGAACTCCTTTTGGATGATTCCATGTTTCTGAACTATCTGGAAAAAAACAAAGCATTAAATCAGAAAGTAGAGGAATCGTTGCATGGGTCTAGAGGGGAACATATGGTGGGGAGCAAATAGACACAAGTTCTCTTTACAAGCGTGATGTATATCCAGGCAAGAATGTGGTAATAATTATGGCTCTATAGATTTAATAAAATCACAATATTGAACAGTTAATGAAGAGGAATCTTCTGCCATAGATATTAATTCTCAAGCTGTTAAAACAGTCTTTCCTATGATTACATATCAACTGAAGCACTCAGTCACCAACTTGACTGAAAGTGAGACTCATTCACAGTGCTGCTTAACAAGAACTATCTTCTATTCAGAGTTTTGATTTCAACAATTACCTTGGATAACTTATATATTTGATTTGCAAAATTCTAATCTAGAAAACCTACTATATTATAAAACCTTTTTGTTAATCTGGTTTTCTTTAGTTTCAGTTTTATTCTCTTTGACTCATAACTTGAAAATGCTAGTCTAAACTTCTTAACCATCTTAAGGTTAAGTTGCTTAGTATACGTGTATATATTTTTTTCCAAATGCAATGCAACCTCTCCCAGTATGGAGATTTTTATCTTAGATAACTATACATTCCCCAAATAGTAACTGTGCTGTGCCTCGTTTTATTTTTTGGGTAATAGTAGGTATCTGCCAAGATTTGTCTGGGGTAAAAGGAAAATTAGAATGTGTTTCCACCGGAAAGGGAAGTACTTTTAATTTCCACCACAGCATTACCATGAGTATGCAGAATCAACACCCTGAAGCAAGGAATTGGTAGTGTGCAGTTATGGTTTTCTCTGGGATTTATAATGATCATTTTCTATCTAGAAGATTCTAATTCTTGCCTTCAGTGATTTTAGATATGTGCAGAAGACAAGGACCCCAATTCAGAATGCTTAAAACATATACACTAG
>NW_012267219.1:19573595-19575275 GCF_000151885.1 Dipodomys ordii | reverse complement strand
GCCAGGAAACTAATTGTACCATTTTATGTCTAATCTATAAAGAGAATGAACTGAATATTTGCTATATGTGCATTTTTGCCAGAAGTGGACTTCACCAGCTGTGATAACATAAATTGCACTTTGCTGTTGAATCCCGTTATATACTATTTGACTTTCAGGTCTATGGCCTACAGTTGCATTTAGGTTTGAAGTTGATTTTTTTGGCAAGTACTTAAACACTAATGTCCAATTTATTTAAATCTTAATGTCTTTTTATAGCAGCATTTTCCCAGTTTTTGTGTTTATTTTGATTCCCTCTTTTGACCAAATGAAATGTACTCTTACAGATCTTTGTAAAACTGATGTCTGAGAGGTCTTTTATGAGCCCTTATCTACACAGCAGATATCATTCACTTTACATACGGTTATATTTTATGTTATATTAGACAATATGCTTGCTATAATGATGTGATATAGGTATAAGTAATTGACTTACATATTTTTTGGGTGGAATATGGTTTGAATAGAGGTCCTTGTACTTTTGGCATCATGTTTTTGTTTCTTGTTGTTGCTATAACAAATGATCATAAATGTATTGACTTATTAAAATGATCTGTTAGCTCCCAATTCCATAGGTTAGAAAGCCCAGTACAGCAAGTGTCATCTGACTCCCTGGCAAAAGTTTCACAGGATCAAAATCAAGGTGTTAGGAGGGCTACATTTTTCCTGACATCTCTAGCTCTGACTCTGCTTTGAAGCTCATTCAAGTTGTTAGTGGTGTTCAGATGGGATCTCTATTTAATTATTGGTCATTAGCCAGAGGCTGATGTTAAAACTGGAGATTCAATCCTCAGGATCAAAATCCTAGAGTTCCATATGCCAATTCCAGCCACTTGACCCAAACCAAACCAAATCAATAATAATGAAGGTCAGAGAAAGATTATTACTGACCCTGGCATACCTTAGGAAGGAAGCACTTCAGGTACAGGCATGGCTTACTAATTTAAATAGGAAAAGGGTTAGAATAGGGGAGTGAGAAATATTCATTCAACCTCTGGCCTTGTTGGCCCACAGTTCTTTTTCTGAGAAATTTTTATCACTATCATCATTTGGTCAGGATAAAGAAGACGTTGTTACTTGGTGGGAAATCTGTCCCGTACAAGTTCTACTGTTCTGTTTTGGGAGCACCTGTACATCATTCAATCACTCTTGTCCTTCCTAGATTCCATCGTGACTCACAGTGAATGGCTTAGTACAAAGTTGTATACAAAAATAGAGTCATGTTGGGTGCCAGTGACTCACACCTGGAATCTTAGTTACTCAGGAGCCTGAAATTTGAAGATCGCGATTCCAAGCCAGCCTGAGCAGGAAAGTCTGTGAAACTCTTATATCCAATTAATCAGGAAAAAGCCGAAAGTGGCCCTCTGGCTCAAGTGGTAGAGTGCTAGCCCTGAGCAAAACGTTGCTCAGGGATAGCAACCAAGCCCAGAGTTCCAGCTCCGGGACCAGAAAAAAAAAAAAATCGAGGCAGCAATGACAAGTTTTTGTTTGTTTTTTTTCCCCTGGTTTTAGTTAATTCCTGGGCCCAAGAAAGGAATCAGTGCTTTTCAGCAAAAAGCTGTTTAAGCACCAGTTATACTTTCAACTTTTATAATGGCTCACCTTTTTCCTAATCCAATCTGTCTTCATATAGGCAATATT
>NW_012267219.1:19564996-19570375 GCF_000151885.1 Dipodomys ordii | reverse complement strand
TTAATGTTTTAAGTATCCCAAGATATACTCCAATTTCAGATATTTAAGTTGATAATTTAGAAGGAATTAGTATAAAATACCATTTATTTATTTAACATTTGAAAAAAATGTCTTATATTTTTCCCTTTATAGGGTCTTTCTTAAGTTTGTAATAATAATTTTGCTTATCTATTGTGTTATTTTGTTCATTTTTATTTTATATTCATATTCCTTCTGATTGTCCATCTTTTCCTAAATAGAACAGCTCAAAGAACATTATTCCCCCCAACTTCCCTCTTTATGTGTGTGTGTGTGTGCATGTGTGTGTGTGTGTGTGTGTGTGTGTGTTTATTTGGTTGTCTTGTGCACAATTTTCTTAATGAGATTGCCTTATATACAGATATTGTGGTATCCTTATATTTAATAATTTACATTACAATATGTGTTTTTCAAATTTAATGAACTCCCTTAGAATCATTTCAACATATATGGAGAGTAGTAGTTTATAAAGCAATGTGACTTTTTTTTTAACAGAGTAATTATTTTCCTATATACTTGGAGAAAGAGTTAGAATCAAATAACCAGTGACAGACAATTTACTATAATAAAAGTTAAGATTGTAGTTCATTGACTCCTCTTAATAGCTCAGGATAACTTTCCACAATGTAGTACATTTATCACTGTTTTAAAAGATGTAAGATTGTTTTGTTAAGCTTCTGTTTATTAGTCTTATTAGTTTTATACTTTTTTCTTTTGCCAATTATATATCATCTTATCATCAATATGTATCTTTCTATTTATTTTTGTATTTATTAATGTACTTTTATCATTAAGTGTCTGAGCTAATAGCAAATGTGTCATATATCATTTAATTTGTCCTGTAGACATCTTGTGCCATCATGGCTGTTCAGTTTCTGTGTACAAAGAAATGCCCTATTTGTATTTCTTATTCAAACACAGGCAGAAAGAGTGCAGTGAACTTGTCAGTTGTTTGAAATGTTAATTACAGGGTTTAAAGGGGTTGCATGGAGCTAGTCACACAATGAAGTACAAAGCCACAAAGGCACAGCCTGTTCAAAATACTGTGTTTTCAGAACCTGTTTGTCTGCATGTTTTACCATTTATACATGCACATCTAGATTCTTTTTTCCTCCGTTGCTTGAGGTTTGGCTTTAGGACCTCAGTTTTGTCCGTCAAGTATCTACCATTTAAGCCATGCCCTAGTTCCACCTCCACTTTTGATAGAAGATAGGCATAGATGATAAAAGGTGAGGTCCTCAGGTTAAGTCCTGTTGCTTGGTGCTATATATTACTATGATACTTGGCACTTAGTACTTCTTCATTTATTTTGGAAACATGCTAAGTTGAAGAAGTAGTTAGTATCATTGATGCTTTGTACAACGTAACCTTAGCAGCCTTCAGAAGAAAAATTTCAAAAAATAAATCATAGTGTGACAAGACAGTACCTCAGAAGGGTTGAAATGAGGTGATCTGGAAAATAAATACGAAGCTGAATTTTGACAATATTTATAGAACACTTCATTGTAGGAAGTGGAACTTGCCTGAAGTAGTGGCCTGATTTGCATTTAGAAGGCAAAGGGAATAAGATACATAGACTATTCCTTAAGGGATTTTGCTGGGGAAGCTGAGCTTAATATAGAAGTGAGATAGATTTCCTACTTCTCATGGATTTTTGATATTAAGCAGCCCTTGTTGATTAATGAGGGTATTTTGTTTTGTTTTGTTTTGTGTTAGAAACTACAGAGCATCACCATGTTTTATTTAAATAATATGTTACTGAGGTCAGGGTCAGAGTTAGTCTAATTATATTTGGAAATAAGATCAGTGATGTGGGCAGTAGGAAAATTCTCGTAAATGTGCTGCTCACTGGACATCAAATTGTTAGAGAAAAAAGTCAATAGCAGATGTGTTGTTATATATAGTATCAAATTCTTAGTGTAGATTGTATTTAGTGCTATGTTAAATTAAAGAATACTTGCTATTTGCTAAGTTTAATCTGGGGTTGGTGCAAATTAGGGCTTGGAAGACAGAGGGAGAAAAAACCACGCTTCTGAATCCTGCCTGTTATGCTTAATTAACATATTATATTAACCATATGAGGTTTTATAAGACTGGAGTCAAAGTAAGATGCTGACTAAAGTAAATATGAAAATTAAAGGTTTCTTTTCCAAGACAACAAAAAAGTGTGATTTTTTCACTGGTACAGATGGCATAAAAGAATTTTGAATTCATGGAAACCCTGGGTATAGTTAATATGCATTCACCAACAGAAAGCCAAAACTACTAATGAATATTACAATAAAGTTGAATAGGTTGAATATTGATGGAAAATAAAAATATTTTCAAAGCAATTGAATCACAGGTTATTGATATTGTTAGTCAATGTTTCTGTGCAATATTACTCTCATTTCCTTTTTCTAAAGCATGTGACATAACTGGTATTTGAATTTATGTCTTGGCCTCTCATTGGACTTTTTTGTTCAGGTTGGTGTTCTACCACTTCAGTCACACCCCTAGTTCCTTCAGTTTTTTCATAATTATTTACTGAGTATTCTTCAAAGACAGTCTTCTCTACTCTTCAACTGAAACATGAAACTCGCTGAATTGGACATAGTAGAACTCAATGTGTAGCTACTGTCACCTAGGCAGTGACTCACCTTTTCATGTTAAGAATGTGGTTTGCCTGCTTGAAACTAGTATTATTGTTTTGACTACCCCAAGAGGCTGAAATTAGGGCTGGGATAAATGTCAAACTAATGTCAAACTGAGCATGTACCATGTTCCTTCTGCACATCAGCCAACTGGCTCTGACCCTTTTACAGTTTTGTCATTCATGGATGACATTAAGATTTAGGATGTAAACCAATGAAATATAATATATAGAAACTGCTCCAATATTTATAGCACAAGTTTCTTTAAATATATTGAGTGGGAAGTTACTTTCCATACACTTTACAAGGAGTTTTTTTTACACCATAAAAATGGTTTAAAATCCCAATCTTAGGTGTCTTTTGATAGTCCAGTCCTTCCAGTTATAACATTGTATTTCTTAGCACAGAAAGTAAATATTCCAAACTATTTTTATTCTAGGAATATTTGTTTTCTATGGTAAAGAAGCAAAATGAAAATAGTTCACCAAAGGCTATAAAAAAGAAAAGAAATATTACATAATGATATCCAAAATTGTGTATAATCTGCCTCCATCTCTTCCCTCTTTACATACAGTTCCTAGCTCTTTACCTACTCTCCACACTCAGGCACATTTACGTTCCAAAGCTAGTTCTGCCTTGATTTATTGATTTTTCCCTCCTCAGATACCAGCGTGACTGGCACTCAGATTTCTCATATTTCTTTTCAAATCTCATATCACTTCCAAGGCATTAATTGACCATTTGATTAAGTTCTATCAAAAATTCTATCCAAGTAGAACAATTCATATCTCCAACCATTTTATTTCCTCCAATTCTCTACCCACATTCTATTAGTACCTGGTGTATCAAATATAAAGACATTTGTGCTCATTATTGTCTTACCTGTGGAGCAGATGATATAAATTGCATGGCCAGATTTCTCTACTGGTCACTCAGAGATGTGTCTGTGTACCTGTGTTTGGAGAATGGCTCTTGTGTTAAATGAGAGCTTCGTATCCAGAGAGGGCTGGAGTCCAAAAACCTAGCTCCTTCCCTGAAACGACTGTTTTTTGGGGGTATAACACCGGTTTGAAAATTTCTCCCTTGGTTCGATTTGAAACCAGTCATTGATTTAGATGATATTCTTGTTTAGCTTTTTGCCTTTCTGCCTTCTGCTAGAAGCCCTTCTTCACAGAATTGCTCACAAAAGAATGCACAACCTTAGCCTCTGCTTCTATCGAGCCTGATCTAAGATGTTAATAAGCTACTATGTAGTCTTGTGCAAATTTTGAAATACTAGGTCATCTGTATTCTTCACTTACTATGATATACCCAGTACCTGGTGTAGGTAGATGCTCAACTAAGAATTTTGAAAGTATAAAAATTTCTCATAGCATAATGGAAATAATCCTTCCTACCAGTTTTGCACTCTTGTAACCATCTTAAATTTCAATTAAAAAGAGCCCCATTGAGGCTGGGAAGGAGGCTCAGTGGTAGCGTGCATGCCTCGCATACATGGGGCCCTGGGTTTGTTCCTCAGCAATACATAAGCAGAAAAGGCTGGAAGTGGCACTGTGGCTCAAGTGGTAGAGCACTAGCCCCAAGCCACAGAGCTGAATTTCAGACAGCACTCAGACCCAGAGTTCAAGTCCCACAACAAGAGACCCATTAATATACAAATATGATTGCTATCTATCACTGTGGGGTTTTCTGCAGTTCTATAACAATTTAGATCAGACTTTAACTAACTGTGATCTAGTCACAAAATCTAGGCCTATTTTATATCAAATACAAGGTAAGAAAAACGTTTACATGTTGGAAAAGATCAAAAGATCTTTTTTTCAGGATACATGAATTTTTTTTTTTTTTTTTTTGTCGGTCAAAGGGTTTAAACTCTGGGCCTGAGCGCTGTCCCTCAGCTCTTCAGTTCAATGCACGTGCTCTACTGCTTGAGCCACAGCGACACTTCCAGTTTTCGAGTGGTTTCTTGGAGATAAGAGTCTCATGGACTTTCCTGCCTGGGCTGGCTTTGAACCATGAGCCTCAGATCTCAGCCTGCTGAGTAGCTAGGATTATAGGCGTGAGCCACCGGCGCCCGGCTGATACATGAAATTTTTAAAAGCTGTAATTTCTGTGTTTCTAATGTCATTTGGGATCATCCATACTCATTCTTTTTTTTTTCCCTTTGTACTATCTGTGGCTGCTTTCATTCTATAATTACAGAGTTAGTTAACTGCAGCAAAACCACATGGCTCACATAACCTCAAATAAGTGTCTGGCCCACTACATAAAAAAAAGTTTGCTGATCCCAGAGTGAGTCTACCAAATCATGCCTTTGTCCTTTGGATTCTTATCACAGCATCACTTTTGATGATGAAATGTCTGTTTTAACAGGCACCCAGCCATGTCTAAATTCTCTGTTCAAAATGAATTTTCGTTTTTTAAACTGAGAGCTAGTGGCTCACATCTTTAATCCTAGCTACACTGAGATGTGAGGAAAGTGGTTCAGAGCAGCAGTCCAGGAAGCAACGTCTGTGAGAACTCTTATTTTCAATAAACCACCAGAAAGCTGGAAGTTGTGGCACTGTGGCTCAAGTGGTAGAGAGCTTGTCTTGAGCTGAAATGCTCAGGGACAGTGCCTAGGCCCAGAGTTCAAGACCCATGACTTACAACAAAGAATAGTTTTTAACTTGTTCAACCACTTTGGAAAGCAGTGTGGAGGTTCCTCAAAAGACTCCACATAGAGCTC
>NW_012267219.1:19562120-19563491 GCF_000151885.1 Dipodomys ordii | reverse complement strand
ATAAATACACTTCATATTAAAAGTGAATGCAATGGTAATTTTATAAACTTTTAGGATTTAACTATCTTATTTAATAGTTAACCTTAGGTCTAATAAGTTGATAAGCATGAACTTTTCTTTGCTGCCTTTGTTTTGTTTTTGAAACAAAAAAAATTGTAGCAAAAGCTGACCATGAAGTCATGATCCTCCTCCTTTAGCCTCTTTAATAGATTTTATTGTTTATTCTGTCTTTTATCATTTTTATTGTTTATTCTGTTCTTTGCACAAATTTCAGTTAAGCCAAATGTTTTGCTGTGCCAGTTCTCTATTTAAAAAAGGAAGCAATTCAGTAAATGAAATTGGTAAAAAAAAATGTTGTAACTTTAATACACATCCTAAAATAAACTTTAATAAATTTAAACTTTAATTACATTTAAACATTTGTAAAAATCATCATTTTAGATTATATATGGCTAAATATGAACTCAATTGTAAAAATGGAAAGTTTAGCCATTATTCCTAGTTAATCCCAGGAAAATTAATACTAAAACAAAATATATTTTTAATTATATAAGGTTGAATGTTCCAAATCTAAAAATCTATTAAGGACTTTAAGAGGAAAATTTGCAGACATTTACTCCATTTCTACCTAAATTTTTAATTAAACTTTGAATGAGAATTCAAAGTTACATACAAAAGTCAGCAATGTGTGACGTTATCATTTTATTCAGAAGAGTATTTGTAATTGATGTTACCGATTTTATTTCAATCATTTTTTATCTTATTTTTTATTTGCCCATCCTGAGCTTTGAACTCAGGGTCTTGAATTTGCTAGATTTGCTTATACTGATGACATTCTATCACTTAATTGCCATCAGCTCTGTATTTTATTGGTTATTTTTTAAATTTTATGTGAGTAGTTGTATAATAGGTTTCAATTTAACATGGCATTTTATGAATACAAAGCATCTTGATCAAGTGAACACTGCTTAGACTTCCTTCAATTCTGTATTATAGTATGATTATTTCTTTAAGAAGGGGTAAGTATAGACATTGAACTTAGGGCCTTGCAAATGGTAGGGCAAGCATGAGCTTGAGCAATGAACCAATTATTTTGCTTTTAATTTATTTTTTTCAGGTAGAACATTGCATATTTGTTTGGGGAACCACGGACTGTGATCCTCCTATCCTTTTCTCAAAAGATCTGAGATTACACAGAAAAAAGAACCATGCTTGAGCCTTTAATATTATTTTTTTCAAAAATAATTTTTATTGTGAAAATACCGTACAGAGGGGTTACAATTTCATGGGCAAGATAATGAGTACATTTCTTATCAAACATTGTTGCCTCCTCCTTTGTTTCCCCTTACCAACCCTTCTCATCTCGACCCC
>NW_012267219.1:19560306-19562070 GCF_000151885.1 Dipodomys ordii | reverse complement strand
TATGTGAGTAGTTGTATAATAGGTTTCAATTTAACATGGCATTTTATGAATACAAAGCATCTTGATCAAGTGAACACTGCTTAGACTTCCTTCAATTCTGTATTATAGTATGATTATTTCTTTAAGAAGGGGTAAGTATAGACATTGAACTTAGGGCCTTGCAAATGGTAGGCAAGCATGAGCTTGAGCAATGAACTAATTATTTTGCTTTTAATTTATTTTTTTCAGGTAGAACATTGCATATTTGTTTAGGGAACCACGGACTGTGATCCTCCTATCCTTTTCTCAAAAGATCTGAGATTACACAGAAAAAAGAACCATGCTTGAGCCTTTAATATTATTTTTTTCAAAAATAATTTTTATTGTGAAAATACCGTACAGAGGGGTTACAATTTCATGGGCAAGATAATGAGTACATTTCTTATCAAACATTGTTGCCTCCTCCTTTGTTTCCCCTTACCAACCCTTCTCATCTCGACCCCACCCCACCCCCCTCCACCAAAGTTGTAAAGTTCGTTTTTCAACATAATGTCTTGTACATCTCATTGTTGCAATGGGTCCACCTGTACCCCTATTTAAGCAATTTGTTTTTACTCTTCCCCTCCACAAATTATGCCAACATCAAATACAGTGAAAACGGGGGTTATATCATGGGGGAGGGACATACAAAGCAACAAAGAAATCACATAGTACCTCATAAATATGTTAGAAACCATAGCAAGAAAGAAAAAACATTTGAGTCCTTATCTTGGGGTTCATTTTGCCTAACATCAACTTACCTGAGGTTCTTCAAAAGACTCCACATAGAGCTCCCCTATGACCCAGCCATCCCACTTTTGGGCATTTACCCGAATGATCACAAACAAGACCATACTAAAGCTACTAGCACAACTATGTTTATTGCAGCATTATTTACCATATCTAAGATATAGAACCAACCTAGATGCCCCTCAGTAGATGAATGGATCAAGAAATGTGGTATATATACACAATGTAATTCTATGCCTCCATCAGAAAGAATGACATTGCCCCAATAGTTAGGAAATAGAGAGACTTGGAAAAAATTATATTAAGTAAAGTAAGCCAGACCCAAAGAAACATAGGTCCCTTATTTTAATATTATCTTTGATTCAGGAAGTCATCTCTTTCTCATATATCTAGCCTTAAGATTTCAACACATTGCTCTTGTTTTTTTTCTATTTTTCTGTACATTCAAAGACTGATATCGTCTGTTCCAGGACAATCAAAATAATTTATAATGTAACAAATTCAAGTTAGTTTTATATTTTTTTCAAAGCTAACTCATATCTACAACCAGTTGTGCAATAGCTCCATTTTGACCTTGAGTAGAATTTTCTAACTTATCTGTAACTTGACCACCTGAATTCCATCAATTTCCAAAGACTCTGTTCACAAAGCTGAAATAGATTTCACATCTGTAATAGATCACAATCTTTCAATTGCTTAGGCAGAAAGTTTGAATCATCCTAGTTTTAATTTCTTTCACAAAATATTAAAATCTCTACCTTTAATAGATAAGAATGTGTTCATATATGTATTTTTACATTATCTTCTCTCTTTGACCCATACTACTTTTTTAATCATATTAGTCTCAGAATGGTCTTCAGAATTCTTTTTAGAATGATATTTTTTTCATATCTGAGAAGATCACTTCCTCACTTCATATAGGTTTTTATTTAAAATATCAAAGTATGGAGGATGATCCCTTACCATTCCACATAAAACAAAGTCTTCTATTTTTTT
>NW_012267219.1:19549872-19552826 GCF_000151885.1 Dipodomys ordii | reverse complement strand
TATGCTGTGCAGAGGAAAGCACTTATAACAATCAACTGACAACAGAAATTGAGTAAATGAGTTCAAAATTGTTGGTGCACCTAATACACACATACACACACATACACATACACACGAAGTAATTCCTACATTAGGGAAAATGGTGAGTAAACAGGGAACTTCAGAATTATGTACTGAATAGACCTATAATTGAACAGAAAACTGGTATGAATAAGATAATTAAAAAAGAGACTTAGAGAACAAAGAAGCAAACATAGAAGGACAGGAATTTGGAGGTCAGACTTCAATTTCAGTATTGAATTGGAAGGCTTAAGTAAAGAGAGCATCAGATCTGTCAGGAGGGAGTCTGTGATGCTGACAGTCTTGAAAGCCCTGGTAGATCATGTATATAAAAAATTATTTGAGGGCTTGGAAGGCATGCATGAGGCCTGGGTTCGATTCCTCAGCACTACAGAAGCAGAAAAAAAAAGCTGGAAGTGGTGCTGTGGCTCATGTGGTAGAGTGCTAGCCTTGAGTTGAAGAGCTGAGGGACAGCGCCCAGGTCCAGAGTTCAGACCCCATAACTGACCAAAAAAAAAATTAAATGAAAAAAAGGGCTTCATACTTGTGTAATGTAGGAATAAAGCAACATTTAAAATTATATTCACAGAAAAGAATTTTATCATTAAATGTGTTGTTTTGAAAAATAAAATTTCAGATATAGCCCCTTCATCACCTTCCTAAAACATCACTTTTTGCCCTTCCTAATAATTCAGTTAAACAGAGATCTAGGACCCTTGAATCACAGCTAATTGTAAAGCTTTCAAAATTAGCAGAAATCTTCCATTATGGCACCTCTGATTATGTTTATTAGTATTTGTTATTTGGTAAAGAATCCCATTACAGTGTAATTGCATGCATTTTAACAGCTGCATTATTCCCAGTCATTTGAAGAGGGCTGTAAACTGAGTCTCTTATATTAACAGAGATTTCTTAAAAACAGTAAATAGTAAGTCAATTTTATTTTAAGGGACTGTGCAGGAACATAATTACTTCACTGCTTTTCATTTCACTGTTGCTTCTTATAAACAGATAAATAGTTGTGATTTTTTTAAGTAATGGCATTGTCAAAATAACGTATGAAAGCTTTCTTTGCATGTGGTTCACTGACTTACAAATAAATTTAATGTCGTTTTTTCTTAATTTGAAAGGGAAATTACAAAATGGCAATAGGTAGACCATATTCTCTTTATAACTTGTATAACCCACTTGATTAATTGTATGTTTTCATTTCTGAGCTCATTCAGACTTACAAAAGCTAATGTTAGGTGGACAGTGGTGGCTCCCTCCTGTTATCCTAGCTCCTCAGGAAGCTGAGACCTGAGAATCATGGTTTCAAGCCAGCCTGGCAGAAAGGTTCATGAGACTCTTATTCTAATTAACCACCCAAAAACTGGAAGTAGTGTTGTGGCTCAAAGTGGTAGAGCACTAGCCTTGAGCAAAAGGGCTCAAGGACAGTGCCCAGGCCTCAAGTTCAAGCATCAGGACTGACCAAAAAAAAAGCAAATTGAATTGTTGACACATAACTGAGATTAAAATATAAATGGCTGGCTGTGTGAAAGACATTAGAAAAAGGATTCTGAGAACTACATATAAGACAGAATATTTGTGGGTTATGTTTAAAAAGTGTCCACTATATTGAAGACCTGGTGAGGCAGTGAGGCTGGTATAGGCACTGAATTTGTGGTGAAGTTAAGGCTCGCATTTATGCTGTAATTTGTAAACCAAAATAAGTAATTTGTATTTTATTGTAAGGTATGGAGTAATGAAGGACATGATCCATATGAAATACATAAGTCTGTAGAAGCAAATGGAGGAGGAAGACAAGAGATCATCTGGAGTAGTGTTAAGGAGAATATTCTAGGAATTTCTGTGGTAAAGATAGTCATGACCAGAGTCATGACTATGTTACCTTTAGGGTTAGCTTTAAGGAAATCTTATTGAAAAGGAGGACCTGGGGACTGAGAAAGGATGTAAACCAAGGATTAATAGCAGGATTGAAGCTTTTCCTTCTTTAGTAAATGTTAGGATTTTTTCCCTAAAAGGAATAATAGCAAGAGAAAGACAATTTGGAACTACAGAAAATGATAGTTAATTTTTAAACTCATAAAGCTTGGGTCTACGAGATGCCCAACAAAAATGTCAAATGACATTTTTTAATGAAAATTTGAATCTCAGAAAGAATCTTTTAATATACAACTTTAAAAGTCCTTAGTAGGAAGGAGTCCTTAAAGTGACAGAACTGAATGAAAACTCCTTGAGGAAAGAAGTACACAGAAAGAAGACATGAAGCCTCTGGAAAGCAGGATCTTTGAGCTTGCTCCTGCTGTCATACTAATTACTCTGCACTGAGGGCTTAAGCAACAAACCTCTGTTTCTAGTACATTTGGAGGGTGAGGTCATTATTAAAGTGCTGAATGATCCAGTTTTGGAAAAAGTGTGCTTCCAAGTATGCAGAGAGTACCTTTCTGCTTTGTGCTCTATAGCACAGTGTCCTTCATGGACACTGATCTCTTTGATAGTGGCCTCATGACCTCAGCTAAACCTCATTACTGCCAAAGGCCACATTGCTAAATATCATGATATTCGTGTGTGTATGGCTGAACCTATGAATTTTATAAACATTATTTTCTTATAGCAAACATGAACAGTATGAAGAAGAGAAACTAGAGAGGAATAACATGTTGGAAGTATTATGGGAGACATAAACCAGGAGGCTGAGATCTGAGGATCGAGGTTCAAAGCCTGCTGGGGCAGGAAAGTCTGTGAGACTCTTACCTCCAATAAACTACCAGAAAACCAGAAGTAGGGCTATGGCTCAAACCATTTTTTGGAGTTTCTGGGAAAATATAATTACTAAAATGTAAATTGTCCTTTTCTAAATAATACAAACCTATGTCAAATGGCTAACAGAT
>NW_012267219.1:19547666-19549822 GCF_000151885.1 Dipodomys ordii | reverse complement strand
TTTTTTCTTGTTATTTGTCAAAACTCCAGACTATAAAAATTGTAGACCTTGTATTAATTATAAGGAAGGTAGTGTTATAGAATTTTTGTCATATAGACAGTATTGTTACAATGTTCTTTTGAGATCTATCAACACAAAATAATGAACAATTTTCATCCAACTAAGGAACTCATCCAGAGTCTTCAATTTTATATATCTACTCTGCTGCTCTTAGATATTTGGCCTTAGAAAAGTCTCTTGATTTTCTGGAATGTTAATTTTCTCATCGGTCAAATAGAAATATAATTAAACCAGCTTTTTAAGTTTTCTCTGATGCACTGAAAGCTGTTTATTAACCCTGAGAAAAAGCTCTGTTGTTATCATTTAATATCTTCTGATAAACGTAGTTGTGCTGGTAGCTTTAGTATGGCCTTGTTTGGGGTCATTTGGGTAAATTCCTAGAAGTGGGATTACTGAGTTATAGGGGAGTTCTATGTGTAGTCTTTTGAAGACTCTCCATACTGCCTTCCAGAGTGGTTGAACAAGTTTACACTCCCACCAACAATGCAGTAGGGCTCTCTTCTGGCCACATCTCCTCCAGCATCTGTTATTAGATTTCTTGATTATAGCCATTCTAACAAGGTTAAGGAGGAATCTCAATGTTGTTTTGATTTGCATTTCTTTTATGGCTAGAGAAGTCGAACATCTCTTCATGTGTCTCTTGGCCATTCTTATCTCTTCTTCAGAGAAGTCTCTCTTTAAGTCTTTAGCCCACTTGTTAATGGGATGGTTGGTCCTTTGAGGATTTGTTTTTGGAGGATTTAGTTCTTTGAGTTCTAAGTATATTTTGATCTTAGGCCCTTGTCTTTTATATAGCTATGAAGATCTCCCAGTCTCTGGGCTTTCTATTGATCTTATTAGCTATGTCTTTTGCTATGCAGAAGCTTGCATTTTTATGCGATCCCATTTGTCCAACGTTTCTTTGATTGTTGTGTTCTGGGTCTTTATTAAGAAAATTTGGCCTGTGCCAAGCAGCCCTAGAGTTTCTCCTATTCCTTCCTGTAATGTTTTCAGGGTGTCTGCTTTGATTTCAAGGTCTTCGATCCATTTGGAGTTGATTCTGGTCCAGGATGATATATAAGGATCTAATTTTAGTTTTCTATGGGTGTTAATCAATTTTGCCAGCACCATTTACTGAAGAGGCTGTCTTTCTTCCATTCTATTTTTTAGCTTCCTTATCAAAGATTAGGTGGCTATAGGTCTGTGGGTTCATACCCCTCAGTAGATGAATGGATCAAGAAAATGTGGTATATATGCACAAAGGAATTCTATGCTTCCATCAGAAAGAATGACACTGCCTCATTTTTTAGGAAATAGAAAGACTTGGAAAAATTATATTAAGTGAAGTAAGCCAGACCCAAAGATATAGGTCTCATGATTTCCCTCATTTAGGAGTAACTAGTATATGTCTATGATAATTTTATCAGATGAGCAGAAAAAACTCAAAAGCTATGTACACATGATTATATATGATGATGCTAAGTGAAATGAAACCCAAGATATGGACACAAAAGGCCTCTCCGAGTTGTTGTTGTTTTTAATGTACTCTGTGATTTTTTTTGTTTCCTTTGTATGTTCTTCCTCCTATGGTATATCCCCTGTTGTCACTGTACTTGACTTTGGTACCCTGCATATTGTATGTACATTTGTCTAATTTGTGGAGGGGAAGGGGAATAACGAAACACTGAAACAATGACACAGGATGACCCATTGCAACAATGATACACACAAGACAGTGTATGGGGCGGGGAAGGGATAGTGGGAGAGAACAAAAAGGGAAGGGGTAACAATGGTAACGATGCTCAACAAGATATGTACTTGTTCCCTTACTCATGTAACTGTAACCCCTCTGTAGAGCATCTTTACAATAAATTAAAAAAATAATCTCTTGTCACAAATTTGGGCTAGCCAGGTGCCGGTGGCTCACGCCTGTAATCCTAGTTACTCAGGAGACTGAGATCTGAAGATCACAGTTCAAAGCCAGCCAGGGCAGGAAAGTCCCGTGAGACTTATCTTCAATAAACCACTAGAAAACAGGAAGCGGCGCAGTGGCTCAAGCGGTAGAGCGCTAGCCTTGAGCTGAAGAGCACAGGGATAGCGTCCAGGCCCAGAGTTCA
>NW_012267219.1:19537983-19540041 GCF_000151885.1 Dipodomys ordii | reverse complement strand
TGGCTGATAAAATTTCTTTGATAATTACATGTATTATTTAATTTTCCTTTCTTTTTCTTACACAAATTAATCATATGTCTCTCCAGTCTGAGCTAGCCTTGAGCTGAAGAGCTGAGTGCTAGCCTTGAGCTGAAGAGCTGAGGGACAGCACCCAGAGTTCAAGCTCCACCACCAACTCCCCCCCCCGCCAGAAAAGTGCTACTGACATTTGTTTTGGATTTAATGAGTTTAGTTATTTTAATTATTAGTTTTCCAAGAGTGGCATATTTGCATACTGGAGTGTATGGGCCTGTCTGCATCAGGCTTGCACATTTGAGCTAGAAGCTGCTCCTAGACAAATGCAGCCTGGTGTGAGTCTCAGAAAAGGGAGCGGTGCCCTGTGTGTTTCCTAGCCTCCGTTTTTCTTAGTCCTGTCCACCAGACAGCTGGATAGGAAATGTCTATGCTTTTTCACAGGTTTACCAGTAGTAACCAGTCTGTTCTTATTTTTCTTTGCTCCGTTATCCACTTGGAAATCTCAACTTAAAGCTTCTTTTTTCTTTTATTTTCTTACCTTTCCACATAATGTACAGCTTCTTCTCACAAAGTTACTTAAAATGAGCAAAAAAGTTCAGGGAGTGTTTATAGAGAAAAAAAGAAAAAGAAAAGAAAGAAAAACTGCCTACCAGGTGTGTGGCTGCATGTTTGATATCTTTGCTACTCCGGAGCCAGAGACCGTGGAGGAAAGCCAGCCCAGGAAAGTCAGAAGGAACCAAGGGAAGGATGGAAAAAAAAGAAAGGAAGGAAGGCAGGAAGGAAGAAAAGAAGGAAGGAAAGGAAAAAGAAAGGAAGAAAGGTAGAAGGGGGAAAAGAAGTTATACATAAGTATGCTTTTGTAGAAACAAAGGTTTCGAATTTCTGACCTACTAAACCAAAACCTCTGTTTGGAAATCATATTTTTTTGTTCTTTTCTGGAATAGTGACACCATTAACATTCAGGTTGTACCTAGCTCATGGAGAGACTGCCGAGTGAAATTAAAGTGATAAACAAGACAAAGTCTTGTCCTAGAAAAGGTTCTGAAGAGTAAGTAAGACAGATATTTGGAGGCATCTGAAACATTTTGGAAATTGTTTTCAGTGGCTGATATGGAATGTGGCTAGGAAAAACCATTTTTTGGAGTTTCTGGGAAAATATAATTACTAAAATGTAAATTGTCCTTTTCTAAATAATACAAACCTATGTCAAATGGCTAACAGATTTTTTTTTAGGTCAAGTGGCTGATAAAATTTCTTTGATAATTACATGTATTATTTAATTTTCCTTTCTTTTTCTTACACAAATTAATCATATGTCTCTCCAGTCTGAGCTAATAGTTGTTTCAGGTGAGAAATTATAAATGGTTTTATTTTATGAATCAGTATTTCAATAATCCAGAAATAATTTTCTGAAACACATCACTTCATATAGCACTTTAAAAATTTGAATAAGCTTCAGGGCTTAAGAGAGATTTACTGAAAAATGTCACTTGAAGAGCAAATTCTTTTCAGTAACAAGTCAAAATTAAAAGAGAGAAGGCAGAATTTTTACTTTTAGTTCAAACTCATTATACATTTAAATCATCTTTATGAAACAAAAGTTAGAAATTCAGGGGAATCCGTATGTTCCAGTAATCTTTTTACTTCTGTTATTAGACATATTTAGCTATGATTTGTTTAAAAAAACCAACTATTATGGAGTCATAATAAAACTATAGTTAAGATTTAAAAAATTTACTTCCACATTAAAGAACATCTTGCTTTTCAAGAGGATGAAGTCAAGGTCAAAAGGTAGGACAGCATGATGTTTGAGGATAAAATAGTATCTTTTCATATTATAGAGAAAAATCTAGCAGGAACAAACACAGGACAAGACTAGTTGGATTCCATTTTAATAGGTTATCTTCTTTACAACCTATGTTCAAACAAGTGTCCAAAATAATTTTTTAATTTCGTTACTAAGGGAAGAATTCATGACATAGTTTAAGAAAGTATTCAGTCAAGGGCTGGGAAGGTGGCTCAGTGGTAGAGCGCTTGCCTTGC
>NW_012267219.1:19532377-19534933 GCF_000151885.1 Dipodomys ordii | reverse complement strand
AGGACAGTAGCCTCACGATGCAAGGCAAAGACACCATAATTGGAAGGAAGACAATCTTTTGTGTCTATAGTTGAGTTGAGAGGAATAGAATACTGATTCCTGACTAAAATTTTGAAAGAAGAAAATCCTTTGTGATATTGTTAGATCAGAATAAAAGACTAAGTCATACTGCAAGACTCTGTCAAATCATGGTATCTGTAACTATGCACTTTTGGATATGCTTGAGAGTGGGCCATTCATTAGTCATAACTGAAAACACCAAGTGGTACTGAAATGCATCTTACACACTTACAACTCGACTCCTACTCTAAGTTTCTAAGTGTATTTAGCTCATGTATAGTCAGATAAAAACTGACATAGGTCCCATGGTTTCCCTTATTTGCAATACGTAATATATGTCTGAGACAAAAAGGTCAGGTAAAACAATGTTAGGTGAAATGAAACCCAAAATATGGATTCAAATGTTTTTTCTTTCTTGCGATTGTTTCTAACATATTTATAAGGTGATTATTTTGTTGCTTTGTATGTCCCTCCCCCACGGTATAATTCCTGTTTGTTTTCACTCTATTTGATGTTGGAATAATTCAGGGAGGGGAAGGGAAAAAACAAATTGTTTAAATAGAGGTGGGGGTGGGGGGATGGAGATGGGAGGGCAGGGATGGTAGAGAAAAAACAAAGGAGGAGGCAACAATGCTTGATAAGAAATGTATTCATTACCTTCCTCATGTAATTATAACCCTTCTGTACAGTATTTTCACAATAAAAAAATTTAACAACTGACTTAAAGTTAAAGGAGAATGTATTCATAACTAAAGGATTTTAGGATTTCTGTCCTATACAGAAAAATTATTAGCAGGATTTTCTTTGAGATGGATCAATAGGAAGTATAAGCATGTCATCTAAAACTATTATGATGGCACATTAACCTAAACTCCAAAATACTAAAATAAAATCCATAGTATTGTACTTTGTTAGAGCTATTGTTAAGCTTATAAAATGTGCCTTTGAAGTCACTTGCGTAGTAGGTGGTAACAGGTTGATATGTGTGTCCATTTTAGTTAAGTGCATGAAATTTATTAATTGTAGTAAGAAGACAAATAAGATTTCTGCTGTCATGGAACCTATGCTGTGCAGAGGAAAGCACTTATAACAATCAACTGACAACAGAAATTGAGTAAATGAGTTCAAAATTGTTGGTGCACCTAATACACACATACACACACATACACACGAAGTAATTCCTACATTAGGGAAAATGGTGAGTAAACAGGGAACTTCAGAATTATGTACTGAATAGACCTATAATTGAACAGAAAACTGGTATGAATAAGATAATTAAAAAAGAGACTTAGAGAACAAAGAAGCAAACATAGAAGGACAGGAATTTGGAGGTCAGACTTCAATTTCAGTATTGAATTGGAAGGCTTAAGTAAAGAGAGCATCAGATCTGTCAGGAGGGAGTCTGTGATGCTGACAGTCTTGAAAGCCCTGGTAGATCATGTATATAAAAAATTATTTGAGGGCTTGGAAGGCATGCATGAGGCCTGGGTTCGATTCCTCAGCACTACAGAAGCAGAAAAAAAAAGCTGGAAGTGGTGCTGTGGCTCATGTGGTAGAGTGCTAGCCTTGAGTTGAAGAGCTGAGGGACAGCGCCCAGGTCCAGAGTTCAGACCCCATAACTGACCAAAAAAAAAATTAAATGAAAAAAAGGGCTTCATACTTGTGTAATGTAGGAATAAAGCAACATTTAAAATTATATTCACAGAAAAGAATTTTATCATTAAATGTGTTGTTTTGAAAAATAAAATTTCAGATATAGCCCCTTCATCACCTTCCTAAAACATCACTTTTTGCCCTTCCTAATAATTCAGTTAAACAGAGATCTAGGACCCTTGAATCACAGCTAATTGTAAAGCTTTCAAAATTAGCAGAAATCTTCCATTATGGCACCTCTGATTATGTTTATTAGTATTTGTTATTTGGTAAAGAATCCCATTACAGTGTAATTGCATGCATTTTAACAGCTGCATTATTCCCAGTCATTTGAAGAGGGCTGTAAACTGAGTCTCTTATATTAACAGAGATTTCTTAAAAACAGTAAATAGTAAGTCAATTTTATTTTAAGGGACTGTGCAGGAACATAATTACTTCACTGCTTTTCATTTCACTGTTGCTTCTTATAAACAGATAAATAGTTGTGATTTTTTTAAGTAATGGCATTGTCAAAATAACGTATGAAAGCTTTCTTTGCATGTGGTTCACTGACTTACAAATAAATTTAATGTCGTTTTTTCTTAATTTGAAAGGGAAATTACAAAATGGCAATAGGTAGACCATATTCTCTTTATAACTTGTATAACCCACTTGATTAATTGTATGTTTTCATTTCTGAGCTCATTCAGACTTACAAAAGCTAATGTTAGGTGGACAGTGGTGGCTCCCTCCTGTTATCCTAGCTCCTCAGGAAGCTGAGACCTGAGAATCATGGTTTCAAGCCAGCCTGGCAGAAAGGTTCATGAGACTCTTATTCTAATTAACCACCCAAAAACTGGAAGT
>NW_012267219.1:19519493-19528722 GCF_000151885.1 Dipodomys ordii | reverse complement strand
AAAGAAAGTATTCAGTCAAAACCCAGCTCTAACAACAACAAAATAAAACAGCAAAAATATATTCTGTCAACAGGAAACTTTACTGAGGCCATTATGTTCAGAAAGCTTCCAACTAACTCTATAGAAATATTAAGATTATGTCTCTTAAGATTTGGTCATAAGTAAGGGCAGGATACTTTATTGGTTTGTAGTCAGATATGCAAAGTTTCCATATGAAAATAAGTCAGTCTGTTCCTTAGTACATTCCCAGAGTTTTCTGATGACATTTCACTATTATACCCTTAGCAAATAGATGATGACATTAAGAATGCAGCCACAACCACAAACATGACAGAGAAATTAAAAGGCTCAGAGTTTTCTTGTTGACAGTATGCAAATTCATACCACATCAAAGCAATAGTCATATTCAAGCTCCTCAAGCTACAACTTATTTGCATTTGGTTTGTGAACATCTTTTTTTCCTCTCAAATATCTGAAGATAGTACTATCATTTGTGTTTTAGCTGTCAGGAATTAAATTTCAGAACTAGACTCAGGCTGTACATCTGTCCTGTATCAGAGTCAAGATAAAAAAATCTAGGCATCCTGCCTCCAATGTTTGATTTGGTAACTAACTTCCCCGTATTAATATCAACACTGGACTCCCTGATGCAAACTCAGCTTCTTTACTGAATTTCTGGTTGCAAAAATGCTGGGTAAATTTGGCTGTCATTCTTCTGAACCCTACTCACTCAGACAATTACATAACGCAGCACTGAACATTACAGAATGAGGTCATCGAGTTGCCTTAGGAGACCAGAATTCCAAATTCACAAAATGAAAAGCATTTAGATAGCGTGAAGTCAATTGAAGTAGTGATGACTTGAACAGAAATATAAGTTTTCTGGGGAAACTATCTTCTATCTAAATTCATTTATTGTACACTGAAGTTCGAATGTAGCTACTTGTGCTTGATAGGCAGATGTTTTCCAGTTGAGTCACAACCTTAGTTTTTTCCCTTTTATTTTTGCTTGAGGTAATTTTCAGAGAGGACCATGAGCCACCTACTTTTGCCTTTCTACCAGGCCCAAATTTATTTATGTAATTTGATAACATGTTTTTACTAACATTTTTACCTGGGCTAGCCTTGAACTTCAACCCTCCAGTCTCCACCTCACAAATACCTGAGATTACAGGCATATGTGATCATGATTGGTTCTATTTATTTTTTTGGTGTTCTTGAATAAACAAAAATTACAAGTGGACTTAATTTTCATAATTACATAGAAGCATACAATATACTTTGAATAAATTCACCTCTTATATTCCCATACTGCTCCTTTCTCTTGCTCATACTGAATGTTTTTGTGGGTGTCATTATGCTATGTATATGTGCACATATAACATATATAACATGATAGTATACATATATACATATATACCATGTATGTATACATACATGTATGTATACACACACACACACTATATATATATATTTCTTTGATCTTCTTCACCATTTGGTATCTTTTCCTTTGTCCTTTCCCCTTCCCAATGTACTATCATCATCATCATCATCATCATCATCAGAAATCAACATGGTGTTTCCTCAAAAAACTAAAGGTGGATCTACCTTTTATCCCTGCCTTACCACTTACAATATATATATAAAGTATTGTAAGTCAACATGTGAGAGAATTACTGAATGCCAATTCTGAAAATATCAATGTTTATTACAATTCATAATATAGTCAGAATCAGCATGTGTCCAACACTGAGTAAGAAAGGAAAAATATCATTTCATATATATATATATATAATGTAAAACATATTCTGATATATATTATATATAATGCATGTCTGTCTCACTATCTAGCTAGAATCTGTGTCCATAGTCTATTTTTACTTTATACTTTATATTTTTACTTTATATGTCCCATATTATCTGTGTCTGTGTATCATTTCACTAATAATGATATCTCCTATTGGCTGGTCATTTAAGTTTCTAATAGATAACCACCTTTTATGAATTATCAAGCTAGTATTAATTATTATTCATTATTAGGCTTTATCATCTAAAACCTCCTAAATTAGGTAATAAGACATCAATTTATTTTACAGAACGAATGCCAAGCAATTTTCCCACGTTGAAGGGACTAGAAACTAGAGGACCAAATTTGAACCTATTTGTTGATCATTGAGCTATCTATCTTTAATGTGTGGAACCTTTTGGAGATTTGAGGTACAACTGTCAGGTCCAGCCAGATCCCTTGGGACAATGCCTATGTTGTGTTAGCCAAGGTATCTCAATATCAACTTTATTGTTCAGAGGTTCAATTCTTTAGTAGACTAAAAGCTGACACTTACCAAAGCAATCTATTTACCAGAATGCCAACCTGTTAATATAAGATGATGCATATCTCTAGGTGATCCCACAAAATAGTCAGTGCTATTTTACTTTATAAATTTCATAGTAGGTTAAATTGGACATTCGTTTATCACATTCCTTTAATATTATTGGCTGTGCTTTATGGTAATGCCAATTATATAGAAGTGATGAATACATTTTTCTTCATATGAAATAGAAAGACAAATAAAGTGACATTATCCAATGATTTAGTAAGAGGCATGATAGAGTTAAGTGCACGGTGCTGTGGAAGAAACTGTGCAATCATTTCCGCTAGCCTGAGGGAGGCAGGAAAAGCCCCTGAGAGGAGGTGATGCCTGGGCTGAGTAAGACTTACAAGAGCTGGAGTGCTTGCTAGACATAACAATCTGTAGGGCAGAACTACTGGAGCATAGAACAAGTGCCTTATTCATTATAATATGAATGCTAGATCTCTTATGGGAGCATGGTAAAAGTGAAGTGAGAAAAGCCATACAGACTTGTATGGACAAAGTGGTTTGATGGCACTTCCTCCTAAGAATGAGTACCTTTCTCTAGAATTTTGAGTATAGAATTTTACCTGCATTGGAATTTTATTTTTTTCTAAGACTATTGTTATAAATTAGTATCCAGAGACCAGTAAAGATGTTATTTCTCTCATCAAAGACCACTAACCTCCCTTCAGAAATCTTTGTATGCAATTTACTTCAGTCCTTCAAACATTTACTAAGTATTTCTATTTTCCTCCAATTACTACGTGGCAATCCTGAAATGTTTCCCTTTTTCTCTTCTCATGCTTCAAATTCTTCAAAAGAGCTTCATTATAAAGAATTGTTCCCAGAATCAGCCTTTTTGATTTTGGGGACACTTATTAACTCTATGACCTTTGTCAAGTAAAATTAAAACCCTTAAAGATCCAGATGCATCATCCTGAACATGGTGGAAATAGTAATAGCAAAGAGAACTAAGATGCCTTTAAAGAGACAACAGGGCTCTTAACAAGGAATCAGCTACAGGAAATGCTGGGTGGATGTTAATTATCCTGTTACCAAGTAAATTACTGGACAAACCACACTCAGTATGCTTCACAAAACAAAATGTATTTCTCAGAATGCTTCTAGTGGTTCCCCAGATGGATACATGTTTAGATTGAAATAGCCTTAAGGCTGAGAATATGTCACAGTTTATGTCTTCCATAGACAAGCTCTTTCTAGTGCCCCATGCTGATGGAAAAACTGTCATTGTTCTGATTCCCCATTAGACTCCAAATGCTATGAAAGCTTTGACCTTGATTTATCTATCATCATGGCCTCCCTTGTTCACAATATACACTCAGCCACTGTTTTTGAAGCAATTAATGGTAAGGCACAAAGAAAACACTGATACTGGATTGGTCTATGTCCAAATTAAAGGCATAGAATGAGTAAATAAGCCTCTCCCTTTAGCTTCCATAGGAAAGATTTATAAAACTTGGTTTGTGTGTTTCTCGTCTCTTCTCCGACTCTCAGGAAATTTTCCCTGTAAAGTTGCCAAGGAAACAATAATAGCTTAATCCTGGCAGAGGAGGAAGATGCCTCATTAACAAACTCAGATTTATGATTTGAATGCTGCCTTAGGAGCTGGTGTTCTGTGATGAAAGATTGGTGCCAGTATGCATTGTGTAAAAGAAAAAAACGCAAAGCACCTAAATGATTTCAAAAAGTATACTTTGTCTTTTGTTACTCATTCTCTATTCTGCAAACCAAGTCCCTCTGAGATGTTACATAGTAAAAGTGTTGATTGTATTCTATATAATATATTTGACCTCTTTCTTCATAATTTTTATGTTTGATAATTTTGTTAAGCATGGATACAATTTATTGTACAGTGATTAATGTATCAGGTCTTTAATATTTCATCACAAAGTAAATTTAATATTTCATCACAAGGTAAATTTAGCATATTGTTTATTGTCTATTAAAACATTTTGTATTTTTATGAGCTAGAAACCCTGGGATATATAGAAACGCCTTTGCTAGCATAACATCACACAGCCTTGAATGTTTAGGAGTATATATCATTACTGGTGTATAATAGAATAGAAAGCTCACAAGGCCTAGGGCTACAAACTCTTGGTCTTTCAAAGCTTTTTCCAGCATTCACCAGCTGTATGGTCTTGGGCAAGTAATTCACTACTTGGATTATACACTACTTGGATTATTTAGACATTTTACAAAGATTCATTCATTGTGAAAATTTCAGATGATTGCCTCAAGCTGTGCTTTCTAAGTGATGTGTTTGTACATAGGAAATATTTCATCCTATGAACTCTGAACCTTAGAGTATACATATCAGAATGGAAAATACATATTCATTCATTCAGACAGTCAACCATTCCTTCATTCCAAAAGGATTGATTGAATAAAGAACCTGTGGCAGTCTGTGCTACAATCTTAGGATTCGTCTCTTGCTGAACTTTGACAAGGTTGTTTAAGGCCTTACAGACTTAGCTTAGGGGTGTCACAATGTTCAGCTACTGCCATCCCCTGTACTTCACCATGCCTTTATAAGCTCTCCCTTCATTAAAGACCTTTATTATATTCTTTGAGTTCAATAATTTTTCCAGGTGAAATTCTTACTGTTTCAAAAGATTGGGAAAGTTATTGTGCTATTTTGGTATTTAAGCTGGGGTTTGAAATAAAAATGAATGAGTTAACTAACTGGAAATGAATTTTAGGAATGCACATGCTAAGCAGCAAAAGAATCATATGCAAAGGCCCTGAGATAGAATTGATATTTAGGGTGAGGTTTTAATAGTACTGGGGGGCCAGTGTGAATTTGAAGGCACAGTAGAGAGAGAGAGCTTTCCAAAAGAAGCAATCAAAGAAATGGCCAAAAGCAAGATGGGTAAGGCAGAGCCTAGTAACAAGCTTCAGCTTTATTCTGATGTCAATTGGAAAGGTTTAAAGGTTTTTTTACAAGAGTGAAAATGATCTAATTTATAATTTGAGTGAGTGATATTATTGATATTATCCAAAGCATTAAAATGGTAGGCTTGCAGGTGATGAGAAGAGTCACATTAATTCTTTATTTTCAAGAAAGTCATGGTAGGAGTGCTGATTGATTTGGCCTTGAAATTATTTAATAAGCTGAAAATTGCTGGGTCAGAAACTTAATTTGGGGAATTTTAGGGGGAAATAAGGTTTGAATTTAGATTAAATCCATCCAAATTGATATAGACAATCTCAGAGAATGAGTTGAAGCTGAAGAGATTTATTCAGAATTCATTACCACACACAGTGATAGAGCCAGTGTACAAAATAATGTCATGTAGAAGGAGAAAGGAAGTGAAAACCAAGAGAAGAAAGTCTTCAAGGATGGTACACTGGTCAGCTGTGTCAAGCAAAAATGGCAAAAGATGTAAACAGTAAGATAGGCAGGCTTGCCCAAGGTAGTGGGAACAACAGGTTATATCAAGAGAAAGTGAAAGAAGAGGGACATGCTGAGAAATTTTCCAATACAAGAAATAATAAAAATGATTAATTTTGATATAGTCAATCTAATGAACTTTTCAGACTTCTTTTAAAACGTAATCAAATACCAGAAATTCTATCAAAATTATTAAATAATCTAAAGGCTTTAAATCTAATTGCAAACATAATCATTTGATAAAAGTGGTTATTCTATTATTTTATTTTTTCTGGAACTATTTGTACACTTTTTGGGCAATTGGTTAATGAGCTCTAATATACTCTAAATATAATTTCTTTTCCCAGAGAACCTCTAGAATAGTCCCATATATATATATATATATATATATATATATATATACATATACCTATACATAAACATATGCATGCATTAATTTTCTAGAACTGACATTTTGTTTAGGACAACACAATCTATTATCTTTGTTTCTGGAAAGAAACAGTTTAGGAAGTTAGAATTCCAATATCAAAGTGTTGTTTGCTTTTCATTCTTCTGAAGTGTCATTCCCTGGCTTATAGATAGCCATCTGCATGCTGTGTCCTCGGGTAGCCTTCTTCAGTGTGCCCACATCCACTCTTCTCTTCCTCCTCTAATAAACACACCATCCATGTTGGGCTTCTCACCTTACTCAGGTTGCATATTGCGATACTAGACATTAGGACTTCAGTATATGAATTGAGAGAGAATGTAATGTAATGTAATTCACATACATGAATCTGAAAGTTGAAAATGTGATGGCTAACAATTATTGTAAGGTTTTAATTATTTTCATCTTATAGGAGGTCATTTTTGAAACAATAAGTCCTGAAAACTTGATTATTAATTTAAAAACTACTGGAAGGCTTGAAGATACCCTGAGTTTACTGACACAAGTGATGTCAGATTTTATTGATCATTTAAAAGTTTATTTCCAGTCTTCTACTGAATTTGATATCAAACTACTTTTATCATATTTTTCTTTAACTGTCTGATCCTGTTCTTCAGGAATTAAAAAAAATCAGAATATAACAGTAACTGTAAAAAAGAGTGACTTTGTACAGTTCATTTTCAATACAGTGTCTTGTACATCTCATTGTTACAATGTTCAACCTGGATCCTTATTTCAGCATTTTGTTATTTCTCTTCCCCTCCCCAAATTAGGAAAAGATGAAGGGCTCAGCAATCAAATACAGTATAAACAGGGGTTATACCATGGGGGAATAACATATGAAAGAAACAAAAAAATTACAATTTCAGGGTGGGGGAGGGAAGAGTTGGAGAGGTGAGGAGGGAGGAGATAGTAGGGGAAAAAACAAAGGAGGAGGTAACAATGCCCAATAAGAAATGTACTCATTACCTTATTCGTGTAACTGTAACCCCTCTGTACAGTATCTTTATAATAAAAATATATATAAAATGACTTTGAATCTTAATATTCTCTTTTCCTACCTGCATTCAGAAGAAACTGAACTTATGTCATCTGAACCCAATGGCTTTGTACAGAAAATTGCATGATTAATTAAAATAGCTCTCTCATTCACAATATCTGTCAAGAAAAAAAAATCAATGCAAGCAGGAATTTGTAGGGTTATAGCATAGTTAGGCCCTGAAAGTATCAATGAAATTCAAGGTGGAGTTAATTCCAAACCTTCATGGAGATGAGCCCATGCTTCTGGTTACTCAAGTCTCACTCAGGCACCAATTGCCAAACCCTTCTGGAACTGAGCTTTGTCATGCTTAAGATTTCTCCGTTTTGAACTATCCAAGACTTACTTGTTTTCATTCCAGAAGCAGAGCTTTCTTACATTAAAAGACATTAACCCTTTGCGATTTGGTTCAAGCTAATTAATAACAAGCTAATAAATTCATTTAAGTATTGCCTACCTTGGAAAGTGGGGTAAAATTCTTCATTACCAGCCTTTTCTGACTTTTTTTGATAGTATTAGGTTTGAACTCAGGGCCTGGTCGACTAGGCAGATACTTCACCACTGGAGCCATGTCCCTAGCCCTTAAAATGCTCTGAGAATTTAAGTTAATTATATGATTAATAAAGCCTGGATTGTTTTGTTCTGTACAGTGATCGAAATCAGAGTAATAGGTAATCAGTAAGGCAGTAATGTCATGAGATAGGCTAGGCTGGCTGGCCATGCTTCTATTTAGGATCAAGAGGTAAGGAGAGATTATTCCAAATGATTTTTGGACTCCTTACTTATACAGACCGCATGAGTAAGGAAAACAGGTTTCTTCCCCACTTCTCTAGAAGGACCAAGATGAGTGTGAGGAAAATGAGGTGCTTTGAACACAAATTTTAAGAAGGATCACTCCAAGAATCATGGAAGGCACCTCAGAGCAAGTGCCCAATTCAATTTCACACCAAAGGCGCCTGCTTAACTCACTGATCTGCCCTTCAAACCTAGAGATCAGAAGGGGAAGCTGCTCTGTCAGGGAGGAGATGATTCTACACTGGATTGAAATGGTTTTGTACCTGTGTTGAGAAACTGTGAGATGGAAAGTTTCCTGCCTCTTTGGTTGCCAGGAAACCAAAGGAGAAACAGTATGCTACTTCTCCTGACGACACTGCTTAGTTTTCCCTATTCGAGGGAGCTAGCAGACGGGATATTCCACCCAGATTGGGGGACTTATTGTTTAGTCTTGCTTACATAGCCAAGAGGTATATGATTTAGTTTATCAGGTAACCGGACGAAGCTGTTTCTCTAGCATCCGTATTTGAACACGGTGTTGGAGTTGTAAAATTATGGTTTGAAGCTGTTAGCTATTTTATTAGTGTGTTAGATGTTAGCCATGTCCTATATAGAGTATAAAATATACAGTCTGTAATTCAATTAAAATTAAAATATTATCTTCAATGTTTTTAGTCATATAAATGGAATTGCAATAGTAATCTTTAAATCTTCCTAGAAAATTACTTCTCTTACTATTTATTATCCCTTTTGGCTATAGATATGTGTGCATTTAAATAATAATATGGACACCCTTGTATAAAACATTTCACTTTTGTAGAAAAATCACTCAGCAATCATGTAAGATATCAACTTTTATTTTTATTTTGTTTCTTTTCTTTTTATTTCTTTTTCTTTTTTTCTTCTTATTTTTTTTATTATGAAAATACCATACAGAGGGGTTACAATTGCATGTGTAAGGCAATGAGTATTTCGTATCAAGCATTGTTGCCTCCTCCTTTGTTTCCCCTGACCATCCCTTCCCATCTCCCCATCCCCTGTTTTCCCCGTTCCCCCCACCCCACCCCGCGCCAAAGTTGTAAAGTTCGTTTTTCGACATAAGGTCTTGTACATCTCATTGTTGCAATGGGTCCACCTGTATCCCTATTTAAACGATTTGTTTTTTCCCTTCCCCTCCACAAATTATACCAACATCAAATACAGTGAAAGCAGGGGTTATA
>NW_012267219.1:19368077-19519443 GCF_000151885.1 Dipodomys ordii | reverse complement strand
GTATCCCTATTTAAACGATTTGTTTTTTCCCTTCCCCTCCACAAATTATACCAACATCAAATACAGTGAAAGCAGGGGTTATACCGTGGGGGAGGAATATACAAAGCAACAAAATAATCACGTGGTACCTTATAAATAAGTTAGAAACAATAGCAAGAAAGTAAAACCACTTGTGTCCTTATCTTGGGGTTCATTTCGCCTAACATCATCTTATCTGACCTTTTCTGCTTGTCTCAAACATATACTAATTATTGCAATAAGGGAAACCATGGCACCTATGTTTCTTTGGGCTTGACTTACTTCACTTAAAATAATTTTTCCATTTCCTAACAAACGGGGCAATGCCATTCTGACCTCTATGATGAAAACTTAAAAAATCTGAAAACAGAAATCACAACAGAATTTAGAAAGTGAAAAAACCTCCCATGCTCCTGGATTGGAAGGATCAAGATCAACTTTTAGTTATCATTTAAACACTATGTAGCAATCCACATGTTAGTTCCTCAAAGGACTTATTTATTTTACCTGCTAATTTCATTGCATAAATGCATCTGTACACTGTTCATTATTCACACGTGAAAGACATCCTGTTTGCAGAAAGTGACAAGCTATGTTTAACTTGGGCATCTATCCAAGTAGGACACACTTTTTACTTGAAACTGAGCATAAGCTCAGGAATGTTTTAGTATTGAATGAATGAAAGAGACAGGATATGTATCTGTGCATCCTTTGAGCTACCATTCACAATCTGTGCTAAGATTACTTTACAATTCTTTTGATTTTTCCCCCAAGACCATGAAAATTTAATTTTTAAAAAGAAATCTAAAACATTAGCACAGCTTTTCTATGAAAGTAAAAGGTCTTCAGGATAGAATTTTTAAATCCATGAAGAACTACATAAAATACACTTAATTTTCTCTATTATATTTCAGAGCTCCATGAGAAATTCTGTGGTTAATACTGTATAATGCAGAAGTTTTTTTTCTATGCCTATGAAAAGAGTCATGCGTTTTCTCTAACAATCTAGCATCTCTTTCTTTATAATAATCTTTCACACAAACAGAACTTTATTTCCTGACCATACAGAAATTGCATCAAAGAGAACCATGGACCATATATTTATTTTCTGTTTATTTTATATTTCTGTCACTTTATGGCCTAGTGTTTTGAGTTCATTCCTAGACATTAAACAATTTTTAAAAAGTATATTTGAATTCAATAGGGACATTTCATTTTGTTTGCTAATTTAAGTTTCATATTTTAATACACAGGGAATTAATTTACTTAAAGTATTTAATAAGAGTATAAAAGAACATTTAGAACACAGGATTTACATAATTTGATTCTTTTGTTTTTTAATAGTTTTGGGAAACACAGGGATTTGAATTCAGGACTCTGTACTTCCTAGGTCAAGGTTTAGCCTTTGCCTTGGAGTAAGATTCTCCAATGTAACCATCAGCATATCTTGGAAGGTAGGTGCATGCCACTACATACATCTTTTAAGTGGTTTAGGTTGTTGTTGCTAATTTTTTGCCTGGGTTGGCCTCAAACTTTGATCCTCCTAATCATCACTGCCTGAGTAGCTAAGATAGATGCTAGCCAGTATACCCAGGCTGGTTGATGCTTTATGCCTTACATGAGGTTGGAATAGAGAATTTCAGCAATCTAGTAAAAATAGCCCTTTATAAATAGACATAACCAACAATGCAGCTATATCTAGTAAGATACTGGGAATTTTGGGAGCTAAAAAGCTGTCTTACACTAAATTTTGGAAAAAGAAAAAGCATTTAGTTTAAAATGTACTCAAAGGACAAAGTCATGGCATCAACTTTAATGGATTCTCTATTCCCTTTGTTCTCTGGAAGGGACGTACAGTATTTAAAGCAATTTCATAAAGTTATTTTGAAGTTAAAATGGGGAAGAAATGGAGAAGTTCTTTACACAGATGTGGGGTTTGGAATTTATATATATTTATATTTATATATATTTATTTATATATGTATTTATATCTCCTTATTTATATTTATATATGTATATATGTATATTTATATATGTATTTACATATGTATATATATAACATAATATATATACATAATACTACATATATATAACATAATATATATATATAACATAATACTACAGAAAAGATAATATAATAATTTTCTTTGCAAGTATGTTTGTGATTGCCTAATCACTTATGAGTCTTAATGGAATATGCATGTAGAACTTCATCCTCCACTGAGTTCCTCCTCAAAATCTGCTTCTTCTGAAGGAAACATTCCTACTTTTCCTTCTTTCTCTCCTGCCTTAAATAATTCTGTCATATGGTCATTTTGACTACATATTGTGTTGACTTCCCATTTTTAAAATAGTAGTAGGAAATAATATGATGAAACAATATGATTAGCATGATTCTTTTATTGCTCATAAGTCATTAGCTGTTATTTTAAGGATAAGTATTCCTTATTTTACCTCCATATGTTTAGTTAGCCATCTTTCTTGTTGACTTTCTAACTACAACTCTACTCCCAGGATTTGTATCTCTATCTCTTCAACATGAAGTAGGAAGGTAAGAAGTGATCAGATTCATAAGGAAGAGTCTAGCTGGAGGAATTATTCTTCAGTGAAACCTCAAACTCTTTATCAAGTATCATTGAACAGACAGGTGTTTATATTTTTGTGTATTTTGATTTTTTAAAAAATGTGAGATAGCCTAAACATTTAAAATGTGTAACATTTTACTTTAAAGTCTGGAATTCCACTTCAGAATAAGTTAAGTAAGGCTAAGTTATAATCATCATCATCTATGACCACATTCTCTCCAATTTTTCTCATTATCATTCATTTGTCCACTTTAAAAGTTACTTATAAGTAGTTGTAGAAAGGGCTTTCAAGTTAACACTTCCATTTATATATATATACTGAGTGCATTTTGGCCAGAATCACCTCTGATACCACTGACAAAGGTAATCTTATCTCAGGTATGACGTGTGATTATTGTAGATTGGATTGATCTCTGTAAAAGACCAGCTAGTCAATCTTTACCTTTTTTATATCTTACCTATTGACTAATAGAATGAAAGATAGATACTTTAATTTTTTGTGAGTGAAGCTTTTTTTGCTGTACTAATATTCTTGAAAACAATATATTAATTGCAGTCATTCTTTCTGTTATATGCTCACTTTACCTCTTTAGAGACAGACATCTTTTTCCTGCCTGGAGATATATTTTTGCATATTTCAAGCAAAAGTAACCTGTTTATGTTTTTATACACTAGAAAGAGCAGAGGAAATGTATCAGTTTCTAGATGCATGCTATTTGTTTAGTATTATATTATTCAAGATTGTGACAAAAGAGAATAAAAAGTAACTAAAGTATCATGCCTAACTTTGAAGCTAAAGGCAATATTATTCTGGCAGAGGAGGTAAGCAGAGATGCTCTTTGCTTGCTTTTTTAATATTTTATTTTATTGTTGAGATGCTGTAGAGAGGGGTTACAGTCACATAAGTAAGGCCATGAACACATTACTTGTGGATCATTGTTACCCCTTCCCTTCTTTGTTGTTGTCCCACTGTCCCTTCCCCACTCCTCCCCACCTCCCCTCCTCCCCCACCCCACACCCCAAAGTTGTAAAGTTCATTTCTAATATATTGTCCTGTGGGTATCTTTGTTGTAATGAGTCCTTTTCTGCTTGCTTTTGAGTAGCATTTTACAAAAACCACCTCTCTCCTTTTCAGGATATCGAATCCCTAACAGGAGGGCTGACTGGTTCTAAGGGGGCAGATCCACCGGTAAGTTGGATTCTTCCTTAAATTCAAGTGTTGAATTGTGTATACAGAGATCATTAGAGAGTTTGGGAACACTACTTATACAGATGCCTTTTGAAATATAGCTATTGCAGTTACAATTACAAAACTGTGACCTTGATTTTCAGGGTGGTCTGGTGTTTAAAGAAGTTTTAATTACTTGTAACATCCATCTCCATTTATTTCACTAATATAGGAAGGATGCTTCATTAGATATATCTTTAATTTACCTTCTGCTATGGACCACATTAATTGAGAGTTTATCATATTAAAAATGAATGTAAGATTTCAGGTACACGATATACTTTTTCTCTGAGAAAAATTATGTCTATAATATAAATAATACTGGTTTTTGACATTGATATTTCTTTCCTAATTAACCTAGAGTTTTCTAAGATAGAAAAGGTGTTTTTAGAGGACCTTGATGTTCTACTACTAGAACACCTTAGACTTTTCTGTAATTAAGATAAAATCTCTGTGACCTCAGGCTGAAGATATAAAGATGAATTCAAAGTATTTAACTAAAGTAGTAAGACAGATTCAATTATTTTAATAAACACTCAAATAATAAATTCTGGGCATTTAAGCTTTATCTTGAACACAGGTAACTCGGTTACCAGTAAAGTAGGCGTAGTACATAATGCCATTAAGGCAGAAGTGAGTTATTTTAAGATAACTCTTAATTGTAGCTCTTTCTTTCCCTTTTCTCTATCACATCTCTCGATGTTACTTAATCTCCATCACTTGCCCCTAAAAAAGGATTAACACATACTGTAGTTCTTTCCTTTTTTCCATCTGTATTTATCTAGGAACATGTATTTCCTTCAAATGACTATTTATATTTATGCACTAAGCCTATTACATCTGCCACATAATGCAAGATGAAATGTATATAAATCAACCCAGAAAGTACACCAATATAATTTATGGCTAGCCCTTAAGTATTGAATAACTGCTTATGTGATGTAATTTCATCTAATGCCTTGCACAGAGCTTATACTTAGCATTCAGTTTATAGCAGAACAGTAAACTATTTCCCTTACAATGCCTTTCCCACCTGTTCACTGATTCCAAGAGAACTCTACACGCAGAGACTAGCTGCTTTTTACAAGGTTGTGCTCTTTGTTCAAAACAAAACCATATACCTCTGTTCTGCAAGGAGTTACAAAATTGTGTCCATTATTTGTCTGTCAGAATGAGTTAGTTTAGCATATAAGAAGGAATGTTTCCAGACATAGGGATGGCTGTTGAAAGAAACCACTTTTGAGGAGGATAAAGGTCATGAGAAGGAAGGGTAGTGTTCTGCAGGTAAACTTCAATCTCAGTTTAACAGACAGTACTGCATAAACATTAGCTATCCAATGATAAATATTAGGTATCCAACATTTTATGCATTATGTTTCTAATCCAGATATATATTCGCATAGATATAGGTATAGATAGATCTATAGATAGATACATGTCTATATGTACCTATGTATAGGTATCTACATATATTTATGTATATGTATATATAGAGAGGGAAAGAGACAGAGAGACATACATAGAGATATTTATACATGAATATGACTTATACAATTGTGAAGATAAAGGTTCTTTCTTGGGGCCTGGTTACTGGATAAGTATTTTTTTCTAATGCTTCATTGTAGGAATTGAATGGTGATACATGTTTGATCACTTCTTGTCAAGTGTAAACGTGGAAATGTTAGAGTTTCAAAGAGCCTAGGTCCTTAGGAATATATTTGTGTGGAATTATTTCATCTCTCCTGTGGTTAAAGAGTTTTTTGGAGCACACTAGCAAAGGTTATGGAATAAAGTAACTTTCCTTAGGTCTTTGTGAGACATATCTAAAGCAGGAGTACAATGAGGGAAATGTGAAGATGTAATTGTCATGTAACTAGAGTTGCTTCAGTCGTTAGCGAATAAAGCCTTGGAGGTGGATTTAATTCAGTGATAGAACACTTGTTTAGAAGGTATGAGGCCCAGAATTTGCACTTGACAATTACATGAAGAAAAAGCTACTCTATTTACCTCTAGCTTAGAAAATTGCAAGTCGGGAAATTACTGCCTAGTTATACGTAGTTTAAATTTCAGTGGAAGTTTTATATTATTTTTCTTCCTTTAAGTTTGTCATAATAAGCTACTAAAATGTTATTGTCCATTTCTAAAGTTAAGTATTTTATAGAAGTATTTTATAGAAATGTTTGGAACATATTACAAAAACCATACTGTGATGGAATATTTACTGGTTAAAAAATCCAAAGTTTTAAAATTATCCATTGAACAGAATCTATCAAATCTTAATGGAATTGTTTCTCATGGGAATGCACAGTTGAGAAGTGATTTCTTTACCAGTATACTAGAAAGCTAAGATAAATCCTTAACAAAAAGATGAGGTGATTCGAACTGAAAATTCGGTTCTGGGTACACATATTAGGTTTTATTTCTAGAGCATTAGGAAAAATTGTGAAGCTTGTCTTATTTCAAATAGTGAGGCACATATAAAAGATTGTGTCTGATATCTAAATGCCATTATAAACAACTTTACATAATTGGTAAGAATAAATTTGAGGAACTCTAGGAATATTTGGCATTTGTATTTTAACAGTGCATGGTGCGAACTTCAATCAGTCCCAGTTTCAATCACAATAATACAATAGAGCTGTTCATTCATAATTTTCTGTGGTAATTCAAGTTTTATAATGGCTTTCTTCTGAAAAGAATTTTAAGAAGCATATTTTTAAATTGAGAAGCTGGAAATTAATTGCAAGAGCAATAGATCTTGCAGACTTTTCTAAACCTAGAAAAATAAATCCATCATCAAGAAGTATATGTTATATGCTAACTTAAAGCTGTCTCTGAAACATTACATCAAGGTTGTGTCATTAGCTGGTGTTTGTTTTCCATTCATATCAGTTATACTTGAGGGGTTAAAAGGTAGCTCATGGATAGAGTTCTTGCCTAGTGCTGAAAGCCCTCGGTTTGATCCCTAGCACAACCAAAACATTTAAAAAGTAGATCATATAATAAAATGTAGCATATAGTTACATAGTAAAATTAAAGTGGTTAATTAAATAAAAGTGGTTAAGTAAAATACATTTGGATTCTGTATACAGGTGCTGTACCCGTGGATGCAAATGCAAATCTAAAACTATTTATAAAATAATTCTCCCAGGCACCATTTGTTCATGCCTGGAATCCTAGTTAAACTGAGAAGGTTGAAATCTGAAGATCATGGTTCAAAGCCAGCCCAGGCAAGAAAGTCTGTGAGACTCTTATTTCCCATTAGCCACCAAAAGAAAAGATGGAAGTGGAGCTGTGGCTCAAATGGTAGAGCACTACTAGCCTTGAGCAAAGAAAGCCCAGGGACAGCACCCAAGCCTTGAGTGCAACAGGACCAGCAAACACATTCTTTTCTCTCCCTGCCCCAAAGGAACTTCATCTTTACAGAGTTTTCTTTATTTTTTGTTTTTACTTAACATGTACAAATATTTTATTTCTTCCTTCCTTAATAATTATTCCCTTAAAATACCACATAATTAGTATTTTATGTAGTATTTACATTGACCTGTGTATTAGAAGTAGTTTAAAAATGATATAACACAAAGTGCTAGACATGTGTCATTCATTTATATCCACATAGAATGCTATTTAATGTAAGGCCCTGGGACATCAAGAAAGTTTGGTATCTCTGATATTCTTGCCAATAACACTAAAGAATTTTAAATTATGATAAAATAATGTGTGGTTATGTTTTGGTATGTACTAAAAATTGGTTCTGAGATCCCCTTAATGAATATCAAATCGCACATTAAATTATAATAATTTAATTTTTTAATATTAAGAATGTTAACATGTGAAAAAATTGACAATTGTAAGGAATCAACATGTTTCATGGAGCAAATTGCCAACCAAGCCCTAGGAAGGGAATAATAGGGGACTAAGATCTCAGCTTTAGAGAACAAAGAGGAGTTTAGAATTGGTGAGTTAGGGTAGACTTTATGAATCCTACTTTGTAATTGTGTATCAGAGACATAGTGTCTGGAGAGCCCTTGCTATGTAGTTTCATGTAGAAATGAAACAGAAGGCCTTGTCAACCAAGGTTAATCCTATGAACCAGTAGCATAAACATGTAATCAGCTCTTGGGCTAGTGACTGAGTCTCAGTCTCCAGGTGGGATTTAGTAGATCTGTTTGTACATCCAAGTTTAATGATATACACTTGAGTAGACTAATACTTACAATGAGAGGTACTTCTATTTATAATCTTAAGAAAATATTATGATTATTAACTAGTTCTTAACTTGCTTACCATTCTTTATTTTTCCTATGAAATCTATTTTTTCTAAACTTCAAAAGGTTGTACAAGAGGGTAATAATTTAACATGTCCATATGAGTGTCCAGTGCTTTCTGTCCAGCGTTAATCTTCCCATCATTCTCCCTGATGTAATAAAAAGAAATAAGGGTAAATCTTACATGAAATGAAGCATATTGTGAAAGGTATTTCCTTGTGGCTACATTGGACAAAAGTGGAAACAGTTGTGTATTATTTCAGAATGCTGTCAGAATCCAGGATAAATTCACCTGGTTGTTTTACTCTGAAATCACAGCACAAGGCCAATGGGGATGTGAAATCTTTCTGATTGATTTTCTCCTAGTTTCTTTTGTACCTTGAATAATAAAGGCCATAAATTTGCTGTCTGAAGAACTTAGTTTTTTTAATTGCTCTAAGTTTCTTTTTGTCAAAGGTTAATGCTTTTCTAGACTGGGATGAAGAAGTCATTCTCATGTAATTTATCTCTTGGTGTGCACACTGTCCTGAACATTTTTAGCTCTATTAACTTTTTTCCACTGAGGATACAGAATTGCACATTTTGTGTTTTTGTACTTTCTGTTCTCATTTTATTGCTTCTTCATAGTTCTGAGCAATTTGGGTAAGACACTGAAGAATTTTTTTCTTTTTAACAATATTTTTATTAGCCTGACACTGGTGTCTCACACCTATAATCCTAGGTACTCAGGAGGCTGAGATCTGAGGATCACAGTTGAAAGCCAGCCCAGGCAAGAAAGTCCATGAGACTCTTATTTCCAAAAAACTACTCAGAAAAATCTGGAAGTGATGTTGTGGCTCAAGTGGTATAGCATTAGCATTGAGCACAGAGATACTCTGGGACAGAGACTAGGCCCTGAGTTCAAGCCCCAGGACCAGCAAATGTGTATTTTTATAGATATAGATATATTACATATATTCGTTATCTTTAAATAGTTGTGCAAATTAACATTCAACAAAGCAGTTTATGCATAAAATGCATCTTGATCAGTGTCATCCTTTTCAACATTCTCACCCATAGGCACAGAGTGAGATGAAATCAAGTAAGGTTATATCACTTAACAGATACAAATACAAAGGAACCAGAGAACTACCAAGGAACCAGAGAATTTAGGAAGGAAAGGAGAAATAAATGGTGTCTAATTTACAGTTTTTCCGTACTGAAATTTGCCAAGTTGGGGGGGGGCAGGGTGGAATTTACCTTTAAAGAAAAGAAACTGCATCTGCATAGGTCAACAAGCAAATATGGTGTCCTGTGCATAGTGAACGAAGGATAAGAAAAAGTACTGCAATAGAAGCTAGAAGCTGAAGCTGAAGCAAGATTGTGAGACATTTCAGAAGGGGAAATTGTATGCCTCACAAAATGACCGTAAGGAGCCCCTGACGTCTTTAAATAGTAGAGTCACATAAACAGATCATTTCTTAGGAAACATTTACTTAGCTCTACCTGGAGAGGTAATTAGAGAAAAGTCTAAAGCCAAAAGAGCAGTGGACCATCTGACATGCCACCAGCATGGGGAGAATAAATAGATGATTGCAATCTGAGGCTGGCTAAGGCCTAAAGACAAAAGGATCTGATTTTAGCCTCTAGTGAGTATGACGTAATGAGTTTCCACCCCGGTACTGCCAGAAAAATAAAGTAGTAAAAAAAGTTTGGCAGTCATCTGAAGATGTTGATAAAATTCTAATGGTGACTTTTGTGTACATTGTCAGATTCAGGGATACAAATTTTTCATGTCTCTTATATATGGACTTTTTTAAAGTTTGCTGGAAATTATAACATTGATGATCCGTGACTAGCAAGGGCAAGAGAGAGACTGGATAACATGTAACCAAACAATAATAACAGTAAGTTCAGTACAGTGGAGGGATTTTAGCTCACCTGACACCATATACACTATATCTTTTTTTTAATTTAATTTTATTTTATTTGTGAACATACTGTACAGAGGGGTTACAATTACATGGGCAGGATAATGCGTACATTTCTTACCAAGCATTGCAGCCTCCTCCTTTGTTTACCCTTCACATCCCTTCCCAGCCTCCCCCCTCCCCCGCAATCCCAATCCTTCTCCTTCCTCTCCCTTCCCCCCCCCCCTACACTATATCTTTTATGAACAACTAAAAAAGAGGAGCTCAAAGGTTTCAAGCGCAAAACCATGTTAAGAAGACAGATTATTCATTGTCCTGATTTGATTAGTATGTATTATATACTTGCATGGAAATAGAACACTAGTCTCCAAAATGATAAAGTACAATCATTAGATATTTGCCAACATTTTTAAAAACTAGGGAATAAGCTCTACTCAAGAAGACATTTTTAGTGGAAATTTAATTAAAAACAAAGCATGAAACCATATGAGTTTTAAAGTGATGCAAAACCAAAGGAGTGGGGTTGGGATTTAACTCAGTGCAAGTCCTCTGCTCCACAAAGTAAATAGATAAATAAATAAATATATTGACTCATGGGGTCTTGAAGCCATCGTCATTTCAAAGAACAGATGGTTGTTATTTAAGAGAAAGAGGAGACCAAAGTATGTATATGATGCATGCAAACAGTTGAGTTCAAGTGTGAGCTTTCTACTTTGGCAATTGATTGAATGAAAGGACTACATGTAGTGGAAAAAAAATACCTCATGAGGTAAGAACATCTGGAAGATGAATTGAGTTGGCCAAGTTGGTAATGAATGAATGATTTAGGAATTTAAAGATGAAATTTCATTTAAGCCATTTGATCTGAACTTATAAAAAAAAGTCTAATTGAAGGTACTGGGTTAGGTTGTGAGGAAAGTTGGCTGGGATAGAGACCATATAGGATATGGGTTGAAGAGATGACAATAGTAAAAAGAGAAAGTTCAATATATTGTGCTATATATTATCTTGATCTAACGAGTTCCGGATGAAAGCATTCCAAGTTGTTAGGAAGATTCAGGTCCTGGAAATGTCTGTGTGTGATATAGTACAAGGGGAATGAATCTCCGTGGATCAGCTGATATCAAGGAACTCATAGGTGGGGTTCTTAGTAATTTCTAGGGATATAGATTGCATTCACTAGAGGACCTGTATTCACTCACCGGGTGATGAACCCTCAATGCAAAGCAGAATTGGTTTCTTGAAAAACAAATGAAATTATATCACATTTACATCTACATATTTGCTGGATTCACATCAGTAGAAAATCACCAAAACCCAGAGTGGTTTTTATATTTTTTTCTTCACTTTCATGCCTTATAAGGGTAAAGGAACTGAGTTCTTACCTTTCTCTTCTTAGCTCCTTCTACTTGAACTGAACTACTTTGGCAATCTTTGTACCAGAAACATTTCACTTGCTAGGATTTTAGGATCTTGTCATTCTCTCTTGCCTTAATATCTTATTTATTCTTTAAAGTCTTTGCCTAAGTATCACATTCTTGATAAATATCTCTGATCTTTTCTATGCCCCTGTAGGTTTATTATTTATTTTGTTCTACAAGAATATTAACTTTGGATAAGGACTTTGTCAACTTCTAAGGAGAAACGATACATTTTCTCTCTGGTTCTGGAGGTTTCAGGCTCTGATTGTTGGTAGTAGGGGCAGCATATCTTGGTGGAATTGAATGGCAGGACAAAAACCTACCCACCAGCCTGCCCATAGTCAAAAAGGGACGAAGAAGAAAGGGCTAAGGTGCCATTAGTCCCTTGAATAGCATACACCTTAGGACCAGAAGACCATCTGCCTCACCTCCAAGAAGCACCAAGCTAAGAGTAAACCTTTAACCAATGTCTTGCCAGCATTCTAGGTAGGCCCAAAGTATGAGCCGTGTGTTGAGAAGACATGAGAATTATCAATTTAGTCCTACTCACGACTCCATTTCAGACTATGTTCATTGAAGTAGTAGTGAACACACATTGAAGTGATGGAAGATACAAGAAAGACTATTCACCATGAAGCACAGGCTTCAAAGGCACAGTGGCAGTTTGAGAAGAATGTGCCCTGACCAGTAAGAGAGGAGAACATACACAGGTGATTTACATAGTGAGCATCTGGTCTGTTCCCCCTAAGAGGATAAAACGTTACATCCAGGAAAAATTCAAAAAATTTGTATCAAACATATAAAGAGTGAGCTTCGACTACAAGTAAAACAGCAGAAATATATATATATATATATATATATATATATATATATATATATATGAATGTTAGATACATAATGGCATTTTGTATAGACCTTCTAACTGAGTTTCTTGATTTTTGTTAATTTTTGGTTTGGGTTTTGTTTTGTTTTTCGGTCATGGAGCTTGAACTCAGGGCCTGGGCACTGTCCCTGAGCTCTTTGGCTCATGGCTAGTCCTCTACCACTTTAAGCCACAGTTCCACTTGTTTTTTGAGTGGTTAATTAGAGATAAGAGTCTCACAGGGACTTTTCTGCCCGGACTGGCTTTGAACCACCATCCTCAGATCTCAGTCTTCATAGTAGTCAGGAGTTCAGGCCTCAGCAAAACATGGTAGTTTTGAAAGTGGATTCTGAGGTGTCTGATTCGGATTGAATTTTTTCATTCTTCCTTTTAGTAGGTGTTTGTAACATTGAGAGAATTTTGATTTGTTCTTGTGTTTCAGTTTCCTAAACTGTGTGATAACGATGATATAGACCCTCTTTCTCCAGGAGGTTCTAATTAATGTCTTGACACATGTCAGTGTGGAGAGTTGTTTAAGAAGTTGTATTAAGCAAAGCTATTTAACGTTAGTAATTATTTAAAATTTTTGGAACATATTAATATCTATTCAGTTAAATGTCTAAAGTTCAATATGTATTATTACAATTCGTCTATCCTTCAAGTGACTCTCCTACTTTTGTCCAATATGCTAATATCATTTCAATCACTAAATTTATTAGTATTTGCTTTTGTTGTTGTCCTTTTCTATGTCTATTTTACTATATTCACAAATTTTAAAATTAAATATACTTACATGTACTTATATATAACACACAACTATATAAAATATAAATCATTTATAAATACATATTTATGTATATATACATATATAGCATATGTTTATATATGTACACACAAATGTACAAATGCATATGTTTTATATATATATTTATGTATGTATATCCTCCTGTAGAAAGTGGAACAGATTTTTGAGTCTTTTAAGTTCTTTGATAAAGAGAGAAAGCTCTCTAATTGTACTGTTCTCATCTAACACAATAAAGTGGAGTTATTTTTATGTTTTTATCAAAGATGTTTATAATTTAGGATGTTTATCTAAAATATAGACAATTACAACTTGATACATATAATTGCTCTTTAAAATGTTATAACTATGAAGTACAGATAAAAGTTTATGGATAAAGCTTATCATCTTATTTCATTCCTAAGCTGATTTTTATTAGCATCAATTCATTGTGCAAGGGTGTTTCATTTTGAAATGTCCATACATGCAAACAACGTAGATTCATCAAACTCATCCCTCATTTTTTTTCCTCAACCCTCTCCCCCAATTCTCAGATTCTCAATATGCATCATTGTTCTGTTTGCACACAAATATATAAAGCATTTGACCCTAATTTCCTTCCCACACCCTGTTCATTTGCCCCATCTCTGACTAATTGCCCCCCCCATAGAACTAGTTTTACCTTCCTGTCATTATTTTTATGTGAATGCTAATTGTTCAAAGGAGTTACATCATATTTCTTAACATTTGTATGTTCAACGCTATCTATCTATGGATCAGTCGATCGATCAATCGATCGATCTATCTGTCTGTCTGTCTGTCTATCATCTCTTTATCTTTCCATTAAGGGACTTGAACTCACGTTCTGGACATTGTCCCTGGACTTGTTTTGCTCAAGGCTAGCATTTTATTACCTGAATTACAGCTCCACATTCAGCTTTTTGGTAGTTTATTGGATATACAAGAGTCCCACAGACTTTCCTGTACAACCTGGCTTTAAAATGTCATCTCAGATCTCAGCCTCCTGGGCAGCTAGTATCACAGGTTCAAGTCACTGGCAGCCAGCTTATATTCAATACTTTCAATCAAATTGATTCTCATGTAATCCATCTTTTCCAATTCCCCATACATCCTATTATTCAACAACTTTCAGTGAGAAAACACTTTGGTAATATCAGCAAGTACTTGGTACTATTGTAGACATTTTGGAAAAAAAAATAAAGATAACAACTCAGGAATATCAACTTTTGTTCTGACATTGACAATTGTTCTTTTTAAGATTTAAATATATAAATGGTACATAATACACAAAAATAATAATCATATGTTGTTTTGAGAGTACTTTGTTTTATTGGAAGTCTTGTTTTGAGGGATGATAGATCTTGAGGAGATATTCTGCATTACATTAAAATCCTTCCTCTTAGTGGTAGTAAACAGGAGTTTTGAAGTTTATTTCAATTTTACAGAGTTTAGCAAACTACTAAAGTTAGCTGATGCAGCATGGTTAGAGTATATCAGCTTGGACTTGATTGTAGAACTTATGTACAATACAAGATTAAAATTGATTTTTAGATATTGGTCTCAAAATTATTTAATACCCTGAGGCAACAGGGCATGTGCAAATCCAGGCCTGCTGCCACTGCTTCTCCAGGGATTCCAATGAGGTGATACTCTATTTCCTTTGGCTAGAGGACTGAAAACCTAGTATTCTGACTATTTGTCCCTTTTCAGTCATTGATATTTATTAAAATATGGACAAATAGGAAACTTTAACCCTGCTTTGTCTTAGAATTTTCCACTTTTCCTTCCAGGGATTTTCAAGGATGAGAAATAATTAAGCCTACCATAAACTATTCCTTATCTCTCTCCCTCCCTCTCTCTCTCTCTCTCTCTTTCTTTCTCTCTCTCATATATCTATCTATAATTTATTAATTTTAAAGAGTGCTCATCTAGAAAGTAAAGAGCTGGTTCTAGTAACTTTTCTATAAGGATAAAGTCTTTTCAAATGCCCTCAGTGAGGGAAATATGAATCAGCAAAATGCAAATGTTGGAAATCGCATGCATATTTGTTCCTTGCTTTTACTTAGCATTAATTATAGTCACTGCAGGCAATTTAAAAGGAATCTGATTGTATATTCATAACAAATTAAAGTTGGAACTTTGCAGAATTCTTGCTTACAATTAAAATTTGTGTTGATTCAAGAATACTATATAACAAGAATATGCCCTAAAGATTTAAAGATAGAGTCTTCCTTTCCACTGAGATATTTGAAGCTACTGAGCATTTAGAAAATTGTAAGTGTCATAGGAAGAAGAGAGAAAAGTTATAATGTTAAAATTTTAATATTTTATCTATACTTCATCAAGGTCTTCTGAAGGGCATTAAAATATTCACATAAAGTAAAAAGCTATACTTAAATCTTACTTATAAGAATATATGTATATATAAACATATATACATATATAAACATATATGCATATATATTATGCATATAGAGAGCACTTTGAATGTGACTATTTATTATAGTAAAAACTATAGAAAATTTAGCTAGTCTCCAGTATGAATGCCTATAATCCTAGCTATTCAGGAGGCTGAAACCTGAGGATCATAGTTCAAAAGTAGCCCAGAAAGGAAAGTCTAAGACTCTTATCTCCAATTAGCCACCAAAAAAACTGGAAGTAGAGCTGTGGCTCAAGTGGTAGGGTGCTAGCCTTGAGCAAACAAAAGCTCAAGGACAGTGCCCAGGGTCTGAGTTCAAGCTCCAGGACCAGAACACACACACACACACATGCACACATACTTAAAAATATTACATCTTAAAAGTACTGACTTAGAATTGCTGACTTTGCTTTTTCTGGGTGGTTTATTGGAGATAAGAATCTCACACTTTCCTGCCTAGGCTGGCTTTGAACCCAGATAATCAGATCCCAGCCTCCTGAGTAGCTAAGATTACACCTATGAGCCACTGGCACCTGGCTGTTACTATTTTCTCTTTTATTGAAAACGTGTTCTTCAAAAATCTTCTTAGATGCTCATGCACAGTGATGTTTTATTTAAATCTGTTGCCAAAAAAAACCAATAATTTACACAACAGTTAATATTCCAGACACTATACTTTTTCTAACTTCTGGGGTATTGGGTGGGAGGTTAAGAAATAGTAATGGAAGAAGGTGACTATATGAAAGTATATGTATGGAATGTACACTTGCTTTGTACATACACAAATGCCTTGATATGTCAATTTCTGTTCTTAGTTTAATATTAACAAGTTTCAGCATGTTATTTCATATTATATTTGAATTTCCCTTTATTTTCAAAGAAGAACTAACCTGACTGCATCATACTCCATGTGTCTCTTCACACGTGTAACACATTTTCTTACTCAGATTTTAACCCCAAACTTTCAGTACTCCAAATCTAAAATTTCAGTACCCCAAATCTCTTACTTTGCTTGCATATTGGCATTTTTCTTCAGATGTAAAAATCCAATGTAAATACTTTCTAGGTAACAAATGTTATTTCATTGCTCACTTGGAACTTGCATGTATGTGGCCCAGAGCAGTATGCAAAAAAGAAAGATAATCTCTCCTGTCAGAATTTTAACTAATGCCGCCACCTGGTGGTTCAAAGTGCTTAAGCATTTACATAAAATGGAATGATGAATATCAGAGGTATAAGAGATCATTAGAAAACATCTTTTTTTTTAAAGCCTTAAAAACAATTTGAAATTTAAATGATTTTTTCATGAAATAGACCAACAAAATCAGTTGCAACATTTAATTGCTAATTACTTGTGTGTAAATAATATGTGCTTACTAAGAATGACCATGAAATAATAAATATGATCATAAAAAACTGCAGATGTGAACCAAATAAAAAGGGCTTTGCCTTCTCAATAGGAACTCAAAGCTGAGTAAGTTTCTCAACCTTCATGCAGAGTGATGGACTAGGTACATTCACCTGAGCCGCATTCCTCTTTGCCTTTGTTTGTTTCCACCTGTCTCCTCTTTTCTGGTACTGGCTTAAATCCCGGAGCCTCACACTCATGAGGATCCTTGCTTAAGGCTGACACTCTAACATTTGAGCCACACCTTCAGCACTTTTTGAGTTTTTAAATTGGAGATACACTCTACTGGTCTCTTCTGCTGAGCTGGCTTCAAACCTCTATGCTCCAGATCTCAGCCTCCTGAGTAGCTAGAATTAGAGATTGAGTTCCCGGCCACGTAGTGACTAGAGGTATTTTCTAGGGGTATATTTCCACTATGTGGATTTGACAGTCAGTGGGATCAGTCAAATGGGTTTTACATAGCTACATCTCTTCTGAGGTGGGCACAGGAAGTGTGTATGGGGGCAGTGAGGCAAACGTGGGCGACTAATGGAGGAACCAAGGAGAGAGGTGAAGCTGGAAACTTCGTAAAAGGCTTCTGGTGTGATGAAGTCCATCCTCAATCCAGAATGGTTGCTTACACAACAACAACAACAAAATATAAAAATTCACTATAATGGGAATTCTGAGTTTGCTCTGTACCCCTTTACCGTCTAACTCTGAATGATCCATGTGTTTTGGAGGCGTTCTTTCTCTTTTCATATGCAATAGTAAACTATAAAAGATCAGTTGCAATTAAGTCTTTTTTTGGGTAATCCAATTTCAGGTGCATCAAATACAGTTACTCACCTGGTTTTGTTTTTGTTTTTTAAACAAACTCATGGTATCATCATTCAACCTGTCTATAAGTTTTACCAAGAGCCTTATTTCAGAAAATTATAATCATCAAGATGCTGGGTTGTATTTTTCTTTTGTTGTTATTATTATTTTTAGTGGTGTTATTATTTTGATTGAAGCCTTGTGCTTGGACAGAAGCCAATTTCCATCTGAACTATGCTTCTAGCCCTGTTTTGCTTTATTTTTCTTCAGGTAGGATCTTTCTTTTGCTTGGGGGTGGCCTCAGATTTTCATTCTTCTACATATACCTACTGAGTAGATTGTATTACAAGCATACACTACCACATCCATATAAAATCCATCCCATTTTACCTCTTCCCTCATTCAAACAATTTAATTTCCTTATATTCTTATGTGTTTCTGTACTGGCCTAAAAATCCAGCTGTAGCTATTGCTTTCTCCATGTGGAATAGATAATATTAAATGGAATTCTACAAGTAAAATCAAAACTATGCATTTCACATAATAAGGACACAAAATGATATTTATTCTCAGGGTCCACATTTTTCTTAGTAGTGTTTTGAATAATATCTTGGTGACAAGGTAAACACATCTAAAGAGGAATAACTCATTTGAAAATAATGCGGAAGCCAGATTTAGTGGTTCATAACTTTAGTCTCAGCCACTCTGGATGTAAGGAAGGAGGATTACTTGAGCCCAGAAGTTGTACACAGTAAGAGCCATTCAATGATGATGATGATGATGATGATTATGATGATGGTGATAAATATTGGTGTCTAGGGAACTGGACATTTAAAACTATAGTTTTATACAGACCTCAGTAATAAAGATTCTTATAGAGAGATAGTTGAAACCATGGGAACAAAGGAAATCTGGAGCAAAAATTTGTACAACAAAAAGAGCAGGCAGCCAGAACCAGATATTTAAGACTTCAGAAGACCATATTTTGATTAATTTGGCAAATTTGGTCAGATATGTAGGATAAGGTGAAATTCCTGTTGTTGTTTGCTACTTTGGCACTATGTTCTGCTCATCTGGTTTTTAGTCACTACACCATAAGCGACTTGTTAGAATCCTAGTTCCCTGAAAAGCCTTATTTTGGATATTTTCTGATTCCTGTGCTTGACAATCTCACCCCAAAGTGGAGTCTAGATAAATAATAACAGCACAAGAACTATTGTAATTGACCAAGAAGGTATAAGATTCATGGTGTAAATCACTCCCAAAATTTAATAGTGTTCCATATAGTGCATAAATATGAAATTTAGATAAGCATATATACATATATATCTGTATAACTTCATGTATAATCTCATTCATATTTAGGAGTTATCAAGAATGGAAAAGTTGCTTATTTATTTGTTTATTTATTTACTTATTTAAGAGCCTGGATTTTGAACTCAGGAATTTGTGCTTACTAGATAAGAGCTCAGTAATGACATACTTCAAAACTTTAAACTATAATAATAATAATAATAATAGACATTAAACTATAATAATAATAATAAACCAGATAGAAGATGCTCATTTGTGATCTCTGTATTCACCTTCCTTAAAATTCAAAAACTCTTTCAAAATTGAAAAAACTGTTTTACCCACAGGATATTATATTTAATTGCTGACATTAGGACAACTAAAATTCTTGACTGAGTAGTTTGTTTTGTAAGTGTAGTTTAAGGAAATGTGTGAGTCACACTTGAGGTGGGAAGAAATGAGGGTGGTTGTATTTTTATTTTCCTAGGTTGTGGGTGGTATTTTGATATGTTGGGTATATTTCAAGGTTTGGGAGTGAATGTTCTATTGTAGTTTCTATTTTCTTTTGTCAGGGATGTGCACCACATTGATTTTATCCCTGAAGATGGTATTTGGAAATTTGAGTGAGGGAGCAAAATTTAAGAGAAGCAAAAGAGCATGTGTTGGGGGGCAGGGTGGGGCGGATACTAGCAAACCTGCTCCTACACTATTCATCTAGTATTGCTGTTGTTGGTCTAGTTTCTTCATGAGGATTATCTAGTGAGGAACAAATTGTTGTCTTTCATATTTGGTGCACTAAAGGCATTTACACTTCCCTTGCTATGACATTAGCACTTTCTTTAAAGGGAGATAGGAAAAAGTGACAAGTCACTAAAGTAGAAATGAGGAGGAGGTTCCAAAATACCGTAAAGTGAGAAGGTTATTTAAGATGAAAATTAGGAAAAACAAAATCTGCTGTCTCCATCATTAGGGTGCCCAAAGAAAGCCTTGCATAGAGAATGCAAATTCATAAAATAATCATCACCTGACATAATTTGTCTTTTGATAAAAATAATTAAGCATACATTGTTCAAAGACTTATCCTCAGCTCTACTTGTCTCCAAAAGTATCCCTACCACTGGCTTCTACTACAGTATAAAAGGTATTTATACAATAAAAATCATCTCTTAGCATTAATTTTTGTTATTCATAATGAAGGTTTTTCCTGAGTTCTAAATTTATTTTATTAGGAAATCACAAAAGCTTTCCATGTGCAAATATACTCTGTAATTTTCAAAATTTTGTAAAGTATAGGTGGTTTTATTGTCCAGCTAGGTACTAAGTTGAAAATCCAGATATCAGATGTTATTATTAATTCAAGAAAATCCAAACTTCACTTTATTTGCAATGAAAAACTGTATTGCTTTTGTCTTTCAACGTTCAACTTAACAACAGCCTCTTCATTGGATCCCTTACGAACAGTGTCACTTCCTGAAGTCAGTCTCTGAATTCTCTACCAACTGTCCTTTGACTTGTGTGACTGAATATAGCACAGCTGTAGAATATGCTAGAGAAAATATGCACTGCAAGCATGGGAGGCAGAGTACAAGGAAATAGACTCTTGCATTTTGTGAAATTTGGCAGTTTTATGAGTTCCCTCAGATTTATAACTCATAAGAAAAGTAATAAGAATTAGTGTTATACAAAGTTTTCCAGTAAAGTCAACAATAAATGAAGCTATTAGAGCACTGAGAAATTAGATAACCATGATAAGAAAATATAGTGATGGGTAAAAATTAATGGTATAAACTTCAACAGAAAAGATGTTTGTAACTAGTAAGTTAGTTTGGTAATGCAGAGAAAAGAAAATATTATTTTTCTTCTTTGAAAAGTGAACAAAAGCTAGAATAGGTTCATGAAAGACAAGCATTATAGCTTTCTATGCCTTTTTAGATTTATATTTGTGTGCATTTTTTTTGTTTTGCTTTTGTTTTTGTCTTGTTAGTCCTGGAGCTTGAATTCTGTTCTGGGCAGGACATTGTCTCTGGGTTTTTTTGTTTGTTTGTTTGTTTTTTCTGCTCAAGGCTATCTCTCTACCACTTGACCCAGAGCTCTACTTCCAGCTCTTTTGTGGTTAACTGGAGATAAGAGTCTCATGAACTTCCTTGCCTGGGCTGGCTTTGAGCTGCAATTCTCAGATCTCAGCCACCTGAGTGGCTAGCATTATAGGAGGGAGCCACCAGTGCCTGGCTTTATATTTGTATTTTTGAAAGAGTTGTCCATCCTTTATCTTTATGTGTTGTAGATATCAGGTAGTTTGAAACTGTGCTTCTGAATAGCCATGACAGATGATACATGATACCAGGCACTATGCAGGACATAGGACTATCCTTAATTTTGTCTCTTTTTCATATAGCTGTAAGCTCTGGGGCAACTGGACCCAATTTTTCCCTCATTAATACTGATAAACATCCTTCTTTGGCTATAATAATTGCTCAGTATAAGTTGAATCAATATTATAATTTAATAATTGTTTTATGGTTTAGAAGTTTCATGGTTTAATAGATGAATCAGTCATGCAAACACATGCTGTTGTTATGATATTAAAAAGTGATTCTTAATGTAGCTGCTTGGCATAGAGTTGGACATACCTTGAGCTAGGTGTGCAAGTACTTTCCAAACGGGCAAAGGGAAGTAAAGTTTGGGAAACCAATGAATAATGCAGAACAATGTAGTAGCATGGATAAAGACAGAGAAATCATGGGATATATTTTAGGATATATATTATTAGACAGACTTAGTGGGAGAGTGCTTTAAAAATAGTGAGGTTGTCAGTTATGAAGGTTTTTGACTAAATCTTACTCTGATCTCGAAATCTATATGTTTGTTTTTTGTTGATATTTTTAATGTCAGAGAGCAATCTGGACACAATCATATTTGTGTTTGTGAACTAGCCACTACTAACAGTGTGGAGATTCATGTTTAAAAGAGAGAATAGATGTATGGATAGAGTCTAGAGCTATAATAGCATAACAGATAATGTATTATTATTTTTTATGCCAGTCCTGGGGCTTAAATTCAGGACCTGGAAACTGTCCCTGAGCTTCTTTTGCACAAGGCTAGCACTCTACCACTTGAGCCACAGTGGCAATTCTGCCTTTTTCTACTTATGTGCTACTGAGGAATTGAACCCAGGGGTTCACGTATGTTAAGCAAGCATTCTACCACTAAGCCACATTCCCAGCCAAGTATTTATCTTATAGCTGTATATTTGCTTTCACATTTAAGTATAAGCATCATATCTTGCAAAATGAATGAAAAACAGAAATTGGTGGCCAATGGCAAAATTTATTGAAGTTTAAACAAGTGCTAAAACAAAACTTTTTTTACATACATACATACATTTGTGTACTTGTAAATGTGTGTGATTGTATTTTCCAAATATAGCCATTATTATATCTCATATTTCATGTTTTCTTAAAATATGATTTGACTTTGACACTATTCCCAATAAAATGAGCATCCTTCTTCCTTCTCATGGCATCTGAGGTCTGAGATGGCTTGTCGCTGTGGCGGAAATGATGCCATGTGAATGCTCTGGGCACATCTTAGAAAGTAATACAGCTTCCACTTAGCTTGTTTTCAGTGAGTGAGCTCAAACCAGCACATTCAAAGAGGCTTCCAAAACAAGTCAGGCATGACTCTTTCAGCTAACAGCACAGCTGGGGTCCAGCTGACATCCAGCACTATACCACACATATGAATAAAAGCATCTGCAGTTGCTTTCAGCACACAGCTGTAAAGGCTTTTCATGCTTTTCTGGTCGAGGCTACAGGCATTACTGAACAAAGACAAGCTGTATTCGCTGTAATCTTTTGGAATTCTTGACCTAAAGAAGTCATAAAATCCTAACCAAAAAAATCATCATTTTCTGTCATTACATTTTTTTTAATGCCATGGTCACTAGAAGTGAATGTATGTCTGCATTCCTTTCATAAAATAACTTGGATTAGTAAATGGTAGCACTCATCTATTTTTGCTATCAAAGTAAGGAATCAAGACTGTTTCGATGTGAAAAGTTTTCAACATTATCAAGGTCCAGGAGATTCTCAGGATGTAAACGTTTTCAGCATTAGCAAGGTCCAGGAAATTCTCAGCAAGCATATATGTGGAAGGGGATCTGAGTTTCCAGAAGCACAGGAGCCATTTCAAGTGACTGTTCATTCAAAATTCAGTAGAGTAAAATGGAAAACTTGTCATGGCTACTCCCATTTTCTGGCATGAGTTGATCTGAATGAATCCTGAAACAATAAATTCCAAATATGTTACATTTTGAGGATGTATTAAAATTATTTCTGCTTAATGACAGTGAGGATGTATTAGAGATTACACATAATATGTGTTGTTATTTGTAATAATACATCAATCAAATTTCAAAGGACTATTAACTGAAAGATTAGAAATAATATTCAGAAATGACAAATGAAAGAAACTTAGAAATCAGAAAGTGAAACAAACAAAAGTGAAAAAAGAAAAGAATAGCCAGGCGCTGGTGGTTCAGTCCTGTAATCCTAGCTACTCAAGAGGATGAGATCTGAAAGTTCGGAAAGTCTGTCAAACTCTTATCTCCAATAAGCCACCAGAAAACCGGAAGTGGCGCTGTATCTCAAGGGGTAGAGAGCTAGCCTTGAGCTGAAGAGCTGAGGAATAGCACTCAGGACCAGAGTTCAAGCCCCATGACCAACAACAACAACAGAAAAGAACAGAGAAGTCATGGACTCCCCTTTTCCCTTCAAATCTATGTATAATAATAAAATAAATATTATTACACTCTCATATTAAATAGACTTTCTATCACTGTGATAAAATACCTGACATAACTTAAAGTAGGAAGGATTTATTTTGGTTCATGGTTTCAATTCTTAGTTTTTGGCTCCATTGAAGGGCACACATTCACTTAAAAATATTATTATAAAGTTGATGTACATAAGTTACAGTTGCATAAGTCAGGTAATGAGTGTATTTCTTTTTGAACAATGTCACCTCTCCTCTCATTTTCTCTAAGTTTTTCCTTCCCAACCTCCCACAAGTTATATAGTTCATTTACAACATAGTATCTAGGGAGTAACACTGCTGCACTTATTTACCCTTTGTCCCTCCATTACTGTGCTCATTCCCCTTACCCTTTCCAAAACAAATGCATACAAGACAAGAGAGAGGTACATTTACCCAAACGATCACAAACAAGTCCATTCTACAGCTACCAGCACAACTATGTTTATTGCAGCCTTATTTACCATAGCTAAGATATAGAACCAATCCAGATGCCCCTCAGTAGATGAATGGATCAAGAAAATGTGGTATATATATATATATATATATATATATATATATATATATATATGCAATAGGATTCTATGCCTCCATCAGAAAGAATGACATTGCCCCATTTGTTAGGAAATGGAAAGATTTGGGAAAAATTATGTTAAGTGATGTAATCCAGGCTCAAAGAAACATAGGTCCCATGGTTTCCCTTATTTTCAATAACGAGTATATGTCTAGGACAAGCAGAAGATGTCAAATATATGTACATATGACCATTTAACCTGATGCTAAGCAAAATGAACCCCGAGATAGGCACACAAGAGTTTTTATCTTTGTTGCCGTTCTTTTTAGTGTACTTATAATGTACTATGTGATTTTTTTTATGTTTCTTTGTATGTTCTTCCCCCATGGTACAACCCCTTTTGTCACTGCATTTGATACTGGTGTTCTGCATCTTGCACATACATTTTTCTAATCTGGGGAGGGGAGGGGAAATGACAAAATGAAGAAGTAAGGATACAGGATGACCCATTGTAACAATGAGATTTACAAGACAGTATGTTGAAAACAATTTTTTTCCTTTCTTTTCTTTGTGTGAAAATACCATGCAGAGGGGTAACAATTACATGGGCAAGGTAATGAGTACATTTCTTATCAAGCATTGTTGCTTCCTCCTTTGTTTCCCCTTTCCATCCCTTCCCATCTCCCCTCTCCCCAAGCCCCTTCCCCCCCTCCCTGCCCAAAGTTGTAAAGAATTGTTTTTCGACATAACATCTTGTACATCTCATTGTTGCAATGGGTCCACCTGTATCCCTAGTTAAGCAATTTGTTTTTTTCCTTCCCCTCCACAAATTATACCAACATCAAATACAGTGAAAATAGGGGTTATACCATGGGGAAGGGACGTACAAAGCAACAAAGAAATCATCTTATAGATATGTCAGACAGAAATAATTGTAAGAAAGAAAAAAACCACATTTGAATCCTTATCTTGGGGTTTATTTCACCCAACATCAACTTATCTGACCGTTTCTGCTTGTCTCAGACATATACTAGTAATTGCAAATAAGGGAAACCATGGGACCTATGTTTCTTTGGGCCTGGCTTACTTCACTTAATAGAATTTTTTCCAAATCTTTCCATTTCCTAACAAATGGGGTAACGTCACTATTTTACAACTTTGGCGGGGGGGGGGGGGGGGGGGGGGGGGGGGGGGGGGAAGATGGAGAGGAAAGGGATGGTAGGGAAAAAATAAAGGAGGGTGTAGCAATGCTCCATAGGAAATGGACTCATTACCTTACTCATGTAATTGTAACCCCTCTGTACAGTATCTTTACAATAAAAAATATATTAAAAAGGCAAGAGGTACAGATAACAAAAGCAACAACAAAGGAGAAAAATGAAAGTAAACAAAAAACAAAATAACAAAAACCCTCTTGTTTCCATTTCTTGGAGTTAATTTATGTAAACATCATTTTATATGATCATATATGCAATGTATGCACATTTTGAGCTTTTGTGATCCTCTTCTAAATATATCTTTCTTTGGTCTGACTGTATGAATGTCTAGAGATATGTATAATATATCATGTCCAAGTGTATTTTTTGTCTTTTACCATCCAGTGTGTTTACTTGTAGAGATGTGGGCACATTCTTGTTATAACAAATGAGGGAAACCATGCAAGCTATGGATCTTGCTTACTTCACTTACTATAATTTTTCCCAAGACTTTCCCTTTCCTTTGAATGTTTCAATATCAATCTTTTTGATGGATGAATAAGATTCCATTGGGTATATATGTACCATGTTTTCTTGATCCATTTGTCTACTGAGGAGCATCTGGGTTGATTCCATATCTTGGATATGGTAAACATTGATGCAATGAACATGGTTGTGCTGATGGCTTCATTTTCTCACTTCTTCCACCTCCTCCAGTTTCTGCTACTTCCTCAAGGGACCATAGCTGGGGGCCAAGAATTTAATGCATGAGATTATAGTAGATATTTCATGAGATTATAGGAGATATTTCATATTCAAACTATAAATTCTTCATGTGGTTTTCAAAACTAATTTTAATTCAATGCCTGTGAAATTTGTTCTGTTGTGTTCAATACTGTTCCTTCAAGGAAAGAGTACTGAACTTTTCACCAGAATAAGTCAATGCAAAATCTTTAGGGCAAGATTTTGGCCATGGAGACTTAATGTGCAAGATAGGAAAACATCAGAATGACAGGGCCTGACTAACTGACTTTCCATCTCTGTAAAAGAAAAGCTATATGGGGCTGGGAAGGTGGCTCAGTGGTAGAGTGCTTGGCTCTCATGCATGAGGCCCTGGGTTCGATTCCTCAGCACCACATAAGCAGAAAAAGCTGGAAGTGGTGCTGTGGCTCAAGTGGTAGAGTACTAACTAGCCTTGGGCTGAAGAGCTGAGGGATAATGCTCAGGCCCAGAATTCAGGCCCCACCACCAACAAAAACAAAATAAAACAAACCTATAACTGGAAAGGGCCACATTATTCGTTCCCATATACTTCATGAACATGCTATTTGTTGTAGAGAATACAAAATGAAGAACTTAAGCAGTTTTTCATTCCATAAGCTCATGGAAATCATTCTGGGTTTATGACAGAAAAAAATAGTGATTAATCACTTGTACTGGAATTTTCAATGAAATAATGGAGACTTTTGCCTTATGTACAATCATAACACTCCAATCTCTAGAATTTCTTTTTTTTTTGTTGGGGGGGGCCTGAACTCTGGGCCTGGGCGCTGTCCCTCAGCTCTTCAGCTCAAGGCTAGCGCTCTACCACTTGAGCCACAGCGCCACTTCCAGCTTTTTTTTTTGCTTATGTGGTGCTGAGGAATCGAACCCAGGGCCTCACGCATGCAAGGCAAGTGCTCTACCACTGAACCACCTTCCTAGCTCCAATCTCCAGAATTTCTATTTTAAGCTACAAAAAGAGATGCAAATAAGCTGGGTGCAGGTGGCTTACACCTGGAATCCTAGCCACTCTGAAGGCTGAGCTCTCAGCACTGTGGTTCAAAGAAGGCTTTGAGACTCTTACCACCATTTAACTACCAAAAGCTGGAAGTGGTACTGTGGTCCAAATTGGTAGAGTACTAGCCTTAAGCACACAAGCTCGGGGACAGTGCTCAGGCCCTAAGTTCAAGCATCATGACTGACTGGCAAAAAAGTAAAAAAGCCCATGGTTTCCCTTATTTGCAATATCTAGTATATGTATGAGTCAAGCGGAAAAGGTCAGATAATGTGATGTTAGGAAAATGAAACCTTAGATATGTATTTTAATGTTTTTTTCTTTCATGCATTTGTTTCTAACGCATTTATAAGATTATCTCTTTGTTGCTTTGTATGTCCCTCCCCTACAGTATAACCCCTGCTTTCACTATATTTGATGTCAGTATAACTTGTAGAGGAGATGGGGAAAACAAGTCATTTAAGGATACCGGTGGACCTGTTGCAACAATGAGAAGTACAAGTTGTCATGTCGAAAATGAGCTTTACAACATTGGTGGGGGGGAGGCGGGGAGGATTGGGTGGGGGTGGGAGGGAGGCTGGGAAGGGATGTGAAGGGTAAACAAAGGAGGAGGCTGCAATGCTTGATAAGAAATGTACACATTATCCTGCCCATGTAATTGTAACCCCTCTGTACAGTGTGTTCACAAAAAAAAAAGTAAAAAAGATGCAAATCTCCACCCCTACTAATTATACAGAGATGCCTGTAAGGAAAAAACATATAGACTACTGTAACAAAACAACTTCAACTTTCATTGGACTCACATTTGGCATATCAAGGCCAAAAATATTCATTGCTAGGAAAAAATAAATATGGCATTTCTACTTATATTCCAAGTCATTATAAACTGAACACCAGCTCAACAGAAAACATTGCCCTTACATTTATTTTCATCTCCAAATATTGATAAAGCACCCTCCAGAGCTTTAAATAACCTGGTTGTCTGGTTTTGGGGGACACATTAAAATTATAAGCAAACCATTACCCAATCACTCTACTAACCCACCAACCAGAAAAGTTGCTTTACATTCCATTTAGTAATGAGGGTTTATAGCTGATTATATAGGTACCTATCCTGTCTAGCTCCCCTTTATTCTCACTATCTTGTGCTTAATTATATCCTTTTCACCTTCATATTCACTGTGTTGTCATTTGTTTTCCTTTTCTATGAAATTCCTTCTGTCAGAAACGCTCTCCCTTTATCTACCGTGCTCTCCTCTGCTTAGAGGGTTCCCCTTTAACTTTTAAGCATCTATTTATATCAACTTTCTGGGTGGCTAATTAGAGATAAGTGTCTCAGGGACTCTCCTGCCTAGGTTGACTTCTAGCATATCTGAGCCTCCCATGTAGCTCTGACTATAAGAGTGAGCCACTAGCAAGCACCCGACTAGGTTTTCAGTTTTAAGATTGTACAATGCATGAATTAGATCTTCTGTATTTGTCACAAGAAATCCATTTTAGTAGAATAAACTTGTACTCTAAATCTGTATGTGTATGTGTTTTGTTGTTGTTGGTGGTGGTGGTGGTGTGTGTGTGAGAGAGAAAGAGAGAGTGTGTGTGTATGTGTGTGCTAGTACTGGGGTCAAACTCAGGATCTTTGGCTCTTATCTGATTATTTTTTCATGCAAGGATAAAGCTCTGTCACTTAAAACATGCTTTTAGTTATAGCTTTTTGCTGAAGACAAAGAGTCTCTCTGATTTGTCTGCCCTGGCTGGTTGTAACTATTATCCTCAGATCTCAGCCTCATGAGTATCTAGGATTACAGGCATAAGCCAATTGTTCCTGGCTTATATTTTGAATTTTACCTTTTCCACAGGGTTTGTTTTGTTTTTGTGTGTCACTCTTAGAGCCTGAACTCAGGGCATGGCTGCTGTATTTGAGCTTCTTTTGCTCAAGCTAACACATCATTTGAACCACATCTCCACTTCCAGCTTTCTTGGTAGCTTAGTAGAGATAAGAGTCTAACAGACTTTACTGCCAGGGCTGTCTTTTAACTGTGATCTTCTGATCTCAGCCTTCCCAGTATCTAGGATTACAGGCATGAGCCACTGGACCCTAGGTCCCAAGCATTTTTTATATAGCAATTTATAATTGTACACAACCTTGTAAGCAGTTTTCCTCTTATTTCAATTCACCATTGTACCTTTACCTTAAGTAAGCACAGTATTAACCAAAAAGAACTGGACAGAGAAAAAAAAATTTTACAAGACCATTTCTATGTTTTTGGACTTTTTTATTGTAAAAATGCTGTACAGAGGGGTTACAGTTACATGAGCAAGGCAATGAGTCCATTTCCTATTGAGCATTGTTGCCTCCTCCCTTGATTTCCCCCTACCATCACTTCCCTCCCACCTCCACAACTACCCCTCCCACCCCACCCCACCCAACTCCCAAAGTTGTAAAGTTCATTTTCAACATAGTGTTTTGTACATCTCATTGTTACAATGGGTTAACCTGTATCCTTATTTAAGCATTTTGTTTTTTCCCTCCCCCTCACCCCCCTGAATTAGAGAAGTATATATACAAGATGCAGGGCATGGACATCAAATACAGTAAAAACAGGGGTTATACCTTGGGGGAGGAACATACAAAGGAACAAAAAAATCACATGGTACATTATAAATACGTTAGAAACAATAGCAAGGAAGAATAAAGAGACCATTTCTTTAGTTAATAAGAATTTAATTGTAAATGTAGGGGATAGAATTAAGTCCAGTCTCTTACTTTCTCAATAAGCAACAATGAACATTTCAATTCTATATTTCCATTTTTATGTTGATTATAGTAAGTGGAAATGTATCTTAGTCTAATTCCATTAGCAATGTTAAAATTATCTAATCATGGGAACTGGGTTAAAAAATTCTACAAACTATAAAGTGTTTGCATGAGCATGAAAGCCTAGTGGTTTGATTCTTTTTTTAAAAAAAGAAAGCATGGCCTACTACATAAAAAACATTATATTTTCTATTTCATAGCATGTTTAAAACAGTTACAGATTGAGGAATTTGCTTTTATCTCTATAGTTGAGAAGACAGCTTTGGAATTTTTATGATCTTGCTGTGAACAATGAAAGGAAGCTATCAGGGAGAAAATGGAGACAATGATAGAAAAGTCATCAGGACTAGAATATTAGACTTCTGGAAGCTGTTTGATGAAGACAGAAGAACAATAATACCTAGAATCATACTAGTAGCCTTTATTTGTTCTTCCTTTGGGCTTCTCAGCCAATGAAACTTTTCAGGAGTGATTTACCATGTGCTTGTCAGCAGGAATTAGAATACAGGTGCTCCCGGGCAGCTGGCCCAACCTTGTGTGGTTGGAGAATGACTGTATTCCCAGGCCTGTCAAATCTGACACATTAGCCCAGGATTAGAATTGAAAGCTAGTGATCAAAGAAGCATTTATGTTGAGCAATGGTGTCAAGTTTCTCCTGTGATTGTAATAGTTTACCAGAAACTTAGCATGTTAATGACCTCAACCACATTATCTCACTTTTCTGGAAGCTAGGAGTCTGATTTTATTGTGCCCTTATTGGCTATTCTGTAGGAGAACCATTTGCATGACTTTTTCAGGTTCCCAATGTGACCACTCCTCCTTGGTCTGTTTCCCTTGTGCCATCTCCAAGCTAGAAATAAAGCTTCTTTGCATTATCTTCTGACACTAACTCCCTGCCTTCCTCTTACAAGGCCTTAGTTACTGCAATGAGACCACTGAATAATCCAGATTAATCTTTCTATCCTGAACCTAGTCATATCTGTAAATCTCTTTTGCCAGGTAAAGTAACATATTTACAGGGTTCAGCGGTTAGAGTGTGAACCTTTTGAGGAGCCATAATTTTCCCCAGCATATGAATTCTCTCTGGCAGCTCTCCGCAGCAGCCCCATTTATTTCCTAGAGGCAGTAATGACTTAGGTCCTAGTAGACACATCTAGACTTTAGGGATGTTGGAAATCAGTACTAGTTTTCTTCAAAATCTGCCTTCACTTGGTAGGCATGGGGATAAAATGATAATGCTTAGTGTGGTCTCTGTTGATCCTAAAACTCCTACTCTTTCTTCATTTTATTTCCAACTTAATTTTCTCAAATATTAAGATGGTTTCTGCACCACGCTGTATCCTTTCTGTAAGTTCTTTTACTGATTAAAGGTTAATCAAATTTCTAACAACATGGAGAGTATGAATGAAGTACAGACTGTAGTACAGGAGAGATATGATGTTTAAAGGTGGTCAGTATAGGCCACGGATTGCGACTTATAACTGTAAACCAGATACTCAGGAGGTAGAGGTAGAAGAATTGAAGGTAGAAGAAAGAATGCAAGTCCTTAGCTGAGAAATAAACTAAAAGCAAAAGGGACTGGGGTCATAGCTCAACTGATAGAACCTTCAACTGGGAAGCTCTCAGTTCAAATACCAGCACTTTCCATGTATTCAACTGATTAAGTGTGATAGGCAAACACAAACAAATGATCATGATATTAATATATTCTAAAATTAATCTTCCCTCTACATATTATTCACATAACACTAGAAATTCTTTTATGACTTCAAAGTAATATATTAAATTAAATTTATTTGATTTTATAAATTGAATCATTATTTTAGGTACCATGATTAAATGCTATCCATAGTCTAAAACTAATGTATAAACCCCAGCAAGATCCCATATATTTATTTAATATACTTATTGAATAGTTTTATTGATACCTATTCGGAATTTTCAGAAATTAAGATCTTGCTTCTAATTTACACTGAAGAACATTTATTGTCAATTATATTTTGATGTATTAATAAGTGGATTTTAAGATAGTATTTGTTAACAAATCCTCACTGTATTTACTAGATGGGGAAAAAAAATACACCTTGAAATATTTTGTTGTTAGTAGCATCATGTTTGGCCACAAGAGGGAGACATAGGAAAGCAATTCAAATTCCAAGGACCCCTGCAGCATTTAGCGTGTGGGTACCTGTAGACAATTCCACTTCAGAACTTAGCAATGTATTGTAATGTTTAATACGTTATTTATGATTATAGAAAACATGTTTGTTTCAGTTAATTAGAATTGACCGTCCCCCATTGGAAATTCAACTAGACAAATCATATATATTCTCTCTCTCTCTCTCTGTTTTTGTTTGATATTACTGGGGCTTGAAATCTGAGTTTCAGTCTAGCTCAGCTTTTAACCTGGAGAATGGTGCTTTCCCACTTCAGTCACCCCCACCCCCCCACTTCCTTTTATTCTGGTTAATTGGATGTTAAGAGTCTCTCAGGTTTGTCTGCCAGAGTTTGCTCTGAACTACAATCCTCAGATGTCAACCTCCTGAATAGGTAGGATCACAGGTGTGAGCCAGGTGTTCTATCCCCAGAAAAATATAGTTTTGTAAATAGCAGTGTTAACATCTATGTAATAGGCTCGTCATACTTAGGACACTGGGGTCAGATTAAATTCTATTAGTTGTCTTGTTTTGGAAAAACAATTGTAATGGATGGATTGTCATTACTGTAGGAAGAAAGGGATAATCTTTGTTGTTGTTGTTACTGTTGTTTTGTTCATGGAGTTTGAACTCAGGGCCTGGGCACTGTCCCTGAGCTCTTTTGCTAAAGGTTTGAGCTCTACCACTTTGAGCCATAGCACCACTTCCTGTTTTACTGTGGTTAATTTATTAAAAGTTGATTCACATATCTCAGCCTCCTGAATAGCTAGGATTACAGATGAGAGCCACCCGTGCTAGGCTGGGAAGTCTTTTTTTTTGGGGGGGGGGTCCGGTCGTGGGGCCTGAACTCTGGGTCTGGGCGCTGTCTCTCAGTTCTTCAGCTCAAGGCTGGCGCTCTATCACTTGAGCCACTTCTGGCTTTTTTCTTTTTTCTTATGTGGTGCTGGGGAATCGAACCCAGGGCCTCATGCATGCAAGGCAAGTGCTCTACCACTGAGCCACCTTTAGGCTGGGAAGTCTTTTAATAATCAAAATGACTCTCCTTTATTAAAAGTCATCATGGAATTTGATAAACTTTATCCACTCATTGCTGTTAAATATATCAGGTAAGATTTGAGGCATTTTAAAAAGATAAAATAATCTATTTATGAATGAAAAAAAGTTTTGATCAGTAAAAGACAGACCACTAGTTTGTGCCCTTCCCTGTAACTTAAGAGAATAGAGTGGAAAAAGTACTTTAAAATCAAAAACCTCTGCCTTTCTTCTCTCCTAGTCACACAGTCCCCCAAATAATGCACAACATTATTTTCCTAGGAAAATAATATGGTACCATCCTCTAATTGAATTTCCAGAAGCAGGTGTCCTCAGCTCCTGCCAAGAACATGATGTTCAGCCTGCAATTACAGTTTTATTAATTTCGTTAGTGTTACAATACTTCCCTGGCATATAAGACATATATGCCAGGTGATACCAGAGAGATTCTACTTGAATGGTATTGTATCTAGTTGGTTATAGGCTTTCATTTTCAATATTTGCTGATATCAAATTCAACAGGCACCTAAGAATATTATTTTTTTACGTATGTCTTTTTTTAATTGTGAAAATACCATACAGAGGGGTTACAATTACATGGGCAAAGTAATGAGTACATTTCTTATCAACCACTGTTGCCTCCTCCTTTGTTTCCCCTTCCCATCCCTTTCCATCTCCCATGCCCTCAGCCCTCCCAACCTGGCCAAAGTTGTTATGTCGAAAAACGAACTAATAATATTCTTGTATCAAATACTTTGTAGAATTACAATTTGCTTCGTACTTCAGACCATATAACATAGCTTTAAAATTTGAGATTTTTCGTTTTATATTTTCTTTTTTTATTGTCAAGGTGATATACAGAGGGGTTACAATTACATGAGTAAGGTAATAAGTACCTTGCTTGTAGGCATCCAGTGAGAGACTCTGGTACAGCCCCCACACTCCAAATAAACTACTTCATGTTTAATTTAACAGAGATTTAAAGCCTTTTATGTAAAATGAATTTTCTTCCCCTTTCATGGTCTTGCAATGAAGAAGGATGTGTAAGTTTTCAAACTTATAAATAGTATCAGCAGAAGTTAATAACCGGAAGACTTATGTATCAAATTTAGCAAAAAGGTAGTAAACATGAACTTTAAAAAGCCTGCTCTGGAACCTGAGCATTTCTGCTATGTACTAAATCCACATGGTAGTGGTTTAAAAATAACAGTGATTGGTACTGATAATATTCGATCTTTGACATATATTTGTATTTTTCTCTTTAAAACTGAAATCTATGGCTTAACACATATGAGAATTATAAGAAATCAAAGTAGGAGAGATAGAAAAGTCACAAAATTGCATGAATGTCTCAGATATACTAGGAAATAGTAGAAACAACACATAAATGCAACCAAATATTTAATTTCCTACAATGCTAATTCTCCCTGAAAAAATGTGCAAATGTAATGATCTAAAAAACACCCCTCATGTTATGATGCAGGTGAATAGTCTAACCCACAATGTCCAATGTTAAATGTATTGTCTAGAGACAGACAGACATTGTGGAATGTAGCAGAGCTTCAACTTGTGCTGTATCTGGCTAACAAGCCAGGTAATTAATTACCTATATCAGCTCATCTCATCTCATATATCATAGCACAACCCATATGTGGATAGTGGTTCTCAAAAAAGTCCCTAATGAAGATCACTAAATTGGCAGAACACTGGTGAGTTTTTTGGGCAGACACAATATCTAATATTTCTATTAGAGGCTGAGAGAAGAGAGATGTAGGAGGAAAAGGAGGAAAGAACAGTAAATAATTCAGTACAGTGGAAGGTAAGGTACAGTATTGGAGAGTCTACAGAGCCCAGTCACCAAGTAGCAATCACTTCTTTATGCACATACTCTCACTCACCTGTATTTAATGTAGAAGAAGTCTATAAATATGCTGTCAGCCATTATCATCTGTCCATGAGCTGCCTGCCACTCGCCTCTCATCTACCTTATCCTGGAACCATACGCTGAAATCTATGTCAGCCAACATTAATTGAATTCCTGAAACTCTTTTGTATAGTATATATTGACTGGACACACACATTTATACATATACATTTGCATATATATGCTCTTTTGAAAGTTCATAATAGAGAGCAGTAAATAAGCAGAACACAAAAGATCAATGTTGCCTGCACATTACTATTGCCATTACTGTGTTAAGGCTGCATGAGCCTTTCTTTGGTTAGGACACATAACCTTCAGTTCTGACCTTTCATATTGAGTTTTCGTGCTTCCTAGGGAGCCATCCCAAAAGGAATTCAACTTTTAATAATGATTCTAAGCACTGTCCTTGAAGTCAACATAATTTTTTGATTGATTTTTCTTAGGTCAGGATAGAGTCTTTGAATTCTTCAGAACCAGATCTTCCCAAGTGCTTGGAAGGTTTTTGTCTAGGTGTCTGTGGAAACTGGACAGATGGCAGAAAACCGAAACATCTTAAGAATGAATGAGACTGATAGGTTTAAACCTTCTCCACGATCATGGTCAAAGTAGTTACATGAGTTTACACATTAGACTCTCACAGTCTGGAATTTAAATTCTTTCTATTGATTATGTGTAATTCTTATGAGCTTGTGGTATAAAACTGCAATTACAGAAACCTTTGTTCTTATTCTTATACAGTAATATATACATATACACATATATAATCTGTATCTGCCTATAAATATATATATATATTTATATAAAACTTAGTCATTGACTTTTCTACACACAGTCTATAAAAATCAGGTTTATTTGTTTAAATTTTAGTGATATTGGTATTTCCTAGTCTGACATAAATTTTAATTGAAACAATCATTTATTTTGATGAAGCCCTACAGTTCAGAACAGCTCTTTGTAAGACAGTGATGAATGTAGGTAAAATCTAGTGTTTCTCAAGAGAATAAAGCCAATTAATTTGCATAAGTCTCATGGTAGTGTAATTAATACTGTGCCTTAACTGAGTTAATGTCTTTCTGGATTAAATTTGATCACCTTGATATTTAATCCACTATTAAAACTGCTCTAAGCCAAGAGCTGGTGGCTCTTGCCTATATTAAGTAAACTAGGATGCTGAGATTTGAGAATATAATTTCAAAGCCATCTCTGACAGAAAAGTCTGTGAGACACTTATTTCCAATTTATCAGCAAAAGAACAGAGGTAGAGGTGTGGTTCAATGATATAACACCAGCTTCGGGTAAAAAGTTTTAAGAGAGCACTATGGCCCTAAATTCAGTCTGGCACAAGTAATACTTCTACTCTGTAATTTAAAAAATTGTGATGAAATACTCCTTAACTTTTGGCCTTTGGTAATATATTCAGCATATAGACAAATTTTATTCATGTAATCTATAAATGAGAAAAAATATTTCTATTGTCAATATTCTGACAACATATATTTCAAAAGTAGTATGTCATCAAAATTTTAGATGCTATTTGTGGTAAAATTGTAGAGCTCAATCTTTAAGATACCTCATATCATAATTTTATATAAGTGCATATATATATATATACTATACTATACACACACACATATATAATTATATATATATATATATATATATATATATAATTGTGACAAGACAAATAGTGTGTGGAATACACAGGATTGGCCTGCTGGTAGATCTAAGAAAATTATAAAGCCAGGTGCCAGAGACTTTTGCCTTATCCACCATCATAACACCCTAATCTCCAGAATTCATATTTCAAGCTACAAAATAGATGCAAATCATCTGGGTGCCAGTGGCTCATGCCTGTAATCCTAGCTACTTAGCAGGCTGAGATTTGAGGATTGTTGTTGAAAGCCATCCAGGGCAATAAAATACTCAAAAAAATAAAATTAAAAACTGGAAGTGGTTCTGTTGTTCAAGTGGTAGAGTGCTAGCCTTGAGCATAAGAGGCTCAAGGATAATCAGTGACTCAGCCCAGAGTTCAAACCCCAGGACCAAAAAATGGGAAGGGATGGTTGGGGAAAAACAAAGGAGGTAGCAACAATGCTTGACAAGAAAGGTACTCATTACCTTGCTCAGGTGATTGTAAGCCCTCTGTACAGAATTTTCACAATAAAAAACTTGTTAAAAAAGAAAAAAGAACAACAACAACAACAAAAAGAAAAAGAAAATGATAAAAGGAACAGAAAAAGTAGTAGGGATTAACAAGAACACATGTTGTATTTTGTGGACTTGCAAGCTGGCCTAAAAATAGTCAGACAAGCACCTGGATGGTGCATATGTAATTACGTGTGCCCCAGAGAGGAATTCTGACATGAAGCACTTAGGGACATGAAGATTCACTTTCCCAGGAATGACTGTCTTCCATCACACCTGCATATTCCCCCTTCCACATGCTTATTTTCCCTTGGTGATGGAAGACAGCTTAATTAGCACAAAACAATATTACAAGTGACTTGCTATGAACAATTTTTGCCATAATTCTGTGATTGAGAGAATGTGGAAGTTATTTTTGCTTTAACTTTTTCCAGCTATCTGAGTCGTGTTCAAAAAGGTAGCTGCTGTGTTTATAGGAGACAAAAATATGCCAAGTAAAATTTGCCCTTTTTGAATCCCAATATCACAATCTAACTGCTATCACATCTTAGGTGGTAAATGATGTGGGTAGCACCTCTCTATTCAAAATAGACTATAAATTCAAAAACATGGTAACTTTAACTAACACAGCATATTATCCATTTAAAAGATAACTGGTGTCCTCATTTATCTCAGCTGAAATTGAATTAAGTATCCTTGTGTAAATTCTTTTAACTAATGTGCATTGCACTCTATATTCTAGTTCCATGATTCTTAGCAATACAAAAACTAGATAATATTATAATTCTGAAAGTGTAGGAACATCATCACAAGCCAGGTTTTTCACTCTCACGGGTTTATTGTCTGAATTTATAGACATGCCAACTGAAGTGCCACATCTATCTATCACCTATCATTAATAAGCCATCAATACAACCAGCAATATCTTGTTAATATGTTACAGCTAATTAATATTGGTTAATATCAGATGAGTAATTACTCATAGTCTTTAAAAGAATCCTCATTTATTGATGATCCATGTATACAATAATTTTAATGTAAAGGAATCCAGTAACTTAACTATTCTAACAAGACCATAAGCAGAATAACTCAATAGCATATGAGAGGTGATCCTGCTATGGCAGGATGATTTATATGTCAATTATTGTTTTAATATATAGTTTATGTCAAATCATCCTTGCAACACATGACATAATAATCACACAAGTATTGTTACTATGATAAACTGATTTCTTCACAATAATTTTTTCTCATCTTATGCACTGAACCTGTCAGATCCTTCAAGAATTCAAAGCTGATAGATACTGAAATGAAAAAAAAAAAGGATTGGATATTTTTGTCTTTTTTGGTGGGACAGATACTTGAAACTGCCTTTTCCTACTTGTTCTTTTAATATGTACACTGTTTTTGATTTATTTAAACTGTTTTGCTCCTATTTTTAATTTGAGTGGTAAAAAGCCTCACGAATAGTGCCTCACACATTCTTACCAGCCTTGATGATTCCTGACTGGGTAAAATTACAAAAATCATTTTATTCAATCCTATAGTTTCTTTCAATGCCACGTACTGTCACAGCTTCTGTGTTTACCAAAATGACAGTCTGTCATATAAATCAGAGGCTACCTCTTGCTATCTTCTAAAAAGTAAATTCACTTTTAGTGTCTACTTCTTAAGCAAGTCTATGAGTCAAGCACAGTGACAAGTCAGCACAGTGTTGACACCTGGACCTTCATGTATGAACTAGTTCATGCATTCAATTTTTCTTTGTTGAACAGCTACATTAAAATTAAACCATTTTTCTAAGCACTGATATTCAGATGAGCGAAACAAAACTCTATATGCAGATCGTCCTTCCATAGGGAAGAGAAATTGAGTGAATCCAACTCACACCAGTTTATTTTTGCATTGAATTTATTTAAGAAAATGTCTAGAGACTCAGCCTGATGATCATGGCCTTCATTAGCATGGGTCTGCTTCCAGGAACTGTACCCACACACCTGTCAGATGTGACTGGGATGCATTACAGATCCAGTCTGAAGTCACAATGTGGTTGGAGTCTCATGCTGGAAATACAAGTCTGTGTGATATCTTTAGAATCTCAAGGAACTATGTATGTTTATGAACTAGTAGTCCAACTTTCAGCCACAAAGAGAGAAGTTAATGCCTCGGTTCTACGTAGTAGGTGGATGAATTTATTTTTCTGTCATTTTGAGTAATTAAAATTGCCTAAGATACTTATCAGTTAAAGAGAATTTGCTTTTCTGAACATTTTTTATTCACATCAATCAGTTGTGTAGGAGGTTTCATCTTGACATGTCCATAAACACATAGAATGTACCTTGATCAAACTTACCCCTTCCATTGCTCTCTACCGTCTCCTCTCCTCCTCCCAAACCAATTTTAACAAGCTTCAATATTCTATTTTTACACAAATCCATAAAGTATTTTCGTCATTTTTACCACCTTTCATCCTCTATCCTTCCAATAGCACCCAAGCCCTGAGAGCATCTGTTTTACATTCCAGTCATTCATGTTTTATAAATGTGTACTAATTGCTCAAACGGATTTCACCTGGGTATTGTCCATCCATATCAACCTTACCGCTCGCTCTCACTTCTCCATCCCCCTGATCACCTATTACTCAAGAGCTTTCAGTGAGGTTCTTCTGCTATGTTCCTTCACATATGCTTTCTATTTTGGCTGATGTGCCCTCTGACATATTAATAGCAATTTATATTTCTCATGACACGTACTCTTTCTAGACTGTGGTTGTAAATTTGTTCCATACAATTTTAGCAATTCTAATTTGTTTCCTATTTTGAATCTGTCTTGAATTTCTCACATCCTTAAATAAACCATGGTATTCCTCGTGAGGGACCCTAACAAAATGACTTTTCTATTTACACTTCCAGTTAAGGCTGGCTGGAAAGTTACTCTCCCATCTGATTAAAATAGACAGATACAGGGTACAACTGTAGACCCATTATCATACCTGCTCTTTGTTGCAACTGCTTTTCCCTTGCTAGTTATGAAGAACATTGTCATTATCTTGTTTTTCTGTCTTATAAAACCTTATAAGACATTTTCCCCTTTATAGCTAATGTTTTCCTCAAGTTAATGAGCTTCTGTGGATAGTTACATTCCAAATCACACTGAGCCAATAGAGTTTTTGGACTCTACTTTTCTCCCTTTCTTTAAACGAAATTTTATTTAAATTTAATTTTGTTCTGATGAACTCCATTAGCTGACACTAGTAGAATTAGAAATTTCTTCACAGAAATGTTATAATCTTTCAGGCGCTGGTGGCTCATGCTTGTAACACTAGCTAATTAAGAGGCTGAGATATGAAGGTTGTGGTTCAAAGCCAGCCTGGGCATGAAGTTTGTGAGATTCCTATCTCCAATTTATCACAAAAAGCCTGATGTAGAGCTGTGGCTCAGGGGTAGAACACTAATCTTGAGCACTAAAGCTCATGGACAGCATCGAGGTCCAGAGTTCAAGCCTAGGACCAGAAAGAAAGAAAGAAAAAGTCTTAATCTAGGGGATATAAAATAAAACCCTGAAATGAAGGCTGAGACACACGCTCTCCTTCCAGATCCACTTCCCCTGACTACTACATGAATCTCCCCTGATTACTCCAACTATAAGCTACTTTTATTTCTGAAGTGCTTTTATTTATTTTCAAGTTTCTATCACTGTTTCTAATGTGCTTGCAGGATTATGTGCAGATGCCTCGTGGATAGCTTCAGTGGGGACTCTCTTAAAAATTTTTAATATATATTTTATTGTAAAGATATTATACAGAGGGTTACAGTTACATGAGCAAGATAATGAGTTCATTTCCTATTGAGCATTGTTACCCCCTCCTTTGTGTTTCCCCTACCATCTCTTCCCTCTCCACCTCCCCAACTCCTCCCTTCCCCCGTACAGCAAAGTTGTAAGTTCATTTTCAATATAATGCTTTGAGTTGACAATTTCCTATTTTCCACTCTATCTGAAAGCCATATACCTTGAGTTTCCACATGCGCGTGTATTAAAGTGTATTCTTCTAGTCATGAAAGGGTTGGTGTGAGATGACGTCAACGTTGTACTCTCAGAAGATGCTGCTGTCCTCCTGAGCAATCCCAGGATTGTCCTGGGAGGTGGTTGTGAGGCTTAGATCACGGGGTGTGCTCCTAATCATGACTCCACTCTGATACAAGTTAAAGTGCATACACTAAAGTGCATCCTTGACATCTTCAAAAGTATGTTGATAGAGAGCTCCAAGTGAGTATATTGAAAATTGAGCTCTGAACCTTTCCTCTTCTCTTATACTCCCATTATCTTCTCCATGACAGCCAGGACTGCTTTATCTTCTAATTTGCGAAGGAAAATTCTTTGAGTTATTCAAAGAATAACTGCTTTCATCACATTCATATCTACCTTCAAAATATATTCACAGAGTCCAGTTGTGCCTTGTTTCCTTCCCCCCTACCATTGAATCTATGATACTATTTTTTCCTACTCGCTTAGGTTGGTCCAATTGGTATACATACCCATATTTATTTTGTTAATGACCATTAACCATACTGTACCACATAACCTGTGCAAAGGAAATATAACTCTTAATAAAACAGGAAAGTGAAGGTATTCAGATTGATTAATAAATACATGTACCCCCTTACTTACAGGTAAATGTCCAAATAGTGAAAAAGCCATGAAGAAAACAAAGCTAAAGGGATAGAGAGCCACAGTGGGAGTGGAAGCAGGGCCTTGCCTTTCTGTACCACCTGCACACAAGACTATGAGGACTGTGGACATTTGCTAGATATTTACCAGTTGAAGGAATTGTTGTGAGGCATGGGTTCCAGAGCCAGGCGAAGGGAACAGCAGCTGTTCATTTCCTGAGCAAAGACCCTGCACTCTATGGGACTTAAAACCACAGCTCCTCCTTGCTCTCTTGGTCTAGTTCCTGTTCTAATTTTTCAATCACAAAGCATTTTTAATACACAATTTAATTTACCTCCTGTGTTTGCCTCTGTACTTCTTCCCACTACAGTAGAAACCCTGCCAGGAGAGGGTGTTGATTCCTATTGTGTGTCCTGTGTACCATATCAATTGGTATCATGGGCTGGTAGATTGTGCGTAGGGCTGTGATTACATGACGTAGACATAAAAAGAGGCCAGAGTATCATAATGGATTTTTTTTTTACTGTAGAAAAGACTTTGGATTTCCTGCAATATGTTAAAGGAAGGATAGACAGTAGGAAAGTAGAATGATGGAATCATATGATTGGAGATTTCATAGGTTACTAGGTGGAGAACAACCAGAATCAGGAGAGACACAGCCCAAGTTCTCTAGAGTGTCTCAGTGCGAAAACATGCTAATATTTGCCTGATGCATTACTTAATAAGGACTAAAAATAATATATACAGCAGTGATGGGGGAGTGAAATGTTGAACTGGGGACCTGCCATGGGAAACAAGCAGTAAATCTCAATCTTGAATAAAACTGAAAAGAAAATTCTGTACAAAAAGAGATACCTGCATGTTTACATCCCTTTTTTATACATTCCAGGACACTATCAGGGTCTTATGTTAATTCAGTTTTTCAATTCTGAGTGGTATTTGTAGTGGCTAAACTAATGTACATGTACACTCATAGTGCATAATACTTTTTCACCTATACCTCTGTAATCCAATAGATGTGTGTGTGTGCATATGTGTGTGTGTATGTGTTGATATTACTAAAGTTTGACTCAGGGCCTTGCTTATCCTAGAGAAGTGTGGTACCGCTTGAGCAATTCCCTCTATCTTTTTTGCTTTAGTTTATATTTTAGATAAAGTCTCAAACTTTTGTCCAGTTCTGGCCTTGGACCACAATATTCAAACTCCCCACCTACATAACTAGGATTGTAGACTGGTGTCCATACATGCAGCCTAGGCTAAACAAAGTGAGGGGTGTGTATATATATATATATATATATATATAATATATATATATATGTGTGTGTGTATACACACACATATATATACACACACATATATATATATATACATATGCACAGACACACACGCACACACACACACACACACACACACACACAAAGTAAGAGGGAGAATGGAGAATGTAGTCTTGAGCCCATTTGACACTATAGCATCCAAGTTGTTAGCTATTATATGAAGTGATTAAAAATAATGCAATCAGAATTCAAGGCAATGTCCTATTCTTTGTATATTATCAATTCAATTCAAATTAATATTTATTTTGCATGACCATGGCTGCCAATGTGGATAGTGCAGTCCAAAGAATTGTAATCATGATACTGATGATGTGCCCTTTAGAGATTAAAGGAAAGTATTTGTAATAAGAATTTCCACATCTGTGATGAAATGTTAATATTTATGTTTTGCTCATTTATTCATATGCAATAAATGTCAAGTACAAGGAAAATAAATTGAGGATGTTAATGTATGCCTATAATTTCTCACACTGTAATAAACAATTCTGTGTCCTCATGGCCTTTTGATCACCAGTCTGCACGAAGGAGACTAGACATTGGTCTTTGGGGTGACTGTGTTTCAAGTTAAGAGATTGTGATCTGGGATGTGTTTAATAATTCAGTGTTGATATGTACAAATTAAATTTTACCAAGGTTATTACATGTCAGAGTTTTGCTTAACCCTTTATTCTTTAGTTATTGGACTTAAATAATAGACTCACCAAATTCCACAAACAAAGCAAAGATGGTCCTATGACTTGGATTTAGAATTGAATATTTAAAAAAAACCCCATAATTTGATAGAGAAAAAAGTTACAAAATTAGACCCTTCCAAAGGACATTTTATTAGTAGCAAGTCTTGACAATAAGGACTGGTATTCCAGTTTTCAGCATCATAGCACTAATAGAAAATGATCGTGATTTCACACTACATTGATATAAGCAAGGGCGACTGAGTCATTCAGTTCCCAAATTTCCCTTTCCCCATCCTACATAACTGTGTTCCTCTTTCCAACTTCCTGAGACTATGCACAAATTCCTACCACTACAACTGCAAGCATGTTGCTCTCTGCCTTTCTCTCCAACAATAAAGATGGTATCTTCTCTTCAAAGCCATTCTCTTTCTTGGCAGATTGTCTCTCTTGTCACTCAAGGGCATTGCTGTGGACATTCAGTTTCATCATATATCATTTGCTTTTCCTTCTGTCTCAGAGCTCCGAACAGCACGATTATGTTCTTAGCTCCATACTTCCTTTCCTGGATAGCTGTTCGCCTATTTCTTGGTTATCTGCTAAAGCAAGATTTTATAAACATAGCATTTTGAATATAGTTCTCCCATTTAAGTTTTATACTTACTTTTGTTAGGCTTTTAGTCTTAGATCCTCCATTGATGCCAACCTGTAGCTCTCTAGGTCAATGGACACAGTTTGTACAATTAACCTCTCTGCTCATTTCCACATATTGGAATTACATTTATCACAGCCATCTCAGGCCACTTCCTGGTCTTAATTGAATGCTATCAATTGCCTCTATGCATCTTTCTTTGCTATTCTACCAGAGTTCTTACTGTGAATCTATTTAAAATTATTTTACCAGCCAGATGCTGGTGGCTCACAACTGTAATCTTAGCTACTCACAAGGCTGAGATCACAGTTCAAAGACAGTCAGGGGAAGAAAATCCTTGAGACACTTACGTCTAATTAATCACCAGAAAACCAGAAGTGGTTCCGTGGTTCAAAATGGTAGAGCACTACCCTTGAGTGTAAAAGCTCAAAGGCAGCAGCCAGGCCCTGAGTTCAAGCTCTGCGATCTATAAAAGAAAACAAAGAAACAAACAACCTGTACCTATCCAATATTTTTTCCATCTTTCATAATTTAATCCTTCAGGAAAACTTAAACAATATCATAAATTTAAAACAAGCACTAATATGATATTAGTCAACCCCTTTTCTTATTCTCAACTTAGTTACAAAATCCATGTCAGATAAACCAAAGCCCATGCAATCTTGATTTATTTTGTGGATTGATAATAAGATAGACTGGATTTCAATTTACTTTCCAACATTTAACAATGTGCTTTCAGACAAATTGTTAAATTTCCCTGAAATCTAACTTCCTTCTACATCTTTCAAAATGATTATCTCCTTTTGTGGCATCACAATATTTGATTTATCATTTAATGAAATTTTACTACTGCGTTGTTGTTCTTAATTAAAAACTGAACAAAATGGTGAGACAAAATGCAAAAGACAAACCAATGGAGCAGTGATACTCGCGAGACAATATGTTGGAAATGAACTGTACACGGGAGAGGGGGCAGGTGGCAAATGCTGGGAGGGAAAGTGGAGAAAATGAGAGAGGGGATAACAAGTTTGAGAAGAAATGTACTGACTACCTTAACCTATGTAACTGTAACCCCTCTGTACATCACCTTGACAATAAAATTAAACTTAAAAAATGAGCAAGGTAATGACTGCTTTGTGCCTTCCATAGAGAATTGTCAGAAAAAAAAGTAAAATTAAAGAGGCAATAATATATTACTATTGTGAGAATTACGGCCAAAGAAATATTGAAGATTATGAATCAAAGTGAGCTACTACTACTTCATAGTGTTACTTTATGTACTTTTCTCATCTAAATGTAATGTCCTTCCATCTACATTACTCTTTTTCTTCTTTATATTGGTCTATTATTCCTTACTAATCATGCTGATGTTTTCTGAAAAGCTTGTGTATAGAATTGCTTTGTCCTTCCTGAACTGTCTCTTTCTGTGATCATTTACACTTATTTTTGCTGAGATGATATGAGCAGTATGTTTAGCATACAGATAAGAGCATTAAAATATAGGTTTTGCTTTGTTTGAAGGGTGTACTTTTTTATTTAGTGAGATTTTTGTTCCAGTGCTCTGTGGATATGTGCAGGAACATGAATATCTCTGTGTCTACATTAAGGCGAGTGAACACATACAGGTTTGCAGAGGAATGTATGTGCCTCTCAGTTTGGAAACATTCTAAATTAAATACTATGTAAAACAGTTTAAAGTAGTAGGCAGTGTTTGTTCCTTAAAGAAAACAGTAGTTAGAATGTCTGTTTTTTGACATTCTTCAATTAATTGATTCACTAAAAATGTTTGCCTATGATTCTATAATGTGGCAAGTAGTATAGTTACTCTAAGTTTAAATGACAGCTATTCCACCTACCCATTGTAAGTCTGAGAAAAAGTATTTATTAAATTCTCCAGAGAATTGATGAAGTTAAATAAGACAATTCATACCGTTCTGTAATTCACAAAAAGAGAAAAATCAAAGGCAGAAGATCTTGCAGACATTTCTCAATTTTCTGGTAGTAGCCAGCTGTATGCCACAAATCATGCTGGATCTGGAGAATGATAAACCAAGAGTTCGAGGGACCTTGCAATTTCTGCACACCCACACATCTTATTACATTTACAGATTTAGCTAAGAATTATGCTTTCATTCATTAAAAATTCCAAATTCTTGATGAAAAACTGAGATAAAGTAACTCTTGTACAGAATATGATAGAACATATATAATACATTTGAATTTTAACACAAATTTATGCAGGAAAAAATATTTTTAATCAAAATGACTACTTATTTTTTTCCTTTTTATGATTTTTTCTTAACATAAATCAATTCTACAAGTGTTCCCATTGCCTTATTTGCATTCATGAATATACCATATTTTTATTAAATTCACACAATTGGCATTATTCTATCCTTCCTCTTCCTCTTCTCCTATTTAACACATTTTAGTGGGTTTCATTACACCATTTTCCAACGTATATAATGCATTTTTATCATATGTCACCCTGTTTCTTTTTCTCTGCAAAAGTGCCTAATTATTTTAAAAAATGATAGAAACATTATGAAAATCACATAATATAAACAGATAGAGTATATAGGCAAGTTGAAATTTAGTATACGGTAATCTGCATAGAGTTGAGTTGGCCCAATATGTCTTGATACATACATATATATATATATCATATATGTGTGTGTGTTTGTGTGTGTGTGTGTGTGTGTGTGTGTGTGTGTGTGTATGTATTTGTAGAAGTTACCCATCAGCAAGTACTTCAGGTGTTACAATAAGAACTTGAACCATGCCACACTCTGGAATCCAGAGAAACAGATACAGTAAAAAAAATCTTCTGTGAAGCTTCAGTGCAATTTAACGTTTGTTTTTTACATTTTAATGTTTTTAATTTGTGTTAGTACTGGGGGAGCAGGGGGCTGAACTCATGTCCTCACCCTCTTGCTCATTTTTTTTTTCACTCAAGTCTGATGCTTTACCGCTTAATCTACCCCTGCTTCCTTTATGCCAATGGAATAAACCTGGCAGATGCCATATTATAGAATATGAGATTAAACAATTAACTTGTATACTTTTTGTCTAAGCAACTAACATTAGTCTGTGAAGGATGAACGAGGAAGAGAGGTTGGGAAGAATGAGTTCAGCTAGCAATACATACTTACTTAGCTTGCATATGTCACCCATATGGATTTAGGAGGGTACATTGTCCATCTGGAGTGCAAATTGTACTCCATCTGGCATGGCTTAGAGTTGAATGCTTGCTGACAAAATTATTTGTTATTCTATATTACTATGGTGCAAACGATAGTGGTATCTCACTCTCCTCTCTTTTCCCTTTATTTTTCTTTCTTATTTTTTCATTGCTTCCTCTTGCTTTAAGCATTTAACAGGAAGCGATTAGCCTTTCTAGTTCCTTCCTTTCACTTCTCTAAGTCCCCCTCACTGAAGCCAACTTTTGAGCTTATAACTCGATGAACATACCTACTGTCCAATTGCTTGTCTTGAAGCAGGATATGCCTTAAAACTACTTCTTACAACAAAATCATTCTGTAGGGTTATAAAAAAGCTTGAGTTGCATGTTTATACTGACAGCATATAAAATCAGAGGCTCTATTGTTTGCCTTCTATATCTGAGCTGATAATATGCATTTTAAAAGTTGGTTTTTTTTCTGTCGGTTGTGGGGCTTGAACTCTGGGCTGGGGCTCTGTCTTCAGCTGTTCAGCACAAGGCTAGTGCTCTACCACTTGAGCCACAGCACCACTTCCGGTTTTCTAGGGGTTTTATTGGACATAAGAGTCTCACAGACTTTCCTGCCCGGGCTGGCTTTGAACTGCAATCCTCAGATCTCAGCCTCCTGAATAGCTAGAATTACAGGAGTAAGCCACGGCTGCCCCGCTAGAAGGTTTAAGAGCAGTTATTCCCAGAGGAATAGGATGGACTGGATGGCTTCTGGGAGTTTTCTTGTAAGTCTATTAAAAAGGAGAATCTGGCTAGTATTTTTATATTATCTATTGCTTAGAAAGTATAATTGAGTCCTCCTTTCAATTTTCCATTTTCAATTGATTTCTGTAAAACGTCAAGTGTTTGAGCAAGCTAGCTTTAAACTTCTGGAGTTTATATTTACTTTTCTTCCCTTTGCATATCCTGAGAGATTTTTATTTTTGTGTTGGTCTTTGTAGCAACCAAAATAAGCACATTCTTTTCCTTTCATATAATTAATGCTGCTGGAAACTAGTGATTAATATTAATAGTTTATTAAACATTATATCCACATTATACATATCTATGTATATATTAAACAATATATATACATATAGTATTGTTTTATATATTTTACTTTCAAGTTAATATTTGAAATGATAGTGCTAGAAATTGAAAGCAATTAAGGTATGGGTAAAGTTTGTTGACAACCTAAAATAGTCTTGGAAAGGTATTTGGCAACCTAAGGGAAACTGTCAAAATATACTAGTCAAAAATTTGAAAATATGACTCTATTTTCAGACTCTGTGTGTGTGTGTGTGTGTGTGTGTGTGTGTGTGTGTGTGTGTGTGTTGGTCCTGGGTTTTAAACTCAGGGTGTCTCTGAGTTTCATTGTTTAAGTCTAGTGGTTTACCACTTGAATCACAGCTCCAGTTCCAACTTTATGATAGCTATCGGAGATAGGTACCAGATTGGTAGCTATTGGAGATAAGAGTCTCAGGAACTTTCCTCTCTGAACTGGCTTTGAATTACATTACACAGATCACAGCCTTTGAGTATCTAAGATTATAGGCATGAGCTACTGTCATCTGGCCCTCATTCTTTTTTTTTTTCAGACAATAATATTCTAGTTTTGGTTAATTGTGTAGAAATAAAGTATTTTGCAAATTTCATTTGGAAAATGTTTATGTATAAGTGTTTTTATACAATCAGTTAGCTCTTCTTCCCTGAAATGTATTCAACCATATTTTCCAGTCATCCCATGCCATTGTGTAATTATTTGAACACTGATTCTTTTCTTGGAACACCTTTCACTTTTACTAGGCCATTTTGACATAGTCTTCCAGTAAAAAGTCTTTTGAGATTGACACACAAGTTAATTTAGTATAAGCCTTTTAGCACTTAGTAAATTGTGTTGTGTTGGATTTGTTACTTAAGTTCCTATTGTTAGTTGATACTTTTCCCACCAACTTTAACTTTATTTAAAAATCAAAATTGCACATTATAATTTATTTTAATATACTAAAGTATAATATGAGGTAACATATATTAAATATACGTGGGGCTGGGAAGGTGGCTCAGTGGTAGAATGCTTGCCTTGCATGTATGAGGCCCTGGGTTCGATTCCTCACCACCACATAAGCAAAAAGAAAACAAAAGCTGGAAGTGGTGCTGTGGCTCAAGTGGTAGAGCGCTAGCTTTGAGCTGAATTGCTAAGGGACAGCACCCAGGCCCAGAGTTCAGGCCCCACAACCGGACCCAAAATAAATAAATAAACATTATAATCTATAAGATAAATTATATAATAAACAAGGTTTTATCAACATTGTAATTGTGCTATCAGGACCTGGGGACAATACTAGTCAGTTGATTATTAAATTATTAAATTAAAGGCAGTTGATGTTTAGTCTTGATTTATGCACAGTTGAACAAATGAACTAATGTATGTTGGGAAAAGACGAAGAAAGAGATACGTTTTTTTTCTATTTTAGTTAGAATAATCACTGTTCTTGAGCAAGTTATTCTACTTCATTAAACATCAGTTTTTCATACATAAAGTATAATATTCCCCTGGCCAGTGTGTGTGTGTGTGTATTCCCCAAGCCAGTGTGTGTGTGTGTGTGTGTGTGTGTGTGTGTGTGTGTATGTGACACATAGGCACTTAATTTAATTTTGTTTATTTAATTTTTTTGGGGGGGGGGTCCGGTCATGGGGCCTGAACTCTGGGCCTGGGCACTGTCCCTCAGCTCTTCACTCGAGGCTAGAGCTCTACCACTTGAGCCACAGAGCCGCTTCCAGCTTTTTTCTTTTTTGCTTGTATGGTACTAAGGAATCGAACCCAGGGCCTCATGCATGCAAGGCAAGCACTCTACCACTGAGCCACCTTCCCAGCCCCCAGGAATTGTTTTTGGTTTTTGTTTTTATTTTTAGTGAAATGAGCATGATTTATAAATAGCTATATGTCCAATGTTAAACTGTGAAACTTTTCAAATTTATTGTATCATGTAACATGAGAAATGAGAAACTTTGATATTGAGAAAGTGACCAACACTGAGACAATAGGAATTGAAAAGGAAATTATTCAATATTTAAATCGTAGCCGAAGGGATAAAATCTGAGTCTATACTGATATCAATGATTACACAGAAATATCAACAAAAAATAGAATCTCTCCAAGAACTAGAGCTTAATTTCATTACTAGTTAATTTTCTGTTGTGTGTTTAATAAGCTTAGTGACTAATTCCAAAGAAGAGCTTAGGAAAAGAAAAAAATGGCAACTGTACGAAAAACAAAACTGGTAAAGACTCCCTTAGTCAAAATGGATTAAAGTCATCAATGATAAAGATATAAATGATGAGTCCACCTGTGGGTATTCTTCCCCAACACCTGTATTCTTAGTTTAAATATGAGGAAACATCCAGAAAACATGCACAATAGTAGAATAAGATTATGTGATATCGTATAGGATTATTCAAGTACTTTTAAAAACCACCTGAAAGATGATGATGATGATAATAATAATAATAACTGGGTAAGTATCACAGCCAGAGGAAACTAGAGAGTCATGACAACCAAATGAAGGTGCTACACTTGGTTAGAGCAAGAAGAGAAACAGCACAGGAAGGGAAAGCCCAAGACTGGAGTTAGATTAATATACTAATCTCAGTTTTTTCACCTTTACAAATGTATCATGGGAAGTACAAGATGTTAACAATTGAGGAAACTGAATCGGAGCTTTTGCAAAAAATATTCACTATTTCTCTGTAATTGCAATTATATTCAATATAAAATATACTTATAATATTTTTCTGCTCTAGTTAATATTATCTTGTTAAATAAGTAAACTAATACACATAGTTTACCCAAATATCCTCCCGCTTGGTATTATAAATTTGAAGAATAATTGGGAAATCTAAACTAAAAATGAATAACAATTTGAGTATTAAGAACTTTCACTATCCTTTTATAGCTTCCAGGTTTAAAGCAGGTGGTTCTTGGTCCTTGGTTATGTATAACTATGTCAAGTTAGATACATTTGCAAAGATACTTTTTGGACTCATACTGTTTTCTATCTTCCTGAAGTCTCCACCTTTGAACCATGTGTAAATGGAACATTTATTTTTACCTCTAGAAGTTGTTGAGTCATCTGAATATTATCGTTTATACAGACTGAATAATTTGTTAAAGACATAGAGAAACAAGTGTGATTTGCAAAACACTTCAATATTTACAAGCAGTATTTTTGAATCTGGACTCCAGATTCAAATTTGTGTACATGTATGAAATGAGATTAATCAAAACATTTTGTAGCACTAGTTTAGGTCTTGATTGTCAAACTTAATTTTCCAGCTAAGGTAGGGAAAATTGGAGATCATGATTAAGTTTATATTGATGATGTTCCTTGAAAGTGAATTATGTTTGCACATTGCATTTGTTAGTAGTCTGACATATAAAGCCTTATAGAACTCTATGTATTTCCTCTCAGTGTTCCTGCTTTTATATTATACTTTGATCTGTAAATTATAAAATACTTATTTAAAAAGGCTTTATGAATAAAATCCTTTCATTGAGAAGCCTGGGGGTGAAAGAGAGTCCCAGACATGCACAGAAATAACAGTGATACAACAATCATTTGTTACCAAATGTAGCTTTTAGCAGCAAGTGAACATGCTTCAGGTTAGTCAGAAGAGGTCCCCGGAATTACACTGTTCATGCTTCCCTGCAATGAAACTGTATGTTATTGGTTAACCAGGATGTTTAGCATAATCACTCTGCGAGACTGTGGTGGAGGGAGGTGATTATCACTGAGAACAGATGGGCAGGTCCCCGGCACTGCCAGATTCTGCACAAGCTCCATTTATCGTTGGTTCTTTCTCCCCCTTCTGTGTTTTTAATTTTTTAAAAGAATCATTGTATGGTTTAAGGAACCAACGGCACAAAAGGTTGGTGGCTGATACCCTTTCAGCTTAGATTTCAAATGTAGGAGACAGATTCAAAATGCTATCACTGTGTATCTAAGAAGGATGGGGCAGATTTCATTTTCCCCTCCAGTCTCCCTGAATGCATGCACGGATTTATCTCTACGCTAAGCTCTCTGCTCTGCATCTGTAGCTCCTTGTGGATTACATTGTCTCTGTGATCAGAAATGATTTTCTCGGATATGAACACCGTTTCTGGCTCCCCTAAAGTGCATCCTCCTAATGGGACCCGGTTTTACACTTTTCAAGTAAGTGTGCTTTACATGGCTTCTACTAAGGAAGTTAATGTATAATTCAAACTTTTAATAAAGAGAAATATAAAGAAAGGGAAGCTGAAAAGTGTGGAAAGGACCGACAAGGATGCATGGAATGAATACTGTGCACGTGAGTTTAATCTCTTTGCAAATGTGAAATAGAATGGCAGTAGTTCTCAGAGAATTCAAGCAAAATACCAGTGAGCACTTTATTTTCCTCAGAGGTTTAAAATCCCCTACAGTATCATCCTGGGAAGTTTATAGGCTATGTTGTGTCTCCTGATGTTATTTATGACTCTAATATGGTGAACGTTGCTGGTACATTCTTGTGTATCACAGAGTAGAATTAAAAGACATTTCAGGGAACTTTGCAAACTAAGTCTTCTGGGCTAAAGAAAAAAATGTGCTGTATTTCATGTGCATAGCTTGAGATAATTGTTTAATTTAAATTTGTGTATATGTAATGTGCAAGCAATTGATAATATAAAAAGCTAAGTACCATATTTGGTATACTTTTTTATTTAGTATACAGTAGAAACTCATTAAGAGGGAAGATTTTCTGGGTTATTAAATAGACGAAATGATCTATAACATAAAAATGTGAGCTACAAAAGCTATTGCCTGCTAATTATGTTTCAATTCCTGGGACTAAATCAGTTCTCATCTAGAAAATAGTTAAGTCTAAACTAAATCAGGCTCTACTTCATATTTATCCTCAAATGGCATCTTTCTGCACTAAGGTTTTTGTTTTTGTGTGTTTCAGTCATACCATCATTGCATGGACAGGGAAGATAAAAATCTTCCCTACTTTGTGTTACAGAAATATAAACACCCTTCCATTTATTTAGTAGCCCTGGCTTTATAGTTATAGTTTTGTGAGAATACAGATATGTGGACAATTTATATAATAAATGTACTCAGAATTATCTTAATAGTGACTCTGGATAAATATAGCTGAGATTTATACATGAGTACCTCTTTGCGAACTATATGAATGAGAACTATTCTTTCTCTTACCCATCTATACTTCTATTTTTAATTCTGTCTCCTCTCTTGGTTTACACTGATATCTAGTGATAGTGTAGTTCTGTGTTGTTCCTGGATATATTGTCTTCCTAGTGGAGATATGCTTATTGTGACAATGATTCAAAATACAGTTGCCCTGGGGCTGTTGACAGACTTATTACTTTTTATTTTCTTCTCCATACACTGAGATATAAACACTATACAATATCCTGTAAGTGATTCTTCAGGGCAGCTTTTGACATTAGGTATTCTACTTGAGTCTCAAAGTTTAAGGGTCGGTGCATTACTTATGCTCAGTCATGACACAAGCTTTTTACCATTCCTTCAGTACAGATCTTGCCGACATCCTACTTGGCAGGTGATTTTCTTTGAAAACATGTTGGAATAATTTGAACCACTCCCTTTCTGTGGGTGTAATGACATGTTCATATAAAAACCCTAGGATTTCAAGCAAAAAATAAATGTTGGAAAATAAAATGCTTTTTTCCCTACATTTTTGTTATACAAAATCGTTTTTGACTTTTGAAGAAAATGTGCAATAAGGTAAATGTGTCTTTTCATTTTTGTGTCTCTGTTTGTTGATATTATTGCCTTCAGTTTTGGTAGAAGAGAAAAGATAAATTTTTAAAGCATGAGAGAAAAGTGTAGTACAGTGGAATCTCTGCGTTTAATTTTAAGGATAGGATAAAATGATTATTTTTCTTATTCTTACACATTAACCTATTTAAATATAGTAGGTTTTTTTTCTTGAAATGTTCTGAAAAGAAATGAGATGCTGTAAAAAAAAACACCATATTCAGAAAATGTATCTTTTGAAAAAGATTATATTTTCAAAAATCATTTTCATTATTAAATAACATTAAGTGTACTTCTGAAATGAACCTTCTTCAAGTTCAGATTCTAACACTGACTTTCTGAAAATTATTTCAGCACAGGAGTTAACGTATGCTAAAACATTTAGAAACCTTAGCATGAGTATGACTGAATTTTATTAACATCTTCTCATTAAGTGTGTAAATTATCTCTATCATTTTTCCGAAATTATGTTATAAAATTTTAAGGAAATATTTTTGATTCAAATGTTTCAAAGGTAAAAGAAAGATAACAAATGAGAAACTGAAGTCTGTTCTAAGATTTTCTATTTAATTTCATTTAATTTAGTCAAATACATTCATACTTCCATGCATATTCATGCAAATTCTTTCTTGTGTAGAATATTTGACACTTAATTTAAATTGATTTTTTATGTATGAATTCTCACTTCTATATTAATACCAACACACTAGTTCCAATTAGAAGTGCCTGGACTTTATCTGATGAAAACTCTTAGTTAGTGCTTCATGTAATTACTTACTTATCACTCCAAATCACAGAATAACCTAGAGTCTAACTGCATGTAATATCCTTGGATTGGCAAAAGTTATGTAAATGCTAGCATGGGTAAAATTACAATATTTTTATTTCTTTCCCAGTCAATTTATAGCAATAGGAAACTTAAAATTAAATACATATATTTACAAATTCATATATTTATATCTTTAATATGTACACACATATATTTTCATACATAAATGTATGTATGTAGACATAAAATGACAATCCCAATATGATTTTTCATTTGCTCTTTCCCATTTCTATGTTTGCAGAGGAAACTTATCAGTCCTACTAAACACTAGATTGGCTAATCCTGACTTAATGTGGTAACCCTCTCAGAGATGTAACTAACATGCTCACTTCACTATTTAAATATTAAACACCTTCAACCAGTGCAGTGATTCTTTTCTTATCCCACATTCTTATTTACTGGAATACTGTGGCAGATTTTATGTAAAATATTACACTAGTATCAAAAACAAAAGAATCAATTTGGTGAAGGGGAAGTTTGATCTAGTTATCTCAGGGAAGAATAGACTATTTCTGTATGGAGTGCATTTTCATGCCATACAAATTAGTATCGATAATACTCTGGGTCAGGCCTGCATCTAGAAATAAATAACATTCACCCACAGAAATCCATAGAAAGATTTTACCTCAAACTATGGAAACAAAGTAATTTTCATTTCTGTGATTAAAGTCCTAGAAGGATGACGTTCATCTGTGTACATTGGTATAATTTGGCCTTGGTGGTTTGAACTACATGCAAATAATGTGCTTCCTCTTTCCCAGGTAATTATTTGTGTGTATCAGTGTGGTTTGCTTTGAACTTGCCCTTTGGAAAATATTCCCTTAAAGACCCACCCCAAAGAATGTATCTTCCATGAAGCAGTCATTCATTCAAGCATGTAGCATTAGGTGTTTCTGCATTGGGTATCCTTGGCCTGTTCATACTATTGCACCCATTATTATATTTCCTGAGAATATTTAATTAATCTGCATTGTTAATGAATTGATACCAACAACATAGCTATTTAATAAACTAAAGTTTAATATTTAAAAGCTTAAAATAAGAAATATCACAATGAGCTGTGCATTATTTTGTTCCATTTTGTTTTGTTTTTGTTGGCTGTGGGGCTTGAACTCTGGACCTGAGGGCTGTCACTGAGCTCTTCAGCTCAAGGCTAGCACTGTACCACTTAAGCCACAGTGACACTTCTGGCTTTTTCTGTTTATGTGATGCTGAGGAATTGAACCCAGGGCCTCATGCATGTGAGGCAAGCACTCTATCACTGAGCCACTTTCCCAGCCCATATTATTTTTATATTATTTAAATAGTAAGATATCGCAATGTGGAGAATATATAAAGGTAAATTTATTTAATATTTGTATATAATATCTACATGTGTGATGAAAGAAAATCTTCATCTATGTTATACTTAATTATATTGAGAGGCAGCTAGACAGAAACTTTTTTGAGAATTTCTTTTGCCTTTCTTTATTAAATAATTGTTTTTAGTATTATATGAAGAAATTTGTAATTTTGGTTAGAACATATTTTCATGCTTGGAAGATTTGGTTAACATTTGAAATATAGAAAAGATAAAAATAAATAAACTTTGATTCTCACTTGCATGAACAATTCTCAAACAATATCATTGATAACTCGTTACTACAATATATATGTAAATCAATAAAACTGAAACAATTTTGGCTATTTAGTAAAGAACCAAGTCATGTATATGTCATGATTTTTGGTGGTAGTGAAGAGTCTAGCATTATTTTTTCTATTGTCTGAAGCACAATATGAATTCTTATTGTTGACAAATTTGAAATACATCTGAAAACATCAGAATACTTGACATGAGTCCCATGCTCAAAAATTAAATTAGGAGTAAAAACGAAGTATCCTCATCCCATAGGAATTATTAAGAGGACAAGGTTTCATTGTAAACAGAAATGCTAGTGAATGGCAGAATTGAGGTCTGTCTGTGTAAATTAATTAGGCTGACTGGGAGAGGTAACATACGTTGCATTTTTGGTAGGTAATACAGTGTGCTCACAGCTTCTCCCTAGTGTGTCAGGCAAGCAGACACAGAATACTGACACAGAATACCGACACAGGAAATAGCTAAATTAAATGGCACAGACTCTAAATATAAACACAGATTTGACTGTTATCCTCAGGATTTGGGAATTAGTGCTGAAGAACTTTCAGCAAAGAGTGTCAGTCTGGGATTTACTCTTGAGTTCAAATCATGGATATTATCTCAAGTAGGAATTGGGCTGGAAAAGAGAGAAAAGTTCAGTCACTTTCAGTATAATCCAGATGATGTCCACACTTTACAGATGAAGAAACATGTTCACACAAAGATTCTGCACATATTGATTCCGAGAGCCTGCCAGCACTGGAGGATCTACCTCTTAAGAGGGTTATGCAACACAAACATTCATGTTCTTCCCCCTGAAATCTACTTCCCATTGTGATGATGACCAAGTCCAGTAACGAAAGTACTTAAGATAAATCTTTTATACTGCTATTTTATATTAGGGAAGAATTTTTATCATAAATAAAATGATGACTTCATGACTTCGCAGCATGGTCTTGCAGTCTTTGCATTTTCCCCGGGGCAGTTGGTTGTGTGGGGATTCATAGTCATAGTTCCACGTGTGTATATAGATACTTTCATTATATTTACTCCTTTAATGCTCTCTCATATTTCCTCTCCTCCCATTTTAGATATTAAAATTTGAAGTTGTTTACATTTCTAGCTCTTCATTTTATTTTAACGGACAGTTTTCCCCTAACTAGAAATGTATTTCATGATAATAAAATTGACCCCAAAAATCCCTAATATCTGCATATTAGGAGATACTGTTACATTTTTGTGAATTCAAGCATGCTCTGTAGATCATTGTTATGTAGTCATAGAAATCAGTGAATAGGCTCCATGATCCCTAGTAGGAAATCAGTCCATCTCTCATTTGCACAAAATTATGCTCAATAGTAAATTTCTGGCCTACACTTTCATACATGAAGACCATTCTATGGAACATGTTCCAAACTATATTCCAAGTCCAAGAGTTCAGGATAGTAGCATATAGAGTGCCCAGTACATAGACACAATGAATGAGAAGGTCAATGTTGCATTCATCATAATTGTAAAGAAGACTGACTAACTTTCTTGATTTAGGATGACTTCCTTGTAAAAAAAAAACCCATAAATGATTATAAGTTTCCCAGGCTAGTGTTCTTGAATGTATTTAATTTCTATTTAGGTAAAATAGCTTTATGTTTGGTAGTACCTGAAGATGAGCAAAATGAGAATTAGAAAATAAAACAAAACAAAATTCTTGAGAGAGTGTTTCATTCATGGTACTGAGAGCTTGGTGGTTGACAGACCCTAATAAGGAACAGCTATAAGTATGGGCTGAAGACTCCAACAGGCATGCCAAGTATGTGAGTGAAGAAAACTTGTTCTCAGGAGAAAAATCTTTAAGTGATAGATTCAAAAGAACTTACAAACTTTCTGAATAGGCAACAAAAGAGTAAAGAAAAATGGACAATTCCACTATAAAGGATTACTGGTTACTGCAATTCAATATCTACAAGGCCTTCCTTCAGTTATAATTCTTCATATATATAGATGTATATGTATGTATATATATGCAAATACATATACATATATATGTATGTACACAGACATATTTTTGCTAAGATGATGTTATTTAATCATTTCCTTTATGGGCCAATTTTAGCTCTAACTTATGTTTGAATTGTAACTATTCCAAACTACCTTCTTATGCTAATTGAATTGAGTAATGATGACCTTTAGCTTCTGCTTCCTTTAAGACACATATTACTCAAGAATTTCACACATTTAGACACCATATTACATGCCAAAAAAGATATTCAACAGCTGTTAATTTGTCATTTTTCTGCCACCCAGAAACTCTAAAATGAAACAAGAGCTTGAGGTTGTCATCTCCATAAATGCAATTGATTGCCTTTTAAAACGCTGGTTACCCAATCCTCGGGGGGGGGGGTGGAAGAATGGGAAGGGATGGGAAGGGGAAACAAAGGAGGAGGCTACTGTGCTTGATAAGAAATGTACTCATTATCTTGCCCATGTAAATTGTAACCCCTCTGTACAGTATTTTCACAATAAAAAATAATAAAATGCTGGTTACAAGTTAAAATTTGATTAAAATGGTGTCATGTTGGACAGCTTTCTATTACTGTGACAAAATAAATGAGACAAACAACTGGAAAAGAAATAAGGTAGATTTTTAATTTTTTTAATTGTGAAAATACTGTACAGAGGGGTTACAATTACATGGGCAAGATAATGAGTACATTTCTTAACAAGAATTGTAGCCTCCTCCTTTGTTTCCCCTTCCCATCCCTTCTTATCCTTCCCCCTGCCCCCCCACCCAATCCTCCCCGCTCCCCCCCAAAGTTGTAAAGTTCGTTTTCGCCATAATGACTTGTACATCTCATTGTTGCAACTCATACTTTTGGAGGTTTCAAGCTTTGCCTCGTTAGCCTGGTTACCGAACACAGCAGTTCATGTCTGGTTAAATAGGTACTTTCTCAGTGGATTTTTTTTTCTGGAAATTAACTTTTACAAGAAAAAATTAGCTATCTTTGAAATTGATTAATTAAATGTCACTTTAAGATGCATTTTATTTATTCCACAAATAATAAAGTGTTTGGCTTGTTGATGACAACATCTCCATCTCCTCTATTTTGTAAAGTATACATGGGTTCCTGTAACATAACACTCACAATACACAAAGTATCAGCTTGTGCCTCTGAGGCGCAGCCTAGCATGCTTGAAGAGGCCAGGATGTGAAATCACACTGACATCTAATCTGTCACTTACTAACTGTGACTCTAGGCAAGTGGTTTATTCTGAATGTGGGTTTTTTCACTATAAAGAAAGATTCATATCATAGCCCACAGTTATTTGTGAAGACTGTTAATGGTATAAACTACCCAGCATGTGATCACTTGTATATTTTTGTGATGCTTAGCATTAAACCCAGGGTTTCCTGCTTGGAAAGACCAGTAGTCAAACATTCGGTTCCATCTCAGCACTCTAGTAGGAACCTTTTATAATAACAAAGCTCAGCATCATCATGATCACCTTTTTGTTGACAATCATGTAATGACGATACTGATACTATTAATGACTGATTTTGATCACTAACCTCCAGGTTAAACTCACCTCCTGAAATTCCTGCCTTAGGGTAACCCTTTATGTTAAATTAGAGTTGGCCATGTAAGAATAATATTACATGGCACAAGTGTCAGTATATGCTTTCTGAAGTGATACTATGAAGTCCTGACAGCTTCAATTGTGCATTCATGCTGTGCTGTAAGGATGCTCAAGCTGCCCTGGTAAGAGGCTCTCAGAGAGAGAGGTCCTCAGGCCACAGCCAGGAGCCTTCATAGATATACTAGTCAGTGAATGAAACACTCCTAACACTGGTCTAGCAACAGTCCAGCCATCAGTTAAAGCTTCCCAAACTGACCTCTGGCTGCAATGTCACAAGAGGCCCAAGGCAGAAGCTCTCAACTGAGCCATCCTCAAATCCTGACCCACATTCCTGATCACAGGGTGGTAACAACGAAGCAATACTTTAAGCCACTAAAGTCTGGATAATTTGTTTGGCAATAATAGATATTGAAGAGAACAATAACTAGTACAGTAGATAACTACCACAGCAATACAATGTTGGTAGGCAACCTTGTTAGTTTTCAACAAGTTCAGGTTAATACAATTTGTACTCTCTCTTCTAAAGTTATTTTTACACCCCATCTATCCTACTTATAATCACCAGTACTCTAATGTAAACATCAATATCTTCACATTAAGCCAATTTAACAAGCTTTTCTTTCTAAAAGTCTCTTTTATGAAATTCACACCATATACCTGTATTGCTATTCAGCAATTATCTTAAGTTCTTTGTCTCTCTTTTTCTTTCTGTGCTTTTTTAAAATAACTCCATCATATGGCCTACTGTCATTTTATGGTGCTGGAATGAACATATGCATGTTCTCTAGCATTCGCCAATGACTCTGTCTTGGTGGAGAACACATGCCTGGAAAGCATGGCTGCTTGCCAATATTGTATGCGAGGCAAGGGACTTTATACAGGGCATAGTCAGCCCAAAGAGAAAATTTGGAAAGAGAAAATGAAAGTAATCTTGCAAATTTTGAAAAGGCAAAATAATTTGCTAGTCTTAATTTTCATGATCCCGGTGAGCTACTCATAGATCAACTAAATTAGGAGGTTGTATTTTTATAAATGTACACAAATCTCAAAAATGGAAACTCTACACAGAGTGAAGGGTTTTTTTTCCCAAGAAAAACAAATGTTCACAGAGATACCATGGTGACTGCAGGTAGAAACTCATTTGCATATATTTTATTCATGACAACTGCAAAGTAAATAGTATTTTAGGGACCACAATTTTGAGCAAAGCAGTTTGTGGATAGTGTAACTGATTGCACTGATTAAGTCTTAAGTACAAAGAAAGTCTTTTATTTCTCTGAAGCCAAATTTAGTGGCACAGAATTTGTATGTATTTCCTCTCTGAGTGGGACTATATTTTAGCTAATGGGATTTTTGTAACTAAATGGACAAGGGTCTAATATCTAAAATATACCTGGAACTCAAAAAATTAAATCCCTCAACAACAAATCCTCAAAGAAACAACTGCCCAATAATTAAGTGGGCTAAAGACTTAAAGAGAAACTTCTCTGAAGAGGAAAGAAGGAAGGCCAATAGACACATGAAGAAATGCTCAACCTCTTTAGCCATAAAAGAAATGCAAATCAAAACAACATTGAGATACTAGCTCACCCCAGTTAGAATGGCTATAATCAAGAACTCTAATAACAACAGATGCTGGAGGGGATGTGGACAGAAGGGAACCCTACTGCATTGTTGGTAGGAGTGTAAATTTTTTCAACCACTTTGGAAAGTAGTGTGGAGGTTCCTCAAAAGATTCCACAAAGAGCTCCCCTATGACCCAGCAATCCCACTTTTGGGCATTTACCCAAATGATCACAAACAAGACCATACTAAAGCTACCAGTACAACTATGTTTATTGCAGCATTATTTACCATAGCTAAGATATGGAACCAACCCAGATGCCCCTCAGTAGATGAATGGATCAAGAAAATGTGTTAGATGTACACAATGGAATTCTATGCCTCCATCAGAAAGAATGACATTACCCCATTTGTTAGGAAATGGAAAGACTTGGAAAAAAAATATATTAAGTGAAGTAAGCCAGGCCCAAAGAAACATAGTTCCCATGGTTTCCCTTATTTGCAATGACTAGTATATGTCTGAGACAAGCAGAAAAGGTCATATAAGTTGATGTTTGGTGAAATGAACCCACAGATAAGGGCACAAATGTTTTTTTTTTCTTTCTTGCTATTGTTTCTAATATATTTATAAGGTGATTTTTTGTTGCTTTGTATGTTCCTCCCCCACAGTATAGTCCATGTTTTCTCTGTGTTTGATGTTGGTGTAATTTGGGGAGGGGAAGGGAAAAAACAAAGTGTTTAAATAGGGGTGTACATCTGAAAATATTTGTAGACTTAAAAAGGCAAAGAAATTTGCTGTTCTTTTGCTTTACTTTATAACCCAGTTTGACCTGCAACTCACTATACATCCCAGGTTAGATTTGAGAGTCAACTGCCTCAGCATGCTGAGTATTGGGAATCGAAGTATACACCACTTCTTAGAAAAATTCAAGCCTGCATAATTGAGGATGGCATTTGTTACTTTGAGTCAGAGAGCAGAATTAAATAACATTTTCATTAGAATGCCACCTTTAAATGTACGATATGTAGATGGATCTCATTGGATTTTTTTAATTTTAATTTTTATTGTGAAAAAAATGTACAGAGGGGTTACAATTACATGGACAAGATAATGAGTTGGATTTTTATTCTATCAAATGAATGCTTGCAATTTGTCAACTAATAGCATGCTTTGCTGCCTATGGCAAAATCATTCTATGCCTAGAAGAAAGTGGAATGTGGTTAGAGCATTCTGTTAATATTTTTTTCATAAATGAGTGATCAGATAATATAATTTTTATAAATTTATAAGACAGGAATCAAGTTATTTTAAAAACATACAAACAGACTCACTATATAGGTAAATATATTTATGCATAGTGCACTATGTATATAGTGCTCTATCCTTAGGCTTTTATTCATACATACTGACTTGTTGTTGATCTTCCTAATTACCCAGCTTGTTATATCCTATAACCATCAGTTGAGTAAGTTAGTTAAGCTTATAAAACTATGAAGTGGAGTTTTGAGATTTCAACCCATGCAGTGTGCGTCCAAGTCTTTAAGCAAATATGATAGATTTTTCAAGTAAAAAATGATCTGTTACTGGTGGACAAGGTACAATTTGTACCTAGAAATTAGTTAATGCATACAAACAAAAATTTTAAGGTGACTGGTATGATATTTCTCCCTTTTAATAATAGAATGTTTGTGATTGTGAATGCTGAAGAGTGCATCAATTTTTGAAAAAGCAAAACAAGATTGCATAAAAGTCAAATAATTGATTATTTTAATGAGTCATGTATATAGTACTTGCTTGTTAAAAATAGCTGCAATTCTTATCACCCTGCCCACATGTCACAATTTGCCATCACAGAAGTCGTTTTTCTCTAAATTAATTGGCAATAAATGAAGGGAAGAAGAAAACCTCAGTGTGAATTTTGAAAAGGAATCAACACAGCCTATGAATTTGGAAACAGTTTTTGTTAACACTTGAGGAAAGCATGCAAATCAATGTTAAATTACATCGCAAAGTTACAAATAACATCTTTCATGCTACTTTTACTGTCAAAACAACCTTGCTCTTTGATAGATTAGTTTTGGTTTCTGTGATAAAAGAAAAAATAATTATATTGAAAGTCATTATATAATGGATAGTAAAAAGTTATAATGGTTGGGGGTAGATTCGGAGGGAAAAAGGATTGGAGAAAGACAATTTTTTTTTTCTGCTGGATTTTGCATAATTGGGGATAACCATGTCACTTTTGTCAAGCTACGGGAAGTTGGAAAACAAACTAATGAATATGGTTCATTTGTTCATGCCTCAAAAGTGCAATTTAAACTGCAGATTCTGGAATCCAAACATGCTCTCTGTTACCAGTTATATAAACATAGGTAGTTCAACTGACTACTTTTAGTTTACCTATAAAAAGCAAATAAAGAAAATACTGATTGCATCCATTTCATTTTCTGAGTATTACAATAGAATACATAAAGCTCTTTACTCACAATTCGTTTAATCATTAAGTATCAGTCAGTGAAATATATTGGTATTATTTAATTACTCCCTAATTTAATAATGAAAATACCCAAGATTTGCTTAATATCTGTTTTACTTGCCAAAGACACAATGTTCCATGTAGACTATTGTTATAAATGTTGTTAAATAAATGCATTTTAAAGAATATGTCCATATGTCTTGTAAGGTACTATAACTAGATTTTCCTGAACAGTAATTTTAAGTAACTTACTGCAAAATATATAAAGCTGTTATTTTTGTCAGAACACTAGTATTTTATCTGACTTAGGTTTTCCTTATTTGCATAGTTATGTTCTAAGTAAATGTGCACTACTTTTTTGTAAGAAAAATTAAAGGCATTTCATACAATTTTCCTCTTAAAATATCATTTTTATATCTTACTTACCCAGAAGGACTAATAGAATACCAAGTTGTTTCTAGCTAGGGAAAATCTATTGCTAGATTTTTTAAATCATGTCTTGTATTTGGTATAGATTCAAGAAATAATAACCCTGTTACCTCTGAGTTTGCCCAAATAAAAATAGTGAGAGCTTTTTTTATTATTTGACTTGCAAGTAAAAATACGAAATACTTAATATAGAAAGATGATATGATTTGAGGGAAGGAGAACACAAGGTATGATACTGGGGTGAGATTGTTTAGAATACAATGTAAATGTATGTATAGATGTAACAATGAAAACTTTACTGTATAACTAATATAAATTGATCTAAAAAGATAATATGATATCAGAAGCCAAAATTCCATGTTGGTCCATTTTCATCAATATCATGAAACAAACATGATTCAAAAAGAATCCAAAAATTTTTATGGGAATGTACTATATAGATATGACCGTTAAATCATTGGCCAAGTGATTGAACTAAGTCTCTAGCATCTTTCCTTCCCTGGAGAGCAAAGATATCATAGGCAAATAGCTGGATTTTACATGCCTGTTATTTTTTGAATAGCTACCCTATTCCTTTTCCTAAAGGTCTATCAAGAACCACTTTATTATCATAAACAACTTTTTTTTATAGAGAACCACTCAGAATAAGTAAAGACTCGTTACTGGAGAAATGACAATGTCTCTTCTTGAAACTCAGTATGAAACCAAGCTAATTCTTTCTTATACAATAATTGTGTATTTTAGAATTTGTATTAATCTAAGAATTTTAACCAAACTTATATTTTCTGAAACATGCATCCCATCAAAGCATTTTGTGCACTGTAACGGTGTATATGGTTGGGTATGAGTGTAAAAGGAAGATTATGGATTAAGTAGATTGACATCCACTGCATGTGTGTCTTTGTTAAGTCAAGTGCACATGCTCTGCCACAACAAAAATGGGAGACACAAACTGGCTATTTGAAAATTACAGAAACCATGTAACCTATTTTTTTTCTGGGTCTGTCATACTTTGTTAAATATTTTTCCATTTTCTAACAAATACAATATTATTCTTTCTGAGGGTGAGTAGAATTCCATTGTGTATATACTGTATATTTTCTTGATTAATTTGTCCATTGGGGGACATAGCTATGTTAAATAATTCTTCCATAAACATGCTCATTCTGTAGCTTTCATGTGGCCTTGTTTGTGTTCTATTGGGTAAATGCCCAGGAGTGGATTTGCTGGGTCATAAGGTTTCCCTCATTTTGGTAGCTAGAAAATGCCTATAAACTTACAAGTAAACATGCTGGAAGGCTAAAAACACATTGATCTATGATAAATTATACACACAGTAAGACCAAAGGAAGATATTCTTAGAAGAGAAATAAAGGCACAATACCTATGTGCATCTGGTCATATAAAATAATATTTATTGCAATGAACTTCAGGAAATGAAAAAGAGAGATTATTTTTTCTTTGTGGCTGTTTTTCTTTTTTCTTTTATCTTGTTTTTTTCATTTAATGTCATTGGGAGGGGGAAACAGAAAGGATGAACAAATTCATCAGTGATACTCACTAGACACTATGTTGGAAATGAACTATACAGGATGGAAAAACTGTGAGAGTCTGGGAAGGGGTGACATTGGTCAAAAAGAAATATATTTTTTACTTGACTTATGTAACTGTAACCTCTATGTACATCACCTTTATAATAACAATGAAACACATGGAAAAAATAGGATAGATATCTAAAAAAATAACTTAGAGAAGATTCTCAGGCAGGTGACTATGTCTAAGTAGAAGAGAAATGGGAGACCTGAAACCTTTTGAGACATTATGTCTTGTTATAATCTGAGTATTTTCTCAATGAATATACTCAGGAATTTTAAAGTGATTTAATAAATTAAGAGATGCATGTTATACTTATTGTACATTTTCTACTACGAAGGCTTTATTCCAGGGCATGAAATTGATTTTATTCTCTTACCTGCCAGGAGTGTGTTTTCTAATTCAGGAGGAACATTCCCCGGAGTGCACTTGGTAGAATTTCATATTTGAGCTCTAGTGACATTCCTCCCTGAGGAATTTTCCACAATGTTTTAAAATAAGTTGATTTCTTTTTGCCTTTTTCACCTTAAAACCTAAACCTTCCCAAAGAGATCCGAGTTCCCTGTAAACATGCATGTATGACAGATTTGAGGCTATTGGATTCTCATCTGCCCTTGGGAAGCAGTGTTTTCACAGGGAAGTGAATAACTGATGGTTTTCCCCCCAAATGAAATAAATGGATGGCAGATAGAATGCTTGTTGCACGATCCCTGGTATTTTAGATAGCACATTTTGTAATATGTTGTAAGATATGAAAGATGCCTCAAGGAATTTGATTTCATCATTCTCATATCTTGGGACAATACATTTAGTTGTTGGAGATCAAAGTATGCATTTGGATTTTTGCAGTGAAATTCAGATGTTTTCTTTTCGCAACACTCACTTCTGCATCCCACTCTTAATTCCTACCCAGATTTACTAATATAATTTAAGTGGTGATGGCCCTATGTAAATTTTACAATTCCATCTTCATAAAAATTTTTGGGAAGAGAAGGAATTTTGTAAGTGTACACCTTGACTTTGAGAGTTGTATGAAATCCTATTTTTATAGGAAGTATAATAAAGAGAGTAAAACAACAGAGAAATCTGACAGAGAAGGGCAAAGATAAGAAGAGTGTCTGGTGGTATACAAATACTCTGGCTTCTTTATTCCTGACTGTTTTCATCCTATTTCAGAGATACCCACATTATCTCCTGTACTGTGATTGCCTTTTCAACATATTAGGGCAGCTTGAAGGTAGACATTTGTAAATAACATTGTGTGATCTTTTCACATATACTTCTACATCTAATACTAAATACGACTTTTGTCTTCACTCCTTCCTTTCTCCTATTCGCCATCTTCTCTTCTTCCTCCTTCCCTTTCTTTCCCCCCTTTCTCTTGCATATAGTATTTCATTAGAAACATTTATACTTGTGATGATTTATATACATATTAATCCAACTTTCTCTGCTTTTGGTACCATGTCAGGTATATTACACATCTCTTATATTACAGAATTACAGGTAAAGGTTAATGAATGCCATTTAACAGAGAAGGAACAAAATGAAGGTTCCTAGATCCTCAGTACAAAGATAATACTATGTCATATACTTTGATGGAGGTGATCATATATAGGTCAGTTTACAAATTAGCATTTGAACCTTTCACTCAAACCAAGTAAGTCTACAAAGAAAGAATGTTAATTTATATGGGCAGATGTATGTCAACTTCATTCCATGGCTGAGGATGCTGACACTGAGAAGTGAGCCTGAAGACTGCAAAAGAACTAAGTCTCATGAGGAAAGCACTGAGGTAGCAAGAAAAATAAATGATAGCTGTGTGCCAGTATTTGACACCTATAACCCCTAGCTACTTAGGAGGCTGAGATCTGAGAATTGAGATTCAGAGTTGTCCTATGCAGAAAAATCCAAGAGACTCTTATGTCCAATTAACCAAAAAAAGTTGTGAGGTGGAGGTGTGCCTCAAGTGGTAGAATGCCATTTATGAGTAAAAAAGCCTAGGGACACCATGAGGTCCTGAGGTTAATCCACTGTACTAGAAGAAAAAAAATATAAAATTATTTAACAACTATCATGACTTAGCAATTTTAAGGATATTAATAGTATACCAACAAAATACCAAGATGTTTCTTTTTTGATGCTTTTATCAAGTTCCTAATGCAGCAGCAATTTAAGTCACTGTTAAGTCTTGAATGGCCAGTCCTTAGGAATGTTTTTTATAAGTTTGGCTCTAATCTTTAATATGTTTATTCAGTCTCTTTAAGTTGAAGTCATAATTTTTATTATGCAACAACATAAAAGCATTATCTCCGAAATTAATGTTTTCTTTTAAGCAGAATAAAATAAATAAATAAAATAATATATAAAGTTATTAAATTCATAAAATATGGCTATTTATATTGATAGATACATAATACAGTTCAATCCTTTGGAATAGCTTTCATATTACAGGCATTTTCTTGGCCTCTAATATCCCTACACTGGAAATATGTGTCCATACATGTACACAAATGCACATATATACCCGCATGCACTTGCATACTGCTATTACCACACTCGCATTCTTTTTAAGAGCGGTGAGTCTCTTAAACATTCTTATACTGAAAGTTCACTAGATGTTATCAATCAGTCTGTGGCCAATAGACACATGAAGAAATGCTCAATCTCCCTAGCCATAAAAGGAATGCAAATCAAAACAACACTGAAATACCACCTCACCCCAGTTAGAATGGCTATAATCAAGAACTCTAATAACAACAGATGCTGGAGGGGATGTGAACAGAAGGGAACCTTACTGCATTGTTGGTGGGAGTGTAAACTTGTTCAACCACTTTGGAAAGTAGTATGGAGGTTCCTCATAGAGCTCTCCTATGACCCAGCAATCCCACTTTTGGGCATTTACCCAAATGATCACAAACAAGACCATACTAAAGCTACCAGAACGACTATGTTTATTGCAGCATTATTTACCATAGCTAAGAGATGGAACCAACCCAGATGCCCCTCAGTAGATGAAGGGATCAAGATAATATGGTATATATACACAATGGAATTCTATGCCTCCATCAGAAAGAATGGCATTGCCCCATTTGTTAGGAAATGGAAAGACTTGGAAAAATTATATTAAGTGAAGTAAGCCAGGCCCAAAGAAACATAGGTCCTATGGTTTCCCTTATTGCAATAACCACTATATGTCTGAGACAAGCAGAAACGTCCAGATAAGTTGATGTTAGGCAAAATGAACCCAAAGATAAGGATTCAAATGTTTTTTTTCTTTCTTGATATTGTTTCTAACATATTTATAAGGTGATTTTGTTTTGTTTTGTATGTCCCTCTCCCACGGTATAACCTCTGTTTTCACTGTATTTGATGTTGGTATAAGTTGGGGAGGGAAAGGGAACAAATGAATTGTTTAAATAGGGATACAGGTGGACCCATTGCAACAATGAGATGTACAAGACATTATGTCAAAAATGAACTTTACAACTTAGGCGTGGGGAGGGAGTGGGGGAATGGGAAGGGTGAAACAGAGGAGGCAACAATGCTTGATAAGAAATGTACTCATCCCCTTGCTCATGTAATTATAACCCCTCTGTACAGTATTTTCACACTAAAAAAAAGAAAAGAAAAGAAAACGCCAGAGCAATTTTCTTAATTTCAGAGAGAGGCACCACAGCATTTTTCTCCATGTGTTTTCAAATTGTTTCAACTTTGGCACTATGTATGTCATTTTTTTAAGAGGCTCAAAGAGTTCTTAATTTAAGAGAAGAGATTTAGTGTGTTGTAACCATGTTTCACCAGCTCAATTGATAATCCACATGGTGAAATCTTAGGTAAGAAAGCAATAACTCTAATGAGTAGATAACTTATTAAAATTGACCAGTTTTAAAGAACATTTTCCACTCTCATCAATAGAAAAGAAGAACCAAAATGAGTTTGATATTACATGGCTAACAAAAGTTCTGCTGCAACTTGAAAACCATAGTTATTAATATTTACAGGTAATTTATTCAAAGATTTTAGATTATCAAAAAATAAGCCCTACTGGGAATAATCAAGCTATGAATGGATACTTGTAATATGATACTATTACTAGTACTGGAACATAAAATACAATATTGTTACTATCATACACTTTTAATATCACATATTATTCATTCTTCCATCTAACCTTCTGTGATAGTCCTGATCCTTACCAACCATTTAAAGTTCAACGTTTTGTTATTCTATCATAGTGATCTTGTTATAATTAGAGACATATTTGAGTATTACAATTTAAGTTGGTTGTACTGAAATTATTTCTTGGAAATTTTGTGCTCAGAATAGGTTGGGGGGGGTGGAGGGAAGATAGGATGGGAAGGGGAAACAAAGGAAGAGGCTACAATGCTTGATAAGAAATGCACTCATTATCTTGCCCGTGTAATTGTAACCCCTCTGTACAGTATTTTCACAATGAAAAATAAATAAAAAAAAACTTAAGTTTATTCGTAAATTTTAAAAAGTTAAAAAGAGAGAAATTACATTAACTCAGTTACTATCTCAGAAAGCTGAAGGTTATTCTCAGGTGCTAAGAACTAATGCCTGTAATTCTAGCTATTTAGGAGGTTGACAGAGACCTGGAAGGCTGTAATTCAAAGCTTGTCCCAGAATAAAAAGAGAGTCTACTCCAATTAACCAGCAAAAACTTTGACTAGTGGTGTGGTTCAAATGGTAGAACATTGAGTAAGGTAAGATCATAAAGCCCTGAGTTTTAGCTGTGGTACTGGCACAAGGAAAACACACACACACACACACACACACACACACACACACAGCACAACTAAGTTTGTAATGTTTTAACTTGCTATTTTAACGGAGAGTGTAGAAAGGTTCAAACAGACTTTAATTAAGGATATTTTAGAAGGATAAGTGAAGCAACTTATGAAAAAAGTTATATTTGTATACACTTTAAAACTGTAAAATTAGGATTTCACAGATATTCTGAGGAGTAATTTGATAAGATAGAAATAAGTAACTGAGAAAGAAACTTCCAGAAAGGATTATATTCTTATGGAAGAAAATCTTCCTCTCAATACTGTAGTCATCATCATGCAGCGACTTTAGTAGAACATGATAATACAGCATCTGATACAAGGTATATCATAGCTGATAGAAGATATATATTATAGGTATATTATTTCAAATACATAAACCCCCAAATTTTTTTGTCATTTTCCCCTCATTATATTATTCCATATTATTATTATTCCATATGTGATACTAATAAAAGATTGGATTTCTTTTTTTTTTTTTGCCAGTTGTGGGGCCTGAACTCTGGGACTGGGCATCCCTCAGCTCTTCAGCTCAAGGTTAGCACTCTACCACTTGAGCTATAGCGCTATTTTCAGCTTTTTCTGCTTATGTGGTGCTGAGGAATCGAACCCAGGGCCTCATGCATGCAAGGCAAGCACTCTACCACTGAGCCACCTTCCCAGCCCAAAGATTGGATTTCTTTATTATTTATTTTTGGAAGTACTGCAGTTTGAATTTCAAGCCCAGCATTTGTAGCACTTGCAATACACAAGCTTGACTATTTAGGCCACACCTGAGTCCTTACCATAGCACATTTAATTATCATCTTTTTCAGGTTATGTCTCATTGTACGGCTTGATGTGACGTTACTGGCAAATTCTGAGTATCTAGCTTGTTTACCCCCTACCCACTGTACTCTGTGTTCGGCCTCATCCTGTCAATATAACTACCACTGTATTTCTACCTGTCAAATACAACAAATATTTTTCAATCTGCTTCTTCTTTGATCTCATTACAATGTGTATCATAGTTGATAATGTTCTCCTTTTTTAAAACCTCATTAGGATTTTAAGGCAGGTCAATCACTTTGCTGTCCCATATTTTTACTTAACTGTATTTAAATTTAATGTTATTCATGTGATATACAGAGAGATTTCAGTTATGTAAGGTACTGAGTACATTTCTTGTCGAACATTGTTACCCCCTCCCTCATTTTCTCCCACTTATGGGAGATTTCTTTAAGCCATTATGCACACATTTTCCCCAGGTTGTAGTCTTTAGTCAACTAAAGACTCCTCCCTTGAGTGTAATTTCTTTGTACATTCATATTTGCATTTAGTCTGTCATATAAACTTAAAGTGAAGACACCCTGACTTTACTTCTCTTTGTTCTACTGAACTGACTTATATCCCATATGCACATCAGCATTAGCACAACTTGAATGTCCACGGAAAAATCACCACTTGACACCCAGAGGATTCTCTGCCTGGTACCTCAGCCAAAAACACAAGGGCCTCTGGAACTGAGGCCCCAATAGAAAATCTGCTGCAAATTCCCTACATTACTTCCAGAGACTGCCTTATGTAGACTTTAGAATACGTAAGTTCAAAATCCTACCTCCTGTCTAATTGGATCACATTACTAAAACTAACCTGAAATAACTCATTCCTATTTTTTCCAAGTAAATTTCCTCCATGCCTTTCCAAATGCTTTTCTCTGGTTTTGTAATGCCACCTCCTCTCTCCCAACTAGCATATTCTTACCCATCCTCAAGACTCAGTTCATATGTGTCTTCTTAGGTAAATCATCCTGAAAGCCACAAACTCTAATGCATGCATTTTTATATTTTATATGTAAATGAGTTGATGCACTTATGATAAGGGTGACTGAAAACATTTTTATGTTATTTGTCGGTCGTGGGTCTAGAACTCTTCTCCTGGGTGCTGTCCATGAACTCTTCGGCTTAAAGGGAGCTCTCTACCACTTAAGACACAGTGCCACTTCCGGTTTTCTGGGGGTTGATTGGAGATAAGAGTTTCATGGACGTTCCTGCCCAGGATGGCTTTGAACCACAATCCTTAGATCTCAGCCTCCTGAGTAGCTAGGATTACAAGCCTGAGCCACTGGCACCCAGCTGAAAACATTTTAATTAAAAAAAATTGTACGCTCAGATTGTTATCTGTTATGCTGATTTTTGTATGCTGCTATTTATTGAGATTACTATGATTTATTATTCATTATACACACCAATGCTTTATGAGAACATCTTAGGAATATTTTAGGGAAGGAGTCTTAACAAGGATTAGAAAAATCAAGCCAGATACATAGAAATCATAGGGTTTTTTTTGCGGGGGAGGTTGTTTGTTTGATTGGGGTTAAAAACTCTTGGATATTTCAAGACATCAATGGGAGAGCTAACAGGACATGATATAAAACCAGAGGTTAACCTAAGTCTCAAAAAGCATATATAGGTCATATTTTATAGAAAATAAAATATCTGTCAGTTCCTATATTGATGCTGACATGAAACATTGGGTATTTAGTAAATAGTTTTCCTTAGTCTATGTTAATTTGTCCACTAATCAGTTTGTTTAACAATGTATTTTCTGATTATTAATAATAGTGACAATAAAGCATATGAATCTTGCTTAATATCAGAAAGGAGAGGATGCTCTTGGAAAGTAGAATGGATATAAATAAAAGCATAAATGTGTATATGTGCCAACGTTCTTCCAGAGAGACAGCTATTTCTAAAGAGTAGACTTTGGTGGGACAGATGGGTGATGATGATTCATTGTGTGTGTGAAGGCAGTCCATAGTTCAGAAACTTTTTTTCTCTTATGGAAAACTCAGCTTCCTCATTTTTCTCCTAATAAAAAGTTAACCAACCAAACCTTCAAAAAAATGTAAATATTATCTTTGCAAATCCAGTGGTAAAATACTATAATACATGCTTGTATTTTATGTGTATATAATTAGATAATTTATTTGAATTGGGGAAAATACTTCTTGTACAAGACAATATTCACTCCATTCATTATTTATTCAACACACTGTCTCTGTTGCTTTAGGACATGAGCATTGAATTGAATTTGGGAAACATGTCAAATTTAAATGCTTCATATGTTTTACTGGCAAATGTTAAGTGTTACAAATGAGGCTTTTTAAAACCTACTTATCGATGAATCATTGACTAAACTCAATATGTCGCAGTCTATTTATTCTCTGGCTTTACATAAACTTGAAAATCAGACTCTTAGGTGAAATTTCAGAAATTATTTCTTTCCCCCCTCCTCTCTCTCTCTCACTTTCTTTCCTTCCTTTGTTCCTTCTTTCTTATTTCTTTCCTTCCTTATACTTTTCTTCTTTCTCTGTCTTCCTACCTCCCTTCCTTTCTCCCACCCTCTTTCTTTTCCTTCCTTCCTTCCTTCCTTCCTTCCTTCCTTCCTCCCTCCCTCCCTCCATTCCTTCCATCCTTCCTCTTTCTCTTTCTTTCTTTCTCTTTCTTTCTTCTTTTTCACTCTCTTTCTTTCTTTGAAATAAGGATTGAATCTGTCACTTGAACCCAATGTCTAGCCCTAGACAAGCAAACTTTTTAATGGCCAGGTTTGAATTAATAATTATAATAGCAAGGCATTCACTTTTATCTAATAAGAAAGTAAAAACAGGGAAAAAAGAAAATATAGGGGATGGAATATAAAGAATTTTTCCTATCTTTAAGAGATGGAGCTTGGGAAAATTGTAGTTAAAGCAAGAAAAAGTTTGATAGACTCCATTTCAACAAACAAGCTTGGCGTGGTGGAATGTGTCTGTAATCTAAGCTATGCAAGATGCATAGTTATCATCTGTGGACTGTCCTGGGAAAAATGTATGAGCCCTATCTGAAAAATAACCTAAAACCATCCTAAAATATCTTAAAATAATCCTACAAATGTTGTGAGCATGGTACAAGTAGTAGAGCATTTTTCTATCAAGCTCAAAGCCTTTAGTTCCAATTCTATACCACCAAAGGGGGCAAAAAGAAGAAAATAAAACATAAGAAAGAAGAGAGAAGAGAATAAAAGAAAACCATCAGAAGGTCTGAGATGATGCAATTTTCTGTAATTTATTTCTAAATACATTGTGGCCAACTATCTTGTACTATAAATAATAGACAGAACTGAGAAGAAAATTAGCCGTGGAATCAACCACTTTCTTGCTTCTTGGCCCTCCATTTCTTGGCTAGATATACATAATCAAAATTAGGGTTTAAATATGAAAATATGTAATAATTTTGTAGTATCATTTGGGAAGTAGAATGAGAAAATATACAAATCACTAAATGCAATGTCAAGCATGTGGCCTGTGTTCAAATCATGTTAACATAAGGATTCCTCACAAATCCTATATAGAACACAAGTCATTCCATGGACACTGCCAGTGTTTAAGAGAATATTCTTGTAAACAAAGTTTTAAAGTAAAAATAGTGTTTTTCCAGAAAAAATGCATTAGAGTTCTGGGCCAGTTTCTTATTTATTATGTTTTTCCTAGATATGAGTATGGATAATGTATTGAAAATCAGTTATTCTTTTTCTAATGAAACTTTGGTCTCATGAAACTTTCATAGACTGTTTATGAATTCCCCATAAATCATGGTATTACTGAGTTCAAGTTCCCACTTTACTTTGTTCCTTCTTTAATTCTCTGTTGCTACTTCAACTATTTAAAGACATCATTTATTGAAAAAATAATTAATAGCAGAAACTACTGCTTTTCCAATGTAATATTTCCTTGCTTCCTAAAGTTAAATGCATACAAATCATAATCCATCAAATGTGCAAGAATGTAAGCAATGAGATAACAGTGACCTAAAGTAAGAATGTTTTATACCAAGGCTTAGATTTATGTCATTGTTATCATTTAGAATGCAAAATTGCTCCGTATGATGTCTTGGTAACAAAAGAGGGTTACTAAAGAAACAATATGAGTTAATTTCTTCTTCTTCTTCTTCTTCTTCTTCTTCTTCTTCTTCTTCTTCTTCTTCGTCTTCGTCTTCGTCTTCGTCTTCGTCTTCGTCTTCTTCTTCCTCCTTTTCTTCTTCTCTAACATGAACAGAATTTTCACAAAAGAATAGTGCATTTTGTCCTAGACAATTTATTTGCCTGCCAACTCTAGAATCTAGGTGGTGAGAAATATTAATTCCTTTTCCCTTCCAGAAAACCCACCCTAACATCTGCCACCCTTCCTACTGCCAGGCTTAGGGAATGGATAGGAACAGAGAAGTCACAACCTGCTAACTCTTGTCAAAATAGGAAGCGATCAGAAAATCTAAAGTTCTGTGATCATTGCTCCTCCAAATTTCCAGAACCACCCATTATGAACTAATAGATCTATGGTTTTCCAATGCTGTACTCTTTTACATCTTAAATCTAAATTCACAAAATTTACTTTAAAATACAATGTATTAAAGTCAATAGAATGCTTTCCCTGCCATAAGGAAGTATACAAGAAATTTGAGGCATGATAAATGCCATACATATGACAGCATACTTTATTAGATTATTTACTTTTATATATATGCATATATATGTATAATTTGCACCTATCAATTAAGAACATCTTAATCTACTTGAGTACATTTGTCACAGCCAATGAGCCAATTCTAGTCTACTATGATTAAATAAGATTCAAACTTGTTCATATCTCCATGATACCATTTTTCTGTTCCAGGATGTGCTCAAGGATTACACACAATGTTTACACCATCCCATTTCCTTAGTTTCTTCTCAAGTGTGACACTGTCTCAGATTTGGGTTTGTTTGTTGACCTTCACGGCATTGAAGGGCAGTAGTTGGGTGTGCCTGTCCATCAACCATCATTTGTGTAGTTTTCCTCTCATGATTATAAAATACTATTATGAATTGTAGGGAGGAAGGTCACAGAAATGAATTTTCTGCCATATCTACCACATCATGCTTACTAGCAAGAATGTATATCACCATAATCCTAACTCTGCTCACCTACCTGGGGAAGTGCTAATCAGATTTATTCATGACAAGTTCCTATTCCCCTCCCACACACTTTCATATTACAGAAATAGCATATGGCAGATACTTAAACAATAGGTGTGCTCTATTTAGTTGAGTCTAAGCATCTGTGTAAATTGTTTGAATTCTGTAAATGTTGGGAGATTCGTATATTCAGCATATTTATTTGCATGGCAATTTGTGTGTATTTATATATTCATAGATATTTGTTTTGCAATTTGAGTCATCAACAAAGTATAGTCTACCCATTTTGTTGTTCAGGATTTTCTCACTTTGGCCACTACCTGCTATATCCTTTTGACTTTTCACAGCTTACTTCAAGTTGTCTAGGAACATAGGGACTTACTCTCCCACAGGGAGCGGGAAAAGATTGTCTTCCTTATGATTGCATTTCAAAGGGATGACGCTCCAAACCCTCAAGAAAGAAACTCTTGAGTTGGAAACTGACTTAGATGCTTTAAAACATATCTATAGCTCAAAGGAAGAATGAATTTACATTAACACATTTTCTGAAAGGACATCTCTAAGACACAGGCCAGGGCCTACAGGTACAAAGAAGTCCGTCTCAATTTAGTCAAGCTCAAGGGAAACTTCAGGGCATATTGGTCCCATGGTATTTGCTACTAAGGTCCTATTACTTCTCCTTTTGTTTCCTCAGCTGTTAGAATAAGTAAATATATGAGTCTCCTAACTCTTTTATATATCCATATGTATCTATAGGCCTGTTTCTGCTCTAACAAATTACCACAAACTACATGTCTTAAAGCAACCAACATATATTCGCTTATACTTTAGAAATACCAGAAAGTCTAATCTGAAGTGTTGAGAGAGCTCAGCTCCCTCCAAGGACCTCAGAAGTAAATATAGTCTTTGCCTCAAACCTCTAATGGCTCCAGGTATCCCTTAGCTTATAGCCACATTACTGTGTTTCTGGGTGTACAATGTCTCTTCTGCCTCAAATGTCTCTCTACCTCTATTTCACAATGAATTATGACCTACAGAGTCCACCCAAGAAAACCAGAAAAGACTCCATTCAAGCATCTTAAGTCATATCCTTCTCTGCATAAGAGAACATTCATATGTTTCAGAGATTAGAAGAGACATATCTGATTTTTCTTGGAGAACAACCTACTACATACCCATCAATACGTATAATAAAGCAAAGCAAACATAAATTCATGCTGATGTATTTTACAATTATCTGGTAACAACTGATATTGCAGATTTCCAGCTAAAAGCAAGTTTGTCTATAATAACCCATTTGGACAGTGAGAGATTTGGCTCCACCCTCAGCCATCCATCTGCTTAATTGTTCAAGTCCAGTACCTGTGAATAGTGAATTGTTAACTTGTAGCCTGGAGCAGGTCAGCTCCTTGGAATAGTTTCCCTAAGAGAAAATATTTATTTCAGCAGCCTTAATCACACCGTGTTAAATATTCAAGAAACTATTAACAGTGTCAATTTCTTTTATTAATTGCTATGAAGCCATAATCTGATTAAAAATAGAGAATAATGAGATGAATAGTACCAATTTTATTCTCCAGTCTGTACCATGCAAAGCAAAGAAAACAATGTCCTAATTTTTACATGGAAAGGCACCAAAACTGATGTACTTTATTGGATACTTCTTAGGGTTTATGACTTTGCTTTAGAAATTTATTTCCCTTCACAAAAGACAGCCTCTTCCTATGGGAATTTCTCATGGAAATATTGATTTTACATAAAAGTGATCTTGCATGGGGAAGGACAGCTGTTGAGGAGGAGCACATGGACAGAGCTGTCAGATTAGAATGTGCCATGGACAATTTTCTACAGCTGAATTCATTTGAATAGTTATCATTAAAAGCAGAAAACGCCTGCCAGTGCACTGTCTGTGTTAAACAGGAAGACATGAAAGTGGAAACAACCTCACATTCTTTGTGAAGTCGAAATCAACTGCTCTCTTCTTATCATAGGAGACTATTTAGTATCAACACTGTCCAATTTCAAAAGCTTAATGTTAAATGAAAATGGCAGGTATTTTATGCAAATTTTAAACACAGTATGCTGCTGTATATTGTTTGTAAGTGCATTCATGTGTGCCCAGTGTGCATGAGTCAATTTGTGAACAAGGCACTCCCAAGATCATATTCGTGGGGAAAAATGATGAGTATGGACAAGCAATTGTTTCTTTGTGTTCCTAAAGTCAGATTTAAATATACAGGATCTATGTCATTTTATTTCATTTTCATTCAAATAGACAAAATACCTCAGAATTCTGATCTACTAATACTTGCCAATGGATTATCATTTGAGTGTGCAAATTTTTGCTTTTAATACTCCCTGCATTCATCAATAATAACAACTAGGAATATATACAAATATGGACTCTCATATTCCAAGGATCATAGCAGAATGATTATTTGACTTCCTGGCAAATGGCAAGTCTGTAGGAGCTGAGCTGTTTCAACAGTCTCCTAGGATCACATGCTTCTCATTTCACTTTCCTGTTTTCTGTGCTTTATCTTCCTTTCTCTACAATGATCAGCTTGCACATGTGCATAATTGTCCATTGGGAAAGCCTACAGCACACATCTAACAATCTCTTAATCTCTATCTGATTGGATTAGCTCATCTGTTGAAGCCAGATCACTGAAAACATAAGTTTCTGTCCAGCAAATTTTATGGTGTTCTTTATTTCAGATGGTATTTTTTGACTCAACTACTGTGCCAGAAGTTGTGGGTGAAGAGAAATAATTACATTGAATACTGAGCTTTTAGGAATGAGGCAAGAACATCTCTGGGAAATTTGACCATCATTGAGTCCCCAATTAATATATCCTTAATTAACTATTAGTTACTTCCAGAAGTGAATCATCAAATGTAGGGAGTTGATCTTTAAGCTTCTTTTAAATTTGATTTGCTCTTCTCTGTGTTATCAGCACTCTTTTTATATTATAACCTGTGAATTTTTCTCTTTGCTTCCAGTCTTGTTCTCATACAGTGTTTCCAATCTAAGTGATTGTCTTGTATAAAGTATAAGAGATAAACTCAACAAGCCTCCTGTTTAGCAGAAAATCTTTTTTTATTCAGATATCCCATGAAATTCCTAGGAAAGCACACCTTGTCTTCCTTTATCCTATGTCCTTATCACTTGCTGGTTACCAATTATTGACATCTCCTTGCTCATCATTAGTTAGCTGTGCTTTGTTTTTATTCTGTTTGAATAAAAGTCAACATTAATACTCAGTGGAATTCTTCATTTTTGTTCAAAATTTCACTTAACCTTTAGTTGATCTGTCTGGTAACCAAAAGTTAGGTTTGATTTTCTTTTTCTATGATTTCATGGGATATTATTTTTATACTATCACGTTTCTCCTCCATTGTTACTACTTAATTATCAGTTCTTTCCACTCTTCTATGGTTCTCCAGAGGGAAGCATATGCAATGTCTAGATATATTGTAACTTAACATGTATTCTAAATTCTTTAATTTACATTTAAACTTTTGGAGTCTAATACATGGAAGCCTAAATTCTCTTAAATAGTTCTTTTCTCTTTAATTTTTTTTATTGTGTAGACTTCACAAATTCTAAATAACTGTTGTAAAGTTGCTCTTTTAACTCTCAGAGCCATTCTCAGGTTTCCAATACCTATTCAAAAAGGCTTCTATCTCTCACATCACATCATAACATCTCAATCAACTGTTACACAAGATGATTGGAGCTTACAAATTTTTAGACTGAAGAGTTACCTAAATTTTATTCTGCCATCCTTATAATACTCTCCCTATCTTGAAACACCAAAGCAAGAATCCTAAAATTGCTCTTTTTGTTCTGAATAGGTATTTCTCAGTTTGCCCAGACAAAATTTTGACAAAATTTTCTGCAGAATCATGTTGACATTACTTGGAACTTCTGGAAGTCGAAGCCTAGAGAAATTCATGGCCATATCATGTTCTAATAAAACTTTGTTTATGGCCACTGAAATGAAAATTTTATGCAGTTTCTGCTAATCGTGTAATAATATTTTTAAAACCCTTGGCCTCCACTCAAAAGTGAAAAAAACATTGTGGACCATGTATAAAATATGATCACTTAGATTTGAACAAGGGAGCTGTGGTTAGCTAGTCATCTCCTAGACAGTCATTTTCTAGGAATATTCCACTAATACAGCACAGTATACTTGCTGATATATAGGTAACATCACTTTTACCCAGGAATGGAAAACTTATGTTCTCCGTGTAAAGTTGTTCCTTGATGGATTGGATTTTGCTTTTTAATTTGACTTTTCATGTCTTATGTTCCCTCTCTCCTCCACCTTTTCTTTGTTTTTGATTAATTGCCTATTATTTTTAAGGATTGGGAAATGTAAAATTAAAATAATTTTGGTTTGAAGATAACAGAAAATATAAATTCAGGAAAAAATGATATAAACAGAATTAGGCATGCAAACAGCTAAGAAACAGACTTAGCAATTACTGTAGACAATATACCTAAGATAAAACCTTTTCTTAAGGGTTGCCCAGTTTGTTTGTCTCCCAAAGTGCAGTATGGAGTATGTCAGTAGAATCTCTGCTTTAGTTGCTGGGATCTGCAGTTGTCCTTACAGCCAAGATCTAGAGTTTCCCCGTAACCCAGCAATTCCACTCCTAGGCATTTGTCCAATAGACCACAAACAAGGCCACAATGAATCTTCCACCATAACCATGTTCATTGCTTACCATTCAAATATATGGAATTAACCTACATGTCCCCCAGTACACAAATAGATCAAGAAAATGTGATAAACACACACACACACACATACACACACGTATACACATACACATCAGAAAGAATGAAAATGTACCATTTGTAAGGAAATGGAAAGACTTGAAAAAAATTGTATTAAATGAAGTAAGCCAGACCCTCCAAAACCCAAGTTGCATGATTTCCTCATTTGCTGTAATTAGAATGTGCCTATTCATCTAAAACACACTGGAAGGTAAAAGACAAAAAAAATACACTTAGACATGATAAATTATATAAGTCTCTAGAGATTCACATAGTGAGACCAAAGGAGGATCTTCTTAGAGAGGATCGTGAAGGCTCAATAGCTATATGATGATCATATGAAATGATGTTTATCAAAATGAACTCCATGAAATGGAAACAAGAGAGGTTTTTTGTTATCTGGCTTTTCGCTTTTTTCTTCTTTGTCACTGTTTTTGTTTTCTGTATCTTTTGTCTTGTGTGTAACTTTATCTGTTTGTGGGAGGTTAAGGGGAAGCACAGAAATGGTGAGGCAGAAGGTGAGCAAACGCAGCAGCGATAATCACTAGACACTTATGTTGAAAATGAACTATACAACTTGGGGGAAGGTTGAGGGGAAAATGGGAGAAAATGGGGTGACACTGCTGAAAAAAGAAATGTACTCATTACCTTATTTACTTAACTGTAACCCCCTCTGTTTATCACTTTTATAAAAACCAGTAAATAAAAATACAATGTTACTCCAATGTTACTCCCTAGATGGTGAAGCAGTAAATGAAATATTAGCCAACCACCTCAGGTGTTATTTTTTAATTCTTTATGTTTTATGGTTTAAATTCTTCACACAGATGGCTGTGAAGGTGGCTCAGTGGTAAAGTGCTTGCCTTGCATACATGAGACCCTGGGTTCAATTTCTCAGCACCACAGAAAAAGCTAGAAAAAGCCAGAAGTGGTGTTGTGGCTCAAGTGGTAGAGAGCTAGCCTTGAACTGAAGGGCTGAGGGACAGTGCCCAGGCCCAGAGTTCAGACCCACAACCAACAAAAGAAAAAAAGAATAAATTTTTCACATAAATAAGTATTTATTTTGGTAATATTTTCTTTGTTTAGAGAAACCACATAAACTCAAATTTCATTTGGGTTGTCATTAATCTCTGCTTCTGATGCATTAACTGTGATAGTCTGTGTCTTTTTGTTTCAGAAGAACCTGTAAATGTTGAAAAGAAAATCATTTCAGTAATGAAAGACAAATAAGAAATTTGATTTGGGCTAATAATTCTCTTAAATTTTGGACTTTAGTGGCAGTGTGAATTTTAAAAAGGTAATACTAAACTATAATACATCTTATTTCTGAAAAATACCACAATTATCTGTTTCCAGTGCTGTTAATATAAAATATATTTGTATGTTCCTTGTGTTCTACATAATTGCACAATGTTCAATGACTATTTTATACATAAAATATAATTTTCTGTTGTACGCGTTGCTAATTCTGTTGTGTGGGTGAGCACTGCAGTCGCATGATTCTGGGAAAAATAAAGCTTAGCTTTAACACATTTCTTCTACAGCTTATTATAGTGATAATTATTCTGATGTTGCTATGGAAATGCTTTTAACACACTTTTTGTAGTGTCTGTTTCTGTTACTGGTGTCATATTTCTTTTTATTTATTTTATTATGTACAAATTAGTGAACCTAAATTATATTCCATGGTCATAGACAATTGCAAAGTAGTGCTGGCTATGGATGAACAACTGTGTGCTAGAAAATTTGATTTGAGTACAGGTTCTCCAATATTCTCAGAAACTACTTTCATTTTTGTCTTGTACCTAGAGATGATGCATTGTTGTTTCTACTTATAAATCTGCATACCTCAAAATAGATTCAATCTCTAGAATGAAATACATATAGAAAGACATATTGAATGAAATACATATAGAATCATGCAGCATTGATGTTGTAGCCAATTCTATTCTGAAAGGTGGAATTTGGTGTCTTTTGTAGAGCCCCTGAATTCCTGTTGCCCACCTGGCTATCACTATCTGAGATCTTGACCCTTCTCAGTTGACCTGCCTACTTCATGATAAATCTTCCTTCCTCCGTGTCCAGATGGTATTGCCATATTTTTCTCGTTGGACCAACAGTATGCTCTTATTTATTCAACAAAATATTCAGTCAGAAATTCAATGTATATCCTACAAAATTAAGAATAACGAAGGAAGGGGTAGGTCCATAGGATACTGAAAGGGTGACATTGATCAAGATGCCTTGTGTTCACAAATTGCTTTTGTAATGCAATTCCTTTGGACAGCCACTTAAAAATAACAAAAATAATTTAATAATGAGTTTGTATTAATGACCAGGCACTATTCTATAGTCTTCCATCCTGAAAATGACCCATTTTAGTGATCATATATATATATATATATATATATATATATACACATACATACATATACATTGTTTCATTCCTTTCAGACTACTTAAAAAACCCTACATATGCTTGGTAGTTCATGAAAAATAGAATGTTATCTCTCATAATTCTGGAAACTTGGAAGTCTAAATTAAGAAGTCTAAATTAAAGACATTGTTGTTTGGTGAGGGTCAACAGTTTTTGTTCTTACAAGGTGACTTAAAACATCATATGCCAGATACTGGAATCAAGCTCCCTCAGAACTCCTATAAAGACACTAATACCATTCATAAGGGTCCTGCACTTACTATTTTATTAAGTCTAGTTAATGTTCAAAAATCTAGTTTACTAACACCTAATGTGAAGAATACCCACATTCTATTTGTTAGAAATATATAGTAGACCAGATGATCATTAAACACTAAAGAAAAGTAAAGCAGAAAACACTCAAGGTTTGTGGAAAGGCTTACTTGTGAAAGTTCCATTTGAGTTAAAAGGAAAAAGAAAAAAGAAATTTAAAGTTTTGAGAGTTGATATGGGAGTATGTTCACTATGAACCTTACCAAAATGAATTCAGTTAGGAAAGATTAAAAGAGACTAAGAAAAGTAGGAAATAAGTACAAGTAGAGACAACCTTCATAAATTTTATTCTAAATGGAAGGAGAAAATGGGGTGGTACCAAATAGAAGACTGGAAGATGATTGACACGTTATTTAGGATAGCCAAATTTGTATCATGATAGCAGTTGTTCAGTACAGAAAGGAAAGTAATGATGGATTACACCCAATTCTGGTTTCATGGTCATTTTCCATGTCCTTTTTTACAATGCTGACAATTGTTACAAGATATCAAGTAGTCTAATTCATAGACAGTATATGTATGATTCAAGAAATAATAAGAGATAATGGATCATATGGTTGGAATGAAATTCCGAACATAGTCCTCCTTGCCATCACAAATTTGCAGCTTTAAATGAATTTCCCATGAGTTTTGGTAGTATCATATGGCTTTGATTCTTATTAAATTCTTTCAGTGTAATTTACCATTTTAATCTCTGAGTTATATCTCCATATTGAAATATAGGTATAGTTTTATTATCATAATTCCAAACTATGAATACTGTTTTGAATTACAATATAAACTACTCATTAATAAACTAAAATTTTTAGAACAATTTGATATAGAAACTAGATATAAAAATTCAGTTAAATATATTATAAATGTATAATTGTGTTTGTCTTTATAAATTCATATTAATTTTAATAAGTCATACTTCTCCATTTCTGTGCACATATGAGGATGTATTTTAAAAGATTGAAATTATCAAGTCAATTTTATGACATCTTCTCAATAAGTAGTTGAAACAACCAAATATTATCTTTATATCAAGTTACAGTGATGCCAGGACAATAAAGCTTTAGAATTCATATCAGTTAGAACATCGTGTTTTAGCAACAATATTCCAACTAATATTGGCTTTAAATAAAGAGTTTTGTTGGTAAATGAAATCCAGAAATAAGATATGATTCACACTATGTCATCAGTGATATTATCAAAAATACATTATCTTGTTCTTCTGTTTCCAAAATGTGTGCCTGTCCTACGTGATGCCCCCTCCATCCAAGAAGAGGTAAAAATGACTGATTCTATTCTGCCTCTTTTAGAAGCTAGACAGCTGCAAGCTTCTGTGCATATAGAAAGAGAAAGAATACTTTATGGTTCTTGCCTTCCAACCAGGAGATAAATTAAGGTCACATCTGTAAGTCAATGTCTGAGACTACACAACTATAAAAAAAAGATTGTATCTCAGGTTAAAAAAAAAGTTCTAAGAACTTAGAAAATTAATTGGTTCCCTTCAAGTTACCTGAGATGTAGTTACAAGTTAACAACAACTCTAAGACTATGAGAATTAAGGAAGGAGAAATACCAAGAAATATGTATTACTGAGACTTAAATTTATATAATGAACTCTTGATTTTCTTATTTTATTTCTTTTACCAATTACTAGATTGATTCACATGAATGGTGAGAATATTTAGAAGAATTTTGTTGTGTATATATGTTAACAAAGAAAATATTCAATAATTTACTGAATTTTATAAATTACCTATTGTTCCTGCCTTCAAATAAGTCAGTCTCACTAGGAATACATAAATGAAAAACAATTACATGGTATCAAGTGTGGAAATCAAGTCAGTGTCCAGTTCTTCTAGGAGAATATAAACATGTATCTCTTCTCTCTCTCTCTCTCTCTCTCTAATCTGAATTGCTTTACTAGTTCTGAGAAATGAAACACTACAGTTTCAGCAACACAAGGCAACATGCATTTATGTATCCTTGGTTTAGGGATCTAACTGACCAAGTCAGGTCTTCTGCTCAAAAAGTCTTGCAACCCATAATCAAGATGTGTCCATCAGAGTTCTCATTGGAGCTTGGCATCATCTCTCAAGCTCATAGAGAATTGGCAGAATTCAGGCTCCTGTAATTTCAGTAATGATGCTCTCAGCTACTTATGACCACCTGCAATTTTCATTTGTCAAGAGCATCACTTTACACTAAAAGGTGTACAGAATCTCTCTGCTTTAAAAAATATATCACCTGACTTAAAATCATTGAGGGGAATAATCCTTTAATTTACAGCACAACTAACTTGAGAAACTCAACTTCAGCTGCAAAATTCTCTTCACCAAGGCTGGGAATGTAGCTTAGCAGTAAATGCTTGTCTAGCATGCATGAAGCCTTGGGTTTGATTCCTCAGCACCATATAAACAGAAAATGCCAGAAGTGGCACTGAGGCTCAAGTGGTAGAGTGCTAGCCTTGAGCACAAAGAAGCTCAGGGACAGTGTTTATGACCTGAGTTCAAGACCCAGGACTGGCAAAAATATTCTCTTCACTTTTTTCTGGCTTGAACACATTAGTAATTCCATTTATTCAGGAGAGGGAGAACAGAAGAATGACAGTTCTAGTCCAGCCTCAGGTATAAACATTACTGAGAGCTCTAGCTCAATAAATAGCCAGGCATGATGTTGAGCTCTTAAAATCCCAGATATTGTTGGGAGGGGATGGAAGTAGTGAGCAGAAGGAGTGTGGCCAAAGGCTGGCCTAGGCAAAAATACCAGACCCTATTTGAAAAATACCTAAAGCAAAAAGAACTACACACATGGATTTAGTGGTAGAGGGCTTGGCTAACATGTACAAAGCCCTGTGTTTAAAACCCAGTTCTACCACATAAATAGAGAGAGACAGAGAGAGAGAGAGAGAGAGAGAGATACATACGTACATAGATGCACACATGCATGGGTCCCATCCATATAAATGAATATATAGAAAATGAGTACCAGAGCTATCTGTCAGGATCATGACCCTGACCGTTGGTTCTATCTACCAAGAAAGCCAGAATGGTTGTATAAATAGGGAGAAAACTGTCAACTAAGGTGGCATGGTCCATTCATATTACTACAAGATACCATAAATGTGGAAATTTATTAATAGCTGGAATTTCCCTCATAAATTTGGAGGTCAAGAAGCCTACCATCGAGGGCCTAGCACATTCAACATCTGGTGAATGCCAGTTTTCTTGTTTATAAATGGCCTTCTCACCATAACCTCACATGATAGCAGGTAGAAAGGACTGTCTCAGACTACTTTATGCAAAGTCATTCATTTCATTTATTTATGAGGACTGAATTCTCAGGAATCACCTCCAGAGTAATTACTTCCAAATATTAAAACCTTGGGGTTAGAATTTCAATATTTAACTTTTAAGGTCACAAAACATTGTATTTACTGTGTTCTATACTGGCTTCCTCAAATCCCTGGCTTTTTTTTTTTTTGTGGGTCATGGGGCTTGAACTCTGGGCCTGAGAGCTGTCCCTCAGATCTTCAACTTAAGTCTAGCAGTCTGCCACAGTGAACCACAGTGCCATTTCCAGTTTTCTGGTGGTTAATTGAAGAGTCACATGGTCTCTTGCCCAAGCTGGCTTTGAACCGCAATCTTCAGGTTTTAGCCTCCTGAATAGTTAGGATTACAGGCATGGGCTACTGGCTCCCAGCTTTCCCTATCCTTCTTAGATGTGCAATATGCTTTGTCCCAATAACCCAAAAGTGCGTCTTTTTCCATCCTCAATTGAAGTCTCATCTAAATAAGATATTAATGAAACACAAAGTATGACTTATTCTGAAGCAAAATTGTTCTCCAGTGGGAATCCTGTAAATTCAAGTTGGGAACACACGTTTTGTGCTTCTAAAATACAGTAAAAATGAGCAAAAGCAGACATTTTAAATTGCAAATAGAAGTAGGAAATAAGAAATGAAATGCAGCTTCTACCAAGGTCCAGATATTCAAGGTTCTATGGCAATCTTCTTTGGACAAATTCTTTGCTCTGCAGGATCACTGTGAGAGAAGTCTTGCATTCTGAACAGAATGGGTGATAGCTTTTCTAAGTTGTCCAACCCCTAAAGTGTTATTGGCCACAGACCCTGCCACAGGTCTCCTAGGCAGGAATAGAATGTACTGAGTATGCCAGGCAGAGGTCTAGGGGTTGAGATATTCTGTGCCTTCATCTGACAATTGCTCAGTGGAATGTATTATGGCTCCACACCATCAGGACTTCCCAGGACTTCCTTTGCAATTTGGTAAAAGCCGACATATGCCCCATACCTTTACTGAGTGTCCATATACCCCAATAACAAAGGCTGCACATCGATGATCCTTTATTTTCCTTTTCTAAGCCTTGTTTTACTAAACAAGGCTTAGAAAAGGAAAATAAAGGATCTTTTTGGCTCTAGCAGATAATCAAAGAAGAACATCTAGCTAATTATATGGCTCAAAGTTCTAAAAGTCAGACACAATTCAGTATGATTCTGAAAGTTATTCACTTTCCATATTTTCCATATGGGGAAAACTAATTAGTTGCATTAGTTTGCTATAGGACTAGACATGGAGAAAGTAGTGGTATGAGTTCATCAAAGGACTGTGTGGGACTAATCCACCACAACAGCACTGACTGATCGATTTGAGTTTAACAACAGAGATTGAGTAGAGTCATTCAGATGAATGTCTTGCTCAAGTATTGGAAATGTTTTTTGTTTCAGTATATTTCATATTATAGAAGTAGACTTTGTGTTCTTTGACAAAAGTACCAAGACCACCCTCAGTTTGGGTAATTAAAAGGCTATGGAAGCATTCTCATTAATAAGCTGCATTATCAGAAGTCATTTAAATGAAAAGATGTAGTTTTCCAAAACTGAAAATAACTCAAATGTTCAAAGGACAGTAATCTATAAAGCAAATTGTAATATATAAATAATATATAGTATTATATATTATATTATAATATGTAAAGCAAACTTGGATAGAGAGAGTAGAAGAAATATAGTAAAGAGTGCAACTTTTGAAATAAGTAAGTGAAGAGATAGACCATGTATTTCAGATTGGTTGATCACATGTAGACTGAAACTTCTCATAAGGAAAAGGACATAGAAAGTGGATGGGTCTAAGAAGCTGTGGCATCCATTTACTGTCCTGAGAATATATTTTCTACCAGAAAAATGCCAATGAACCCAGTATTTTTGTCCTTGAAAAAAAGAGAACTAAGAGAGCCGTTTAGCTACACAGCAAAACTCCTCATTCTTTGCAGAACAAATGGCCAAAGTTGATATCCCATCCTCCTTTCCCATGAGCAGAAGCCATGTGATCAATAATTGGTTAGTAAAATGGTTACAGAAAATGGCATATACCTGTTTGGTAACCTATCAAAATTCTTCTTCTATAATCCTTTGACAGGCCAGTGGTGGTTCTCTTTGCACACTAGCAGCAATGTGGTAGTTATGGTAAGACTTCCACCTGCCTGGATTCAGAGTGACTGTGTGAAGTAAAGTCCTCCAGCAACTCCACTGAGATTCTCTCTCTGAGACAGAAGATATTATGTTATCTTAACTAATACAGATTATTTTCTTTATGAGTAGGAATGGAGAAGAGTGTCACACTCTAAATAAAGCTAAGTCTCAGACAAAGCAAGCAGGTGGCAAGATGTTCTGGGAAGAGGGAACATAATCAACAGTTACTGAGAATGAATGATTTGGGCTAGAAAAGAAACAATGTCATGGAAGAAGGGTGAAATGAAGGAGAGAACATTAGGATTAGCGTTGTTAACTTTTATAGGGATAAATCCTGTGGGAATATGTAGAATGGATTGTGGGGAAAGGTAAGTGCGGTGCTCGCCCGTTCCCTAGCCTCCCTCAGCCCAGGAGACAATCAGACACAGCAGGGAGCCAAATCCAGCAGGTAGAAAACTCGTTCATTAACAGAGAGCAGCCCCTTTTTAAAGACAAAAAGGGTGGGTGGTATGGTAAGGGAGGAAGAGGAACCAATCACTGTCAAGGTCACACACTATCATTCACCTGAGCCTTCAGGGGCTGGTTAGGCACCGATGGGCAGATCAATTGGGCTCTGCCCACTCAACCCTCTCCCAGCGCCATCTTGGCTGCCCATGTGCTCCACAGTGCTGAACTAGCAGGAACCCGAAAGTAGAAAGTATATACAGTTTCACATTCAGAAATATTACTGTAGGTGTTGCACTTAAAGGAGATGTAGCACTGATTGATTGATTCATTGATTGATAGCATTCAGATAGAACACATTATGATGGAACATGCCTTCTAAACATACAAAACAGGTACAGCTAAGTAAATTTTGTTTCTTTAACATATAGAACCTGCAGTATGATCTTCACATATTTCCAAATGGCAGGCATCTATCTGTGTACTTGTAACAAGATTTATTCATTGTTTGGCAAGCTGTAGGTTGTAGTATCAAAGGACAATGTAGTCTAAAAAGTATTTAGAAGCAATTAATTAGCTACCTTGAAAAATACCTTAAATAGTGCTTCTCACCAATTTTTTATATTTTGAAGAATTGTTTCATGTCTGTAGATAAAATATTGTCAAAAAGATATTATGAAACAAATCTATTTAAAAGTTATAGTTGGCATCTTTTCTTTTATTCACCTTTAATTCCCTAGTTAAGAGTACTCCCTGTTTCTAGTTGTGAGTATTCTTGGATTATGCTTGGATGGAATAACCGTAGAGTTCCATCTTTACAATTCTCTTTATATAATAAGCTATAATGTAAACTTAATAACATATGTTAGGATAAACTTTATTTGAATGTCTTGATAATGTAATGAAAATGAAATTTGCATCAACATATGCAGTAATTTTAACAAAAGGATTCATGTTTCAGAAGTATGTACCTTTTTGGACTTATTCTCCTCATTGTATTTCACTTAATAAAATAACCAACAGTACATGATGGCTGCATATTCATGCAGCCCTAACCTGAGGATGCCACAATGCAAATGCCTGCAATGCAGAGCATCTTTTCCAAAGAACTGGTGCTTGGGAAAGATCAGCATAAATCTGTTCCAAATAGATGACAATACATGTAAATTTACTAGTCACCACAGTTAGTATAGAAAGCTGCTTTTCCTGGGATCTAGAGTATGCAGAAGTTTTGGCTCTTCGTCTGGTCATGAGACTAGATTTTTTTTTAATATGAGTCCTCAAATTTCTAAAATATGCTAGGAATCCATTATTTCCACTGTTTATTAGGAATCCATTAATTTACTATTACTCCATTAACTTTAATCACTGAAAAAAGTAAATTCTCTGAGAATATTTCATACTTCTCTTTTTCAAAAAAACTCATATTATGATTTTTTAGGCTTATGTGAACCTCTAGCAATCTATAAATGTGGAGCAACATTTAAGTAGAAAGAAACTGGAGGTCAAGGAGAAGGAGACTGACAAATGAAGAGAGACTTGGTGGGCAAATACAGTCATAATAGTCAAATACATATGTGTACATTGAACTCGGTGACTTTAGGGGATGAATGGGGTTAGGAGAAATAAGGGAGAATAATGGGAGGCGTGACATTGATTAAGATGCATTATACTCATAAATTGATACATGGAATTGAAATCCCATAGTGTAACTACTTCATTTTAATAAGTAGAGAAATAAATAGAAACTTCTGTTATATTTTATAATTCTTCAATAATGTTATCCTTTACCATCTTTGTTTCCCTACAGAAAAATCAGATTCCCATTGATCTTTCAATGGAAACCCATCTCCCTCCCTAGTCTACCAGTAAATACATGACTGAATCCCTTTGCCGACTGTCATTCTTCTGTTGATTTACTTAGGGTGACCAGCTGTGTTTTCAGCACACTGGCTCTTAGAATATGCCAATTTTTACATCAGAGAAAATATGCATGTGTGCTCCCAGAAGAACTAATCATCTTTGGACCTTCTCTTTTATGCCTACATTCTTTTTCTTTCTGGCCGGTTGTGGGTCTTGAATTCTGGGACTGGGCACTGTCCCTCAGCTCTTCAGCTCAAGGCTAGTGCTCTACCACTTGAGCCACAGCACCACTTTCAGTTTTCTGGTGGTTAATTGGAGATAAGAGTCTCATAGACTTTCTTGCCCCAGATTGGTTTTGAACTGTGATCCTCAGATCTCAGCCTCCTGAGTAGCTAGGATTTCAGGCATGAGCCAGTGACACTTGGCATACCTACTTTCTTGATTGATTGTTATAAAAAGTTTGAATCTCAGTCACCACATCTATCTTATTATTTATTATTCTGCCACACTTGTCAAGCAAAATGCCTGATACATAGTGTTCAAACAATATTATTTTAACAAGGAAAAAACCAGGAAAATGAAAAGTAATTGTCTTTTGCAATGTCCAGAGAATACTTAGTCAAATGACAAATACATGCGCTCAAAAATTCTCATCTGAATGTAACAATTGTATCATCAATCTTATTATAATGAGCTTTTGTGTGATAGGCTTCTACAGCTAAAGATTGTATGGGTTTGTTTTGGTGTCCTGTTAGTTATACAAGGAGTGGAGACAAATAAGTATACAATTTCAGACTATTCAATATAGTGCAAATCCTTAGATGGCTCATTATAGTAATGAAAACAACATTGCTGTAAACACTCAAGCTTGCATGCTTATATGGTATTCTCAATAATCTCTCCTAGGGCACGTTATGTAATGTGAGTCCCCCTATAATTAGCTAATCAGTTTAAATAGTATTTTACTAATTTAATTTTCTCCTGCATTTCCTATTAATAGATTGTACGGTTGATTTAGTTGATGTAATTAATAATTTGGGAACTGCATTATAACTGTTCAATGGCATAATTACAATGAATCTTTAAGCATTTTAAGGCAACTAATTTTCTTCCTTAAAGACAGACTGAAGAAGGTGCACTCAATTTGAAGATAATCACTTTCAGTACAACATTAATATGACCTATAGTTATTTTAATAAACTAATTTAAAATTTCATTCAATTAGTTATCTTAGGTATTATTAATCTTTTAAAATATATTTTTACTTTGAGGTCATTTCTATTAAAGCGTGGGAAATTTTATGAGGAAAAGTTAAAAGAGCATTTTCAAAGTAGATTGCATAACAAAAATAGTATAAAACTTTTATATTTCTTCTATATCATTATCTGATCATGAAACTGACCCTTCCACTTGCTAGTTTCTTTCCAAGATAGCATCCCTCTATGTAACTCAAGCTGGCCTCAAACTAGTGATCCTCCTGCCTCAGCATCCAGAGTGCTGGGATTACAGGTGTATGCCACCACTGCTGGTCCTATTGGCTTTGAATGTATAGACAAAATAGATTTAAGGGTTTACTTAACCAAATGATTGCTTTTTTATATGACTTAGTTATTCAATAAATATTTAATCAACTCGTGTGTGTGATGAGAGGTATTATAGTTATATTAAGGTAGGATTACAAAAATAATTATAACCTTAATTCATTCTTTAATATTTAGTGATGTCTATCTATGAGACACTACCGAGGTTTTCATGGAAATAATAAAAGAGCATTCAGATAGAGAAAATTATAATAATAATGTGGAGTGTTTGAGTGCTATAACTCTCAGAACAATGAAGGTAAAAGTGATTATAATGACGAGTAACAGCATCTAAATTATTTAGACAGAAAGCTGACATGAGAAGGAATGAATGATGTTTCTCAGTGAATGTTTCTCAGTTTCTCACCATAAACATAAACTTGAAAGTGGGTAGCTCAAATATGGTTATGAATCAGATCATTGACTAGACAAATCAAGATTCTTCTGCATGATTGCTGGTTCATAATCTGCTTTGATGATCTCCATCAGTTCTGTTATGGACTGACCATTAGAGTTGATGTTGAAGAGCAGATAGGTGAAGCATATGTCAAACTTCAGAAAAATGGGAGAGGCTTATATAGCAAAACATTTAAGACTTTTTTGTTAATTAGACACATGCAGTATATTTCTTAACAGGACTATTGGGCATTTGGATTCATATATTATTTGCATTCATCAGGTTGTATTCATAGCCATGTCATGTGATGTCAAAAATCTATGAGAAACAATATGATTTTTATCCTACATTCAATTTTTCTTTTTGACTTATCCTTTGCCAACAATTCAGTTCATCTAGCAAGAAAACAGAAATAGTCTTATAAGTTACATTGCTCTTGAGTTAAACGTCTGTTTATCAAGGACCAAATACTGTTTATTATAAAGTACATTTTAACTGGAATGTGTAGCCTAATGTTTGTATGCATACATAAATAAATTGGCATTGTTATTGATATTTTATTATGGCAAAAATTATTGCTGTTAATATATATTTACATATTAAAATAATTTTAGATGTATGTAAAGAGATTATTATTAGCAAAATTATTACATTTAGGATTAACTCCACTTAAATTTTTGATAAATATTACCCAGCTGCTTTTCACAAGAGTGAATTTACATATCTTAAGTGAATTTGTGGCATCCATGATATGTTATGTGACATTTGTGACACTTTTCACAAATATGGAAACTATCTCTAGTCAGAGAACCTGTATTCTCACATTTATTGTCCTTTTGTCTTATTTGGAAAGACCCCAATTGTTGACTTTGACCATTTTTCTTAAAAAAATGGATTAGTTGTAAAGAAATAAATATTTTCTTTACTCTTTGAAGTTCTAATTGTTCTGCGCTTAATTTTACCCAGCCCTCATTTTTAATTAGTAAAATCTAGCATTGTTTACTTGTAACTACAGAATAGAGCTCAAGTGTCTTAAGTATGAATTTATCATTCTTGCATTCTATTTTAATCTTTAGTTTTTATTTTAAAATATCTTAAAGGGTAACTTGTTTATTTTGTTGAACTTTGGCTTTAGCTTTCTAACGAATCGCATTATTTGAGTACTCTCTTGAACCTACCAAGTGAACACCAGGAAGTGAATTCTTGAAAGGGGTGGGTGGGATCAAGGAGAATGTAGAGGAGAAGAGGCAGATAATGCAATCAAGAATTCAATGAGGGCTGGGAAAGTGGCTCAGTGGTAGAGAGCTTGCCTTGCATGCATGAGGCCCTGGGTTCAATTCCTCAGCACCACATAAGCAAAAAGAAAAAAGCTGGAAGTGGTGCTGTGGCTCAAGTGGTAAAGTGCTAGCCTTGAGCTGAAGAGTTGAGGGACAGCACTCAGGCCCAGAGTTCAGGCCCCATGACCGGATCCCCCCCCCCAAAAAAAAGAAGAATTCAATGAATATTCCATAAAATTAAGAAGAGTGAAGAGTTGGGTAGGGAGGGATGAGTGAGAGTTTTGAAAGGGATGACATTGATATAATTGCATTGTATCTATAAGCTGCATCTTCCACATACAACTACTTAAAGATCATTTCTTAAAGAAAAGAAACAAAGCATACTCACAAATAAAGTGGATGAATGTTTTTTTAAAAAAATAGTAAGATGCATATGCTACCATATATTTCTCAATCTTTTTAAATTTTATTTTATTGTAAAGATGCTCCACGAGGGGTTACAGTTACACAAGTAAGGTAAAGAAGGAAAAATGTGCAGGTCTTCCCATCACCCACTATATTATTATGGAAGGTTGGAAAGGAGTGCTGGTGTATTTGGGATATGGTAAATGTTTTTTAAAACACACTATCACACAATGTAAAGATAGGGAAAAATGAATAATCCAAGTTTATTAAAAAATAGGTGCTAGCTAGACACCAGTGACTCAAGCCTGCAATCCTAGCTCTACTCAGAGGCTAAGATCTAAAGATCCTGGTCAAAGCCAGGTAGGGCAGAAAAATCCCCAGGAGACTGCTATCTCCAATTAACCAATCAAAAACCTGGAATTGGCACTGTGGCTCAAGTGGTAGAGTGCTAGCCTTGAACACAAAGATGCTCAGGGACAGTGCCAAGGCTCTGAATTCAAGCTCCACAATGGACAAAAAATAGTGCTTCATTAGAAAGAGAAAAAGAGTCCACTGCTTGTAAATTGGGTTGTTTCTAATTTACAAGATGCCTTAGAAAACCAACTCCATGTTAAATGGGCTTTTTATGTTTCAATAGCTTTTGGCAAGCCTGCTCTCAATAATTAAATTGTTCCTTGAACTCTTAAGTCATTCTGATTCTGAATCTGAGTGCTGTAATTTGTACCTAATTTAACATAGCACCTAAGTAAAGTAATTTCACAAGTTCTACCTCTTTACCCACATTAATTGATCTGAAAACATGAGATACTTTATTCAGTCCATAGTCATATATAGAATCTCTATGCTGAGCCATGCATCATGCTGGAAAGCTGTAAGGATGACTACAACAGAGAAGCTGACCTTGAGCAGGCCCCCACCCCGTGCAAGGTCACTTGAGGAATGGCACTATAGTATCAGCCCTCAGTGAAGCTTTTGTGGAGGTCAGAACTCAGCCCTAAGTGGCAGAGGAGGAAGTTTCCTAGAAGTTACATCAAAGAAAGTTGTATTTCATGCTGGAGGCCACAATAGCATGAAGCCTGGAGAAAAACAGTTCAAGGACTGTAAGTACTTTTGTTTTGGTTGAATGCATATAGAGAGAGCAGTGAAAGCTAGGCAGAGAGGTGGAAACAGGCCAATTCATCTAATCTCTTTTGTGTCAATATGAAGCATGTAGCTTTTTCAAAATTGGTGGATTGCCACTCAGTGATTCTGAGTGAGGGATAATAAGACTGTAGCTATGTATTCAATGCTGGGTTAGCAAACATTGATAGATATTGAAGAAAAATGGATTGAAAGCAGGGAACAAATACCAACCTGTGTTTCATAAACCCTAAAGAATTCTGCTTATGAAAGGAAATGCATCCACCATTTATTCAGTGTTGAACAATTACAGTAGTTTCTTATTATTTTCTATTATTTAGTTGATGTCAATAGTATGTGATGAGGAAATATTAAGTGGAAAATTGAACAAATATTCAATTCAGAAGTTTGAAGAATATGCCATTCTGCATAGCATGATAAAGACTCACAGCATCCTTGTAACTTGGGTTGGCAATTAACTCTGTCCAGCGTATCCACGCTCCATATGCTACATGCCTTGTGGTCCATTACTAGCAAAGCTATCTTGATGAGCAAATCCACCAGTTGTTATGAGATTACAGTGCTTGTATGTCAGTAACCCCTATTTTACTTAATCACCCAAGGCATAAGAATCATGCTGGCAATTGGCATATGCTAATATGCAGTAAACACCTTTAAGGGGAAAGATGAAAGCAGAGTGAGATATTTGAGGAGAGAGACTATATTCGCATCATTTCTCTTAGAGTCTAAAGCTATAATTGTTCTATTTCATTATTAGCTGTAATCTTTAATCTCATATCTAATTTACTAATTAAATGCTACCATGCATATGTATACAAAGGAAAAACGTAGCTTGGATGTGTGGTTTCAGAGGATTATAGGGGGTCTTGAAATATATTCCGTGTGATAAGAGAAAATTATTGTGCTATGATTAACCTATTATTGTTGTTTCATGAAATGAATCAGAACAATCTTCTGATTAATTTTTCAATAATATAATGAAATGTAAACTATATTTTCTTTAAACAGATTATTCTCTATTAAGGAGCAGATTCCAAAATAATCTTAGACACCAATGTTGAATTCTGTAAGGCTTTTATTAATCAGGAATAAACATATAGACACACATGACTTATTTATATGCACATGAATACACATTCAAATGTTAGTTTTATTTTCTCTAATTACACAATGGTTATATTCTGGATATAGATTCTGGAAATAGGAAATTGTATGTTTTCCCTTATAGAAACTACAATATAAAAAAGGCAGCTTGATGCATCCTTGATTGTATTTTTATATATTTTATATTTATACCCCACTTTATAAAGCACATTATTTAGAAATATTTTCCTGTGCCATCCAAATCTACATAATTACAAGTTGCATCTTAATAAATGTAACTATGCATCTTCTATCTAGATCTTGGTCTATATTTCTCACTATTTTCTCTCAATGCTTTCCAAGAGGAAGAATTGCTTGCTTAGCAAATGATATGACACAAGTTTATACCCCTCTCAGCTCTCAATAGAACAATACTTGAATAGCAACATTCACCACTGTTAGCAGGTACTTTATGCTCTTTAAAATATGAACAGTATCTCTTGACCACTATTTGGAATATGTCAGCTACTGGTCAAAAATTATCATAAGGTTTGCCTAGCTTTTTTTTCTTACTCTCTGAAGTTTAACTAGTACTTATTTTCTCAAGGACTGTAAGAATGTTTAAATCATGAATGTAAACAACTTTCAGAAAATTTGTCATACATTTTGTAATGAAAATCATACTGGTCCTGAATTTTCTCTTCTTCATAAATTACTGTTGGTGATGTAATGACAGCTATTTTTCCTGCTGACATGTGAAGATAGATTAAGGAAGGGATGAAGATGAACAGCACAGAAAAAATAAAAGACAGCTAATTAGAATATCTTAATAGGCACATCAGCTCTTCTAGCTCAACTTGAGTTTAATGTTTTGTGTAGGTGGACATGTTTTCAGACTTGGTCTTCTTTTATATTCTTTCTAGTTATGACTTTTGGGGGATAGGATGTCTAATTTTTTATTTTTGTGATGAATATACAAAAGATTAGATCTTAGCATGAATTTAAGAAGATAAATAATTTCAAGTAGATACTAGAAACATCTCGTGAGTTTAAGGCCCTTTTCTTTCACTCACATGTATGATATTCAATCCCTAGATTTTGTTACTGAAGTTTTTATGAAAAAGCTATCTCATGATGTTTCCTTTGGAATTGAGGGAAAAAATCCTGTGAAGACATATGGGTAGCCTGAGATGTAATAAGTGACTAATAAAATATGAGATATAACATTGCACATCATTGTAAAATTAATTTCAGTAGTCACTAATTTCACAGTTGCTGTGTTGGTAGATTGAAAGTTACATGAGTATCGGTTGCATTTTTTTGAAAAAAAAGGACTATTTTATAACCTCAGTACAAGTAAGGTGATTTTTGTTCCTTCAACCTCATTCCTTCTACCTTCCTCAACCTTATTCTCTAACAAGATTTTTGAGCTGCTAGCAGCGTTGGGTGACTTACTGGCTCACCATCTTTCACCACACCCGGGCTCAGATGACATCCAGACGGCTTAGCCCTTGGCTCTGTGCTTTAATGATCCTTACTCTGCTTCTCTTTTGCTTCATTATTCCCCACAAGAACTGACACTTCCAAAGCCAAAAGATTCTCCAATTAAACATCCTTCCAGACCATCACTGCATACCAGAACTTAAAAAACTGCTGACCCAAGGTGGGGAGTCAGCTTCTAAGGCCTCAATGGGCCTCTTCATTTGTGTTCAGACCTCACCTCTGACATGTGCATTCATAGGATCAAAAAGCCAAGGGAGAGGAGGTTTGTAGGGGAGACAGGACTTTGCATACATGAGCCACGTTGCATGTACCTGAGGCCCTTTATTGTGTGGAACAATAGTAGTAGAGGTAGGGATCGAAGCATGGAAGTTCCATTTGTCGCTCCTGCAAAAGCTATGAGGCAAGCATGCAGGCACATTACAGAAAATATGAATCACTGATGAACAGCTTTGTAGACCCACTTGAATAAGGAATACATACTCAATATGTACACAAACATCCTGTCTAAAGAATGGTATATAGACAAGATTCCAATGGTGTAACTCCTTTGAACAGCTAAATTACAGTTTAACAAAAATGAATACTATAGAACTGGAAACTATGTTGCTGGGAGAACTTAGGTCCAGAGGAGGGAGACACAGATGAAGAGAAGAACAGGGGGCAAATTCAGTCTTAATATTCAGTGTACATGATAATAAGGATGCCATTGCTAAAGATGCATTATACTCACAAACTGACATGCTGAACTGAAGTTCCTTTGCATAATTACTTAAAGATAATAACTTTAAAAATAAGACACCAACTAAAGAATATGTGGGAAAGCTCTTCCTAAAGGAAATGATGTCAGACAAGCTCTTGTCTGTATTTTCTGTCTCTCTAGAAAAGGGAAGTAAGCTTCTTACCACTACTGGGACTATATTCAGATACCTTTTTAGAGCATTTTCTCTCTTTTTTTTCATAATTCTTGCTTCAACCCTCACAATTTTATGATAAACAGAATCCTACAATAATACAAATTTTAAGTAGTTGGGAAACATCTAACTTATTTATGTTTACAATTTTTATGATCATATATTTATGTATAATTTATTATAATTAGTCCATAAAAATAATTATTTCTTATTAGTTCATTTCTTATGGACTGGACAAAGAAGTATCTCACAATAAATATCAATCTCTCTCCAAGATAGAATCGCTCAACCTTAGTCATCTCACACTGAATATATTGTTTTCCTCAAACTGCTTTCTTCTCATCTTTCTCATAAATTTAAACAATTTGAAGATTTTTTTAATGAGTTTGGGGACTAAGCACTACTTAGTCTGTCCCAGATTTTTCTACATTGTAGGTTCTATATGAAATAATATTTTATATTTATGCAGAGGCATTTGCATACATTATTTAGATTTTGAGGTCAATTTTAAAAATAGAAGATTTGAAAGTAGAGAAAAACATACGCTATCTGTCAATTACCAAGAACCCCAGAGAAGTATTAAATTTTGTTCAAGGACTATAATTCTGTTCTGATTGACTTGAAGGTTATAAAAATACATGAATGTCTAAAAATACTTTTCATTTTACTCTGTCATTAATAAAATTTATTCTTATGAACAATATAACAAAAGAGGACTGAGGATATAGGTTAGTGATAAAGTTTGTGTAGGATTTACAAGGTTGTTTTTGTTCTTTGGCAATGAAAATAAAAAACTTGAGTAGTCCTATGCATCTAGAATGTGCCAGCTAGGCCTTTGGCAAATATCACAAGAATCAGGCTGTGGAGAACTTGCCTTGTGGACAACGGGGACTAGTCTGACTTTTTTTTGCTTTTGTCCTTGACTCTGAGGAATACACCTACGGTCTAGAGATATAATTTTGCATTAAGAAGAAATACATGGAGCAGGTAAATCTCAAGAGATAGAAAGGCAATTGGAAGGCTTTTGCCATTGTCTTCATTAGTGTATGAATGAGGGCAGTAGAGATGAGAAGCCCAGAAAGAGAGTAAAGAAGACTTTGCTGGGGAGTGGGGAATGTCAATGTCAACAACCAAGTAGAGACATCAACTATTTGGAAAGCCAACAGAAATGATGAGTGAAAATATCCTATGGAAAGAATGCTGCTATGTTCAATGATGAGAGTATGGAATAGGTCAAAGATAATGATGGAATCTAAAAAGGAGGTACAAAAAGTGCAGGAGACTGTGAGCAGTAACTGTCTGTCTTTCTTTAATTTTTACTATGGGTGATGTCAGAAGCCTTTGTAATCACTGGAATATTGTGGGCAGCAGGTAGCAGATGATCTGAGTTGTTTGGTGTGAACAGGATTTCCTACCTACTCCTGTGTTGAGAACCGATCAAAGTAGGGCAATTTCTATTATTGACCAGGGTTTTGACCTCTTTTCTGAAGCAGCTTTACCTGAATTAATCTGATTACGAGAAGCAAAGGTCAGAAGCTGGAGTCAAGTCAATTTACACACTAAAGCCACAGTTGAGAAATCAAGGTCAACTTGACAGATAAAATTTAGAAAAGTCATGGCTCAAAGATATGGTTCACAGAACAAGGAAGAGAATGAGACATCATTAGCAATAATGAATATGTGGCCTTTTGACACCAAAATTCATTGTCTCTGAAATAACTGTTTTTTTAAACAATTATTACATATAGGAATGAACTGAAACAAATTTTGTTTGTGTTTATTCCAGTATGTTTAAAATTAAATCATTGCAGTTGTTAGTGATACAACCTTCTATTTCTATTGCATGCCAGTGGAACACGTTGGTGGATTGACAAGATGTTGGATTTTGTGTGCAGACAGCAGCATCAAACAGGAAATGTGCCCTCTATTTCTGAAAGTTCTCCAAACTGAACTGTCTAGAATTGTAGGTAAAATACACAAAGTTACTAAAATCAGATATAAGCCAATGAAAGTTATTTAATTCACATAATATGTTCCATTGCTTGAGCAAGTTACTCTCTGTAGAGGCTAGAGGGGTGTTATGGTACTAAGTCTGTGGTATAGGGAGGATGTATATTACAATGATTATGAAGTTGGAGTTTGAGCCAGAGAGACTAGAATTCTAGTTCTGATCACTGCCAGCTTTGTGATCTTAATAAGTAAGTTATCCAATTATTCTCAGCCTCATTATCCTTTATATATTATGGATAGAAGATTAAATGAATTAATTGAACGTACCGTCTAGCAGATAAAAATCACTCCATTTATGTTGATAGATGTTCTGTTGCTGCTTTTAGTTTTGAGGATTGAAGAAAAAAGTACTGAAGAAGTGAAAAGAATTTTTTAAAAACCTGGTTTTTGTAGAAAACTGTAGCTACACAATGCATTTCATCTATCACCTTAAACATGCACCAGGCACAAATAAAAATATCATGATATGTCTGAGTCAAGCAGAAAAGGTCAGATAAGGTAATGTTAGGGAAGTGAACCCTAAGATATGTATTCAAATGTTTTTTTTCTTTCATGCAATTGTTTCTAACACATTTATAAGATTATTTCTTTGTTGCTTTGTATGTCCCTCCCCCATGGTATAATCCCTGCTTTCACTGTATTTGATGTTGTTATAATTTGTGGAGGGGAAGGGAAAAACAAATCGTTTAAATAGGGATACAGGTGGACGCATTGCAACAATGAGATGTACAAATACTTATGTTGAAAATGAACTTTACAACTTTGGTGGGGGGGGAGGGTTAGATGGGAGGGATGGGATGGGAAGGGGAAACAAAGGAGGAGGCTACAATGCTTGAAAAGAAATGTACTCATTATCTTGCCCATGTAATTGTAACCCCTCTATACAGTATTTTCACAATAATAAAAAAATTAAAAAAAGAAAAATCATGAAAAAAGCCACTTTTCTTCAACAATTTGAGCAAAGATAAAGTGCCTAAGAAACAATGGTTGTTACTTGCAATGTGAGTTTGAATCTAAATTTTACAATATTACATGTTATAAAATGGAGAAAGATGGTGGTGGTTAACAGACAAATCTAATGAGTTCAATATATTGATAAATGGTTCTATGCAATGTCCAGGAAGAACATAATAAAAATATCTAGGAGATCAAAAGAGATACAATAAAGGAGCAACGAAGCTAGATTTTGAATAAGTATCAGTTTTCAACTGTATGTTCTGTTTAGTCATGCATTCAGTTTTCAACTGTATGTTCTGTTTAGTCATGCATTCATTTCCATCACTTAGCACATGTTTGCTTTTGTTTACTTTTAGTATATGCTTCCTATAACCTAATCATTGTGCTGAACAATGAAAATGCAAGCTTTTGTAACCTTTTCCCAATCTTTTCTACCATGATGGGAATCAGTATTCACAGGCTGCTTGTGAATAGCATGCCACAAAGAAGCAAATAAGCTAAAGGTTAATTCTGTTTGCAATCATGAAAAACGGGACAATTTTAGAAATCCCTCAATAGTTTGATCTAAGCAGATTATATACTCAAGTAAACTTTACAACCATTCAAGAAACTGATGTTTTCTTGATAGAACAGAGAAGGAAGTTTACATTCAAGAGCTTCCATAAATATGAATTGGAAGGATTAGGATTTGAATATGATTACATTTCAAAGGAGAAGGGAAATGAACCTTGACATATAACCAGCAGGAAAGGAGACCTTACTACTTGGAGAGGCACCAATAGCAGTAGATAGCTCCTTGCTTGGTAGGATAGAGTTGAGGGGACTAAGGTAGTCAGTGTGGGAAAGACACATCTTTTTGTTGAAGAGTTCCTGGAAAAGACTGAATATTAAGGCAGAGTGTAAGAAGAATAGAATTTGAGAGAGAGTGAAGCAGATAGCTAAGAATAGCCAATCTTCATGGATCTAGCCTCAAAATCACATGGCAAAAATCTTCTTAAACATCACTAGTTTCTTCATGTTATCTTAACTATGTTTTTCCATTATACTAGTGAGTTCTAAATCCTTCTTATAAAATAATCTGTTCTACAGGCTCAAGATCTTTGACAACCATACTTTTTAAACTATTGATAATTTAGAGATGTAGACACTAAAATTATTTAATAATTGTGATAATAACTATCCTTCATGGGGCTGGGAAGGTGGCTCAGTGATAGAGTGCTTGCCTTGCATGCATGAGGCCCTAGGTTCGATTCCTCAGTACCACATAAGCAGAAAAAGCCAGAAATTTTGCTGTGGCTCATGTGGTAGAGCACTAGCTTTGAACTGAAGACAGCTGGGACAGCGCCCAGGTCCAGAGTTCAGGTCCCATGACTGTCAAAACAAAACAAAACAAATAAAATTATAGATAGATAGATAGATAGATAGATAGATAGATAGATAGATAGATAGATAGATAGATAGATAACTATCCTTAGTGAGAATGGGATTGGGATCTGTGATCTGTTTTAATCTGATTGGTGATCTTTTTAATTTGAAACCCTGGGTTTATGTGTGACCAATACCCTAGGCAAGGAAGAAAGAAAAATGTTTTGATCTTTGACCTACACTCATTACAAACTGGCTTGAAAAATCTTGAAGAGGTTGCGAAGCGATATTGAGCTTCATTCTCCTCATCCATCAAATGAAGTAGTATGTAGCCTCCTAGGCTTCTCAGATTTAAATGAGAAAATTAAAAGTGCTCAGCAAAGTATAAAGCTGTCCCAGTAGTTCATCAAATATGATGATTTCTGTATTTCTCAACAGTATAGTTATTGCTAGCTGAAAGTTTATCTTCAAGGTAAGAGGTAATTTTGAAAACAGTGTGGTTTCCTTAAAGACATTGCTTTTAATTATGCCTCTCTGCCTTGATGTAAGCTAAAATGGAAAAGGAATCGAAATTGATAACCCAATTCTGGTATTATCAGCAGTTTTCTCAGCTGAAACAAAAAAATGTTACAAAATCCCTATAGCTTTTATGACAGTGAAGAACAGATGTGGAATGGCATACCCTTCATAAAAGCATTAGAGGAACATGGTGGAAAGACAGGAGGTATGTATATGCTGCTCATGATGTGTCCTTAGTGTACCTATGAGGTGGCTGACCCTGAGAAGATTAATATTTCAGAACTACTGTTGTGCCCTACATGCAGATTGATTGCAATGGCTTATGGGTTGGAAGGGCAAAAGTACCCACCAGAGGTAGAATATCGTAATGCAGTTGGTTTCCTTCCATTTTTTTGTATACTATCTTTATTTCATTTGCCCAAAGGAAACATGTTTTAAAACCCCCATAACTTTTATTCTGTAAAAGAAAGCAATAGAAGAGCACATCATCCGTGGCATTCTTCCATAAAGTGAAGATCAGTACAATGATGAGAACATATCAGGAAAACCAAGTAGAGTGGCAGTCTACAAAGTATTTAACTGATTAACTGATTCTCTTAAAAAAAACTGTCAAGTTCATGACAGACAAGAAAAGACAGCCAATTTCTCATCTTAGAATTATATTAAGGAAACATCATAAAATACAGCACAGTATGTCTGATTATATTCTAGGATAGAATAAGAATAGCAGTGGGAAACCTGGAGAAATCTAAAGATAGCATGCGGTGTAGACTACCAGCAGGAGGTCTGTAGTTCAATACTACTAGTATAAAGTTCATATGAGCAGTAGGTGGTATGTAATTCACACTAGCAGTAGATCATCTGCAATGTGTACAAATGATAGGTGATCTGTAGTTTATACTACTAGTAGTGATAGGTGGTTGATAGTTCAATCACAGTTCTTCATCAAAATTCCTTTCTTGGTTGTATGCATCATAATTAATGTAAGATGTTACCAGTAGGTGAAGTTGGATAATGGAGCACATACAAACAGTTTATAGTACCTCTGCAATACTAAGGAGAGAATGTACCATTGGTGCCACAGCTGTTCCTAAGTCATGTCTAGTCTGTAAATTTGTCAGAATAGCAGCAATAAGACTTTTTTTTCTTTTATTGGCAGTTAGGAGGACATCTTTTCTTTATCTTTTTATGTCTTTACAAACCAATTGAATTGATTTGTGAGAAAGGAAAAATACACAAAAAGAAATTGCACAGTACCCATAGAAGGTGAAGGAAACTCTTTAGAACTGGGATGTTAGGTTGATTTTAGTGCATGAAATCCTAGTAAGAGATATGAGAAATATTTAATTAATTTAGACTTACTTAGATATGAAAATTTAGGATGTCTTTCAGTATGAAGCATGAAAGGAGGCCCTTTAATAGTTCACCATTTTTCATCTTATTATAGTCTATTTATGCAACTCATATGACAAGAATGTTTTAGAAAGTCTGTGCTCTAGTGAAGAAAATTAAAATACAGAGGATTCACTTAATAATTTTATAAAGAGAAGTAAAATGAAGTTATGAGTCTCAGCTTGGAATTCAAAAACATCATTTATTTAATCCTTAATTTTCAATATTTTGGGGGCCAAAAATAAAATAAAATGACCTGAAAATATGGTCTTGGTGCAATTGCCTCTGTTCTGATTTGTGTTTATCACATAGAACAATCTGTAAAAGAATTATTTCAGTAGTCACAACTGTCATTGGTGAATAAAGCATTTGGTTGTCTAGAGAGAAAAGGGAAATGCTGCCAGTCAGCTCATATGCAATAAGAAATGAACAAGGATTAGAATGTATATTCTGACCTTTATGATTTGTTGAAATGGCATCATGCATAATTATGACAAATTTAGATTTTGGCAGCTATTACCTTCTTCTCTATGTAGTTGAGCCTTCAGTGGAACACAAATCATTCAAAGCCTATCAGGCTTGCATTATCTACTCTGGGTCAAGTTATCTGTAGATGTATACCATGACTTCATGGTATATAACATAAGATACTTGGATTGATTTTCATTCCTCAGAGTGATGACTTGTATGAACTATCACATGATACCCATCTGTTGTGATGCAATCTCATAAACTGTCTTATGCCTGGATCAGCCTGAAAGCAAAATCCTCTTTATTTAAGTCTTTACACCTTGTTTTTAAATTTTTTATTGTTTTATTGTGTACAGAGGGGCTGCAATTACATGGGCAACATAATGAGTACATTTCTTATCAAGCATTGTAGCCTCCTCCGTTGTTTCCCCTTCCCACCCGTGGCTCCCCACCCAGTCCTCCCCCCCCCCACCAAAGTTGTAAAGTTCGTTTTTGACATAATGACTTGTACATCTCATTGTTGCAATGGGTCCACCTGTATCCCTATTTAAACGATTTGTTTTTCCTCTTCTCCTCCACAAATTATACCGACATCAAATACAGTGAAAGCAGGGGTTATACTATGGGGGAGGAACGTTCCTCAAAAGACTCCACATAGAGCTCCCCTATGACCCAGCAATCACACTTTTGGGCATTTACCCAAATGTTTACAAACAAGACCACACTAAAGCTACCAGCACTACTATGTTTATTGCAGCACTATTTACCATAGCTAAGATATGGAACCAACCCAGATGCCCCTCAGTAGATGAATGGATTAAGAAAATGGAATGGAATACAATGGAATTCTACACCTCAGTCAGAAAAAATGGCATTGCCTCTTTTCTTAGGAAATGGAAAGACTTGGAAAAAAATCATATTCAGTGAAGTAAGCCAAGCCCAAAGAAACATAGGTCCCATGGTTTCCCTTGTTTGTAGTGCCTAGTACATATCTAGGACAAGCAGAGTAGGTCAAAGGCTATGTACATCCAACCATATGAGATAATGTTAATCAAAATGTACCCCAAGACAGGGACCAAGAGGTTTTTTTTTTTGTTTTGTTCTTCTCTTTCTTGCTAGTGTTTTTAATGTACTTACAATACACTATGTGATTCTTTTGAAAAAAAAAAGTCATTTAAGGATTCAGGTGGACCTGTTGCAACAATGAGATGTACAAGTCATTATGTCGAAAAATGAACTTTACAACTTTGGTGCGGGGAGGGGGGAGAGAGGGGGTAAGCGGGGAGGATTGGGTGGAGGGGCAAGGGGAGGATGGGAAGGGATGGGAAGAGGAAACAAAGAAGGAGGCTACAATGCTTGATAAGAAATGTACTCATTATCTTGCTCATGTAATTGTAACCCCTCTGTACAGTATTTTCACAATAAAAAGAACAAAAACAAAAACAAAAACAAAAAAAAATTGCCCGAGTTCTTGCAAATGAAGGAAATCATGCAACCTACTTTTCTTTGTGTCTGGCTTGCTTCACTTACTATAATTTTTCCAAGTCTTTCCATTTCCTTATGAATGGACCAATGTTATTCTTCCTGATGGAAGCATAGAATTGAACCAGAGCAACATTGATATTTACTTGACACTACATTGGATATGAGCATTACAACTTTGGGAGAAGGGGAATAGGGAGGGGTAAGTGGAGATAATGAGGGATGGTGTAGCAGTGATTAAACATAAATGTACTCATTGCCTTACTTATGTAACTGTAACCTCCCTGCTCATCACCATTTCTAATATATATATAACTGAGAGAATCAATCATTCAATTGTTAAGAAGGTAAAGCTTAATTTGACAAACCATTACAGAGGTTTCCTTGTATGACCAATGGAACAAATATCTTTGAAGAACAGTTAAAAAAGATAATGTTGGAAATTTGGAAAAGTGTCAAAATGTTGTTTAGGTCTTTGTTCAGATTTTTGTTCAATTATTCCCTAGTACAGAAATACATTGTTACAGTTCGATCTGGGATTTCCAACAAAAGTCCTTGTGTTAAAGGCTTGATTGACACCTGGATGCAATTGAGAGGTTGTTACCTCTTTAAAAGGTGGAGCCTGGTAAAAATGTCTTCAAGTAACTGGGGCTTGCTTCCAGAGGAATTCCTTTTCATTTCCTTCCTGGACACATGGTGATTCTGTGGTTGCTCTACTATAAGTTTTCTCCACGATGTTCCAAAGATGGTTCCAAAAACAATGCGGCAACTAATCATCAATAGAATAAAAACATAGCAAAATCTTCTGTACAGAGAGTGTGGTATCAAAAATTGATAGGTGAAACTAGCATTATGTTCAACTGGGAATGGCAGGAAATAAAGCCAGAAATAAAGTTAACAGCCTTGAAGAAATGAAATCTGATAGTATTTAATATTTAACAAATTCAGTGTCATTTTCTTCAATTGAAAAATACTTAGTAGACATGTTACGCTTCAAAGAAAGTGAAGCCAATTGAGATGTTAAGCAGAAAGGATGTGGGACATGTCTCCTGGGACATGTATAAGCAAATGCCTAAGTGTCATCAACCTCAGCATAAAATTGGAACAAAGCAGAAAAATCTGACAAGATCAAAGGAAAATGGGACATTGGAATGGTGAGGTAGAATCTTGTAAGAGAAGAATTTGGCAGTTTGGAAGTCTTAGAAGTCTGGTGAATGTGCAGTTGTTTCCTTTCTCACTGAACAGTCAAAGCTATTTTACAACATTTACCTCTAACTGATGAATGTGAATCTGACACCCCAAACACCCTATATGATCTAAATATACAAACCCCAACAAACATCTAGTGCAATTGCAGGTTTGTGTTTTCTCAAGGATAAACATCTGATTTAGAAGAAATAGTGTGATGCTCATTAAGTCTCACAGCAACACAATGAGCTTATGTTTCTCTTCTGTGATGGTTTTCTTTATAGATGAATTAGGTGAAATGTAAATTGTAAAGTGAACTTTCCAAGGATCCACAAATTCTAGAGTAAGGAATGGTGATTCTAATGAAACATTGCCTTTAAAGCTGGCAATTTCTTTCTTCCCTATGTAATTAGACCAGCAAGTGCCAGATTTACCCAATGGACATTGGAAATCAGCCTGGTCACAGCTAGATTTCTCAAAGCCCAACACAATATGCTGTGATTACACTGGCACTTTCTTTATTTGAGTAAATCTCCAAAAAGGAAGAGATCATACTAGGTTTTCTAAACTATAAATATCTACTGAAGAAGTAAAGGAATGACTTAATCTCCTAATATTTTTAATGGAACTGGTTCCAAAGTTTTATATGGCTCATTAATTGACTTAAAAAGTCATATAATTGACCAGCATATATCTTCTGGTTTACTTAAAAGTAAAACTCACCAGAAGTGTAACAATTGTTCACCAGAAGTGAACAATTAACTGACAGGTTAGCAAAATGAACTCCAGGGAGCTGAGGAGGTTGGGGCTAAAGGAGAGAGAGGCACAGGAATTGAGAGGGAACGGGTGGGAAAGTTACAGTGATCACGATTATAATACTTCATGTACATAGCTGAAAGTGGAACCAGGAAGTTGAGGGATGCGTGGGGTTTGGGGAGATGGGGGAGAATTATAGACCCAATGTGATCGAAATGAATTATGCTCATGAATTAACATGTGGAATTGAAACACCTTTGTGTAACTACTTAAAGATAATAATGAAAACCATGTTATATAAAAAGTAAAAGAATGGGCTGAGAATGTGGCTTAGTGGTTGAGTACTAACCTTGAGCAAAAGAGGCTTAAGGACAGTGCCCAGGCCCTGAGTTCAAGGCCCATGACTGGCAAAAAAAAAAAGTAATTGCATTATCACATAGCTAAATGATACTGTATTTCTCCATTTGTTTCACTCATATTTTTCCATCAACAAATTGGAATCAATTATCATGTAAAAACATTTTCCCAAAATGCACAATTATTATTATAATGATTACTATCATCAAAGAATAAACTGTTTCTCTTCTCAGATAGTTTTCTATTGTTGCTGGTATGAGTAATCTGGATTCATTTCAGCATACTTATTACATTTAAGTATAATTTCAAGCTCTGTTTAATATCCTGAATAAAAATTTGAAAATATTTGTGGAAATTGATTGAATGGAATGACCACTAGAAATCTATGCTTTAAAATATTATATATTTAAGTAAATAAAATCTTTTTCCCCAAGAATTAATCTCCAAATGCATTAGCTTTATCATTTCTAGAAACACTATGCTTGTTTATATTCCCTATAAGCCTATACGCTGAAAGTTTTACACTTCACACATTAGTTTATGCTGCAAAGTTCATGATGTGACATATTGGGATCAAAGTCACAGTGTTGGTTTTTAAATTGAAATTTTGGCACTAGATTACTAATAACTCTATCATTAAAACATTAATATATGTTAGCCATTGGACACACTGTGTCTTCTTTTCTTCCCAAGTAGCATGAGATAATCATAGTGGCAACATTATATGGTTATTGCCAGTATGTAATAAGTTGATACAAATAAAATACCTAGCACTTGCAAAAATGTGACAATTTTATGCATTATTATTGGCCCAATAAATTCTATTCATTTTAAAACTAATTTATTTCTAATATAATAGCGATGTCCTTTCAGAATGCTCTCAAATTGCATTGATTTATATGGTATAATTCAGTAAATTTAATTGCAAATAGGCACATAATCTATTTTAACTGTAATTTTGTTATTTGTAATATCTAGTGTTCATTAGATTAGGAGGGCCATGTTTTACAGTCTTAGGACTTCTTATTTTAACAACAATAATAACAGTAACAATAACAGCAATAATCATAAACTAGAATTTCTGGTGTTGTGGTACCTTGTGTTTGCAGTGATTTTATATTTTGTGATTTACACTTAATTTTGACAGAAACTTGAAAGAGCTTTATTTTTTAATTCCTTTGTGTACTTGTAACTCATTTATATTCTAGGTATTTTATGTAGTTCATAGAACTCAGAGCTTTAAAAAGGAATGTTTTCATTCAAGGGAGAGATAACAAATTTCAAGTAAAATTTGTGTATCTGAATTATTTTGAAGAAATATTCTTTTTTTGCCTTAGCATTAGAGGAAGCTATTCAAAGAGATAAATCAGTTTAAGGTAATGTGTTGGTCAGTTTTCTGTTACTATGGCAAGATACATAAGATAATCCACTGGTAAGAAGGAAAGTTTAGCTTTGGCTCACAGTTTCTGTTAATAGTTTAAGGAGCCCTGAGCACATGAAAAAACTCGACATAATGTCTGGAAAATGAAAATATGAAAGATCAAGAGACTAGGATCCTAATATCTTCTTAAAAGTCATGCCCTCAGTGATTTAATTACCTCCCTATAGATTTCACAGATTAAAATTTCACACTCTCACAATAACACCACAGGCTGGTGACCACACTTTCTTCACCCAGGACTGAAGAACATTCTTCCAGATCTAGACTATAACTGTTATAAATTGAGAATTGGTTTAAGGATAGTTATTGAATATTTGATATCATGGAGAAAAGACAAAACAAGATTTAATTCTAATTAACCTTAGGACACAAACCATTGGAAAACAGTTCACTGAAAACTATTTAAAAAATAAACCACAAATAGGGATTACATAATATTAGATTCACTATTATGACATCTCATTGCGGATTACATACTTGAAGACCAACTTAACACTTCATTTTCTAAAAATCATTAAATTTCATTAGTTGATTACTTATTTGATTATCTTTAAAAAGTTGTAAAAAGGGAGTTTCAATTCAATGCATCAGTTCGAGTGTTCAACTGCTTTTTTGCAACTGATCCTACTGAATATCTCTCACTGGGAAAAAAAATCAGAAATTCTAGATAATCAGCATTCCTGCAAATGAAATTGAATCCAATTCTAATATGTCTAAAGTGTTGGTCTTAAAACTTCATAGACTAAATTTTCCTTTGCCCACTGTATTTATATACTTCAAGAGCTTTTGACTTCTGTTCTGGTGGCATTTTAGGCATTTTGTGTAGTCTTATGTAAGGCGGTAAAGTGAAATTCTAAAATAGCTGGAATATTGTGGAATTTTACTTAAAAAATGACCTTCACCCAGACCACACCTTAGTTTTTCAATGTCTGTTCAGACAGTATCACCGCAAAGAAAAGAGTAGGATATCTAAAAGTCATTTCTACCCCATACTTCAAATTTCTGCATAAGAGTAAGAACAAATTTATTTTTTCATATCCACTAACTTAAAAAAAGAAATGGAGTGATGAAAAAGGTTATTCAATAAACTGATTTCAAATGGTTACATTTGTAAAATACGAATTCCCAAGAATTCAACAAGAATTTAATTAATTTAATATACATTTTATAGAATTGGAAGTATTAGAATTCAGAAACAATTAATTTTAGACAAGGAATATCTTTTCTATTTTAATTTAATAATACCTTTTATGTTTTTTTTCCTAGAGTTTACCGTAAGGTATATTAAGATATAATGCATGTAATGTTTAGCCAAAAGGAACCTGCCAAATGGTTCAGGCAGAGAAGAATTTATTAGAAAGAGAACAAATGTGCTCTCCCTCCCGCAGTGGAAGATATGGAGAGGGAGGGGGTAGGATTGGGGTTCATGTAGGGAGAGGGTTGGGAGGAGTGCCCACTGGGGATGCAGACATGATCTCAGTATATGGCAACCTCCCACTGTCTACAGGAGACCTGACTGGGCCACTCTAGGATGTGATCTCAGAGAAAAGGGAGGTAATGCCTCCAGGTGCTCCAGTTACCTAGATTATGAATGTTGGGCTTCTTCTAGGGAAGGAGCCATAAATCATGCGCGTTACTAATAATAGTATGTTCACAGCACTATGTTTCCTTGCACCCCTCCCACCCCAGTAACCTGTATCATCAATGATCATTCCTCATTCCTTTACTGTCAAGCTCCTGGGAGGCATTAATTTACTTTCATGCTCTATAGATTTACTTACTCTGGACACTTCATGTCACTGAAATCATGAAGTATGTGGCCATTTGTGACTAGCTTATTCACTTCATGTTTCTTTAGGATTCACTCACATAGGAAGATGCATCAATGCTTCATCTCTTCTTGTAATCAAGTACTGGTCTACTATAAAGGTATACCCATTTCCTTTACCTGTGCATCATCAGTTGATGGAGATTTAAATTATGTCCACTTATTGACTAGTAGGAGAAAGGCTGCTACAAACATTCATTCACCTACATGCTTTTTCCATGTGTGTTTTCATTTCTCTTGGTAATATAGCCAGAAGAAAAATTGATTAACTGTATGGTCACTCTAAATTTAACATCTTGAGGAAATGACAAGCTATTGTCCAATGTAATGGTATTATTTTGCAGTCCTATAAGTTCAAATGAATTAGAGCTCTGTGCAAGTTTTCAAAATGAACAGTTTCAAAGATATTCTATTTAATAAGATAAGTTTACATTTTAAATCCCAATTTCCTAGAGACCAAAGTATATCTGAAACATGTCTATCTTCTAAGCTGTAAGCAGAGTTATAGAGCTGAAGCTCATTCTAGTCAACTTTGTGTTCTTGGCAGTCTATGACACATGACAGTCACTTAAAAAATGCTAAATAAAAAAGTGCTTCTGTGAATGTTGTCAATTTATTATTAGGAAATGTCACTCTGTGTCTGATTATTAAGCAAGACTTTCAGTCTTCATGTAATAGATGGGATTTCTATTCTTGCCTCACTTTCCTATCCTGAGTTTTTTTCCCCTTCAGACTAATCTTTTTTTTTTTTAACAGAAACCCTTCCACTGTTGAAATGTGACTTCTTTTATTCAAATGAATTATTTCATATGCAATTCATACTTATGTGAAATAAGCCTAGTTATCTTGTGTTTTCCTTGGTGAATTCATTAATATTTTATATCTTATTTAATCCTGTTCTACCAACTATACAACTAGCAGAGACAAAAAAAATCCAAGGATAATTCTCCATTGGCTTGAATCATGTTTTATGTTAATTCAATATTGGAGCTCAACATCTATGAATATTTCATCACATTCAACCTCTGATTTCACCAATGTGGCAAACATGAAAATCGAAGAGATTCACTTATTATAAAAACTAGATGAAATGCATAACATAGTTCTTATAACAACAACAACAACAAAACCCAGCCATTAAAAGTACAAAATGAAATGGTCCTGTGTATTCCAGAAGCTGGGGCACCTTGAACCTAGGATTTCATGTCTATACATTCTGTTGAGGGCAGAAGAGAGGACAAGACCAATCAGCTAGGAAAAAAGGAAAATGGAAGTCTAACCTTCATGGGGTACCCCACTTCAGTGCCTCTTCACCAGATTTTTTTTTCTTCCATGCAAGGGGTATATATTCATTTTTGCTAGGATGTATCTCTTTCTGTTTATAGTTCTATTGATGTGACTTTCTAGAGGTGAAGTGTATGCTGGGACCCTAAATCTCTGGTTGGTCAGAGAGATCTACTAGCATGGTTCCCTGCAACTTCCTCAAGTCCAGTGGAGAGTGTAAATAATATAATTATTTCACAATACAAAGTCAAAACCCAAGGAAAGAAGTACCAGGAAATGGGTACTTACTTGAAGTGGGGAAAGAAAAGAGGAGTAGAAGAATGAACAGGGAAAAGGTGTGGAATGCAGGCAAGAATGCATTGTATATACCACAGAATTGACAAAAATAAGAGAAGGGGTAATTTGAAAAGGGGGTGGGGAGTTAAGATGTTGAAGAGATGCATAAATCAAGATGTATTGTGTACATAAATTGCTTTGTTAACTGGCAAAAACATCAATATGTAATCTAAAAATTGAAAGTGAAGGAGGGGGTGAGGTGGGAGGGTTGGGTGGCAGTAATCAAGAAGCATTGTGCTCATAAACTTCTCTGTTGAATGGCAACTACTTTGTACAACTACTTAAAGAAAATAAAAATATTCAAACATATCCCCAAACCCAATATAATACTGAACCATGGTAAACTTGAAAAAAAATTACACCAGCACAAATATAGCAGGAAGACTGTCCAGAAAAAAAAATGTGAACTAAGGTGTCTGAGAACATGTTTACCACAGTACTCACCCCTGTAAGCCTAGCTATTCAGGAAGCTGAGATCTGAGGATCCTTGTTCATAGCTAGCCCAAGCAGGAAAGTCCATGAGACTCTTTTTTTAAAATAAGTTTCTTTATAGTGAAAATACTGTACAGAGGGGTTACAGTTACATAAACAAGGTAATGAGTACATTATTATCAAGCATTGTTGCCTTATCCTTTTTCCAATTAATCACAGAAAAAGCCAGAAGTGACACTATGGCTCAAGTAGTAGAGTGATAGATAACCTTGACCACAAGGAGCTCAGAGACAGCACCCAAATCCAGACTTCAAACCCCAGGACTGGCAAAAAGAAAATAAGAAAAAAGGAATGAAACGGGTATCCTGTTTTAAATTCATCAATAATTTTATCAGAAACAAGATTTTAATTCTGTTTATCCCTAAATAAAAGTACTAATCTACAACAAACTTGGATCACTAAATATACATAACATAATATTGCTTCTATTTTTAAAAATGTGGGAGGAGCTGATAATCCCAGGCATGAATAGGGTCAGCTTTGCCCCTCATATATTTTACTATATAGATTCAGATGCTTGACTGGCAATTTTCCCTTTAGCAGCGTCCTCAGTTACATTTTGCTGACTATCTTGGGGATGGACTTTTCTACCTAGGCTGGTTATAAACCATGATCCTCTTGATCTCAGTCTCTGTTGAGATTGACAGGATATCAATTGTGATTTACACACAATTCTGTGGGTCATACTCATGTTGGAATTTGGGGTCTCACAATGACTGGGCAGATGCTCATATTAAAGAAATAGGCTTCAATTTGATTTGATTTGGGGTGGCTATATTTGGGATAGAGTCTCACTTTGTGCCAGGGTACATATCTGGACATGATTAGCTTATGGTAGGATCCTTGTTATAGTTGTAAGGAGAAGCCCATGACATTGTGTCTATTTCTTCACTGAAAAGAGGTCTTGTACGCTTTTCTACCTTAACTGGCCTCTCATCACCATCTGTGTAATCTCAACCTATTAGCAGTTAGAAATATAGGAATGAGACACCAGCATGTGGCAACTCATTGACCTTTACTAAATCCTCATTATTGTGTTTAAATCATCACAAATGTGTCACACTTTTATTACATTGTTATGAAATTTGACTTTCCTTAGGTAACACTCCTTCTCCCCTCCCCCCATTCAACCACTAACATATATTCTGTTTCTGTATATTGTGGATATTTCACATTAATGAAATGGCACTGATTATGTTGTGGCTGGCTCCTTTTCCTTTTGAACATTACAGCCTCTTGTGTCAGTATTTACATTCTTTTAATATTTAGTCTTCTTATTTACCCCATTTTATTTTAACATTTCACCGTGTGTTAGTGAAATAAACTGGAAAACAATAAATGTCACATAATGAATGTACACATATAGTGAGCCATATGTACACAGTCATGTTACTATCACCACAATTTAGGTGAAAACTATGTCCCTCTTCTCCAGATGTTTTCTGTGTCACCCATTATAGCTCCCAGCATGCTTATTGCCAAGAGATGAAAAGGTAGCAAGTGTTAACAATGTTGTAGAAAAGGAAAACTCATCCATACTATTGGGAATTTTAAAAAAAAATCAGAGAACAATAGAAGAGTTCTTTAATATCTCAAAAGAACTATCTACCCTATGACACAGCACTCCTATTTCTAGATATGTATGTAAAATAATTTAAATGAAGTTCACAAAAATACATACTCGTTGTAATATTATCGACTATTTGCTATTTAAGGGGTAAAAACTTACACCTATAAATGATAAATTCCAGCGATACCTATTGTGCAATGAGGTGTCTCTAATTAACAGATACATTGTTTTTATAGTGGTTTAGTGGGTAGGTTTCATGAGAAGTATTCTTATCACAAATAGCATAATGCAAAAAGGAAAAAAGAATGACACATTTTAAAACCCACTCTAAAGCTGTTGCACATCTGAGGCTTTCCATTTTTAAATTATGAATTTTAAATAATGCATGTTGGTACTATGCACATTCTTGTACAGTTTTCTGTTTGGAAATATACTTTAATTTGGAGTGATATGTACATGGAAATGGGAATGTTGGGTCATATGATTACCATATGGATCATTTTCCATATTTCTAGACTGATTTAAAACATTTTATATAATCACCCTCAATGTGCACATCTATACCACTGTCTAATGTTGAGTTTTCATCTCTTGGGGATATGAAGTGGTACCTAACTGTCTTTTCCTTTTAGGCAGTCTTGATGGTCAATGCTGACATCTCTTGTGCTTATTGTTTGCTTGTATGCCTTCGTATAATTAGCCTTTTACTGGGTTTTAAATTGAGTAATTTGCCTTTTTGTTGTGGAGTTGCACTAGTTTATATATTCTAGACACAAATTCCCTACCAGATATATGATTTGAAAAAACAAAATCTCTTAATCTATGAGTTGTTATCTTTAACTTTCAGGATAATTTACTTTAGCCAGAAGCTGGTGGCTCAAACCTGCAATCCTAGCTACTTAAGAGGCTAAGATCTGAGGCTGAAGGTTCCAAGCCTGCCCAGGCAGAAAATCCCAATGAGACTCTTATCTCCAATTAACCATTCTAAAACCGGAAGTGGTGCTGTGGCTCAAAGTGGTAGAAAAAAAATGGTAGAATGCTAGCCTTGAGCACAAAGATCTCAGAGACAATGGCCAGACCCTGAGTTCAAGCCCCATGACAGACAAAAAAAAATGCCGCAAGTATAAAAGTTAATCTTGGTAGAATAGTAGTTTGAGTTATCAGTGAAGTATCATACACTGGAAGAATGACAGCACAAATATTTGTTTCTTTATATTATTTCAGATTTATTCTTTACATAATTTCCTGCTGGAGATTGGGAACTAGAGATTAGCATACAAATGCCATCTAATTTTGATTAGATCTCTTCCTGGCTTATATATAGTTCCCATCTCACTGGATTTTAATTGGCAGAGGATGTTTGGGTAACTTCTTATTTAAAAAAAAACGGATTTCATCACGATAGCCCTACTCTTGTTTATTTATTTTTTTTTGGGTCCGGTCATGGGGCCTGAACTCCGGGCCTGGGCGCTGTCCCTCAGCTCTTCAGCTCAAGGCTAGCGCTCTACCACTTGAGTCACAGCTCCACTTCTGGCTTTTTTCTTATGTGGTGCTGAGAAATCGAACCCAGGGCCTCAGGCATGCAAGGCAAGCGCTCTACCACTGAGCCACCTTCCCAGCCCATACTCTTGTGATCTCTTTTTAAGTATAGGAATCTCCAAAGCCTGGCTACAAATACACTATTTTTAGAGACAGGGTTTCAACACAAACAGTGAACAGCTTACTCTATTGTATTTGCATTCTTGAGCATACCTAAGAAAACACTACTAAATATAAGATCATAAATTTTATTCTTACTTTATTCTAAGGTATTAATATTTTTCCTATGCATGTCTTTCCTTCCTTCCTTCCTCTCTCCCTCCGGCCCTCTTTCTTTCTTTCTTTTTCTTTTTTCATCTTTGTAAGATGTTGTGGCATTCCCTTGGTCTGGCAGAAGTTTTGTTTGGCATACATGCCTCCCAGTTTACTCTTACCTAGCTTTCCCATATTACTGTAGATGCTGCTTTACAGGGAGGCTTATTTGTACTGTGACTATGCAGCTAATGTCTTAGATATAAACCCATCACAGTGCTAATGCCATTTTTTTTAATATTACATGCATTCTAATGTCTGAAAAGATTTACATGCTCTTCTATGTGTTAGTCATCCATTAACAACCTACAGACTTAATTAAGAAAATCAATATGTTAATTTATTAGTTTATAACAATAGAATTGTCAAGCACAACTGGTGTCTACAATGCACTGATACTTTTAAACCACATGGAAGACTTAGTTAGTCTAAATATTATAATACATGAACTTGAACATTACATTATTTGAGTATTTAGTGGCACTGTGTCATGTATGTGGGAATAATTCCACATAATGCATACACTATCTCTACCCCTGTTCTAGCCCAACTACAATTCTTAGGCCAGGACACTCTTTTAGAGAAAGAGTACTAACAAGAGACAGGGAAAGTTTCTTTTCTATGGTTTTGTTTTCTGTTACTAGGGGCCAATCACTCTTGACAAATCCTCCTTTAACCCTCCAGTAGTATGACATAATAGGACAAAATATTATTCTCTGATCCATGCTCCTCCATGGTACATAGTGAAATTCTCCAAGGTAGAACAAGATGTTTTGTCATGCATGACTATTTTCATAGCACCCACAACAGCATTTTAGCTTAGTAAACAGCCAACAAGGACCTATCCTAAATATTGTCAGTTATATAATTATAATTTTGTTGATTGCTACAGAGTCATGATTATATTCTGTTTTGTTTAGCATTAGAGCTATGTGGGGAGATTTAAATATTCAGTTTGAATGCTATTTTGTGTGTCTGGATCTGTTTGCCACAGCAGGTATTACCTAACCAGATGCTAAAGCCACTCAAATTAATACACAGCATCTTGTCAAACATGCCTTCTGCTTTACCCTGTCAGAGCTGCTGAAAATTGGCTTTTCTTGCCAAGAGAGTTTTGGGTTGGCAAGGATTCAGCCCTGCTATGTCTTCGCTACAGTGCTTCCTGAGCCAGGTGATATTACAAATGTCCTTAAAATGTTCCATTATAATAAGTTTCAAGTGAGTCCAGTGCCATATGAGCAAAAATGCATATTAAACTCTGCTACAGGTAAAAAAATTCTTTCCTTCCTTGTCCTTTCATGTAAATAAATCAGGAATCAAGGACAAGGTCAGCATAGAAGTAGAAGGCTTAGATCTTATGTTAGAATTCCTTTTTGATGACCTTCCTCTCTTACTTCATGCAGTTGCTTCAAGAGGAGGTCTCAAAGAGTATTTCTATTTGAGGAAATATAGAAGGGAGGTACAGTGGGTGGAAGGGAAGGTAAACCTCGAGTAGTTAAGTTGGTTCTAACCCATTGTGTTGGATTCCAGAGGGAAGGTACTCAAAGTTAGAGAACCTAAAGAGTCTTCATTCAGCCTGGTCCATCCTGTATATGTGGGTCAGAGAATGAATAAAAGGCTTTGGAGGAAGTGGCGCTGTAGCTCAGGCAATAGAGTGCTTGCTTTGAGCTGAAGAGCCCAGGGACAGCACCCAAGCCCAGAGTTCAAGCCCCACGACCAACAACAAAATTAAAAAAGGCTTTGAACTATAAGCTTGGTTCCTGGTCAGACTAGTACAGATTCCCCTTTTAAATATCTCTGCATAATTAACACCAGGGTTCACTGAAAACTTCTCTTCATATATATTTTGTCATTTGATTTAAGAAATAAACTCAGAGCCGGGCACTGGTGGCTCACGCCTGTAATCGTAGCTACTCAGGAGGCTGAGATACGAGGATAGTGATTCAAAGCCAGCCTGGGCAAGAAAGTCCATGAGACTCTTACCGTCAATAAACCACTAGTAAACTGGAAGTGGCGCTGTGGCTCAAGAGGTACCGCGCTTGCCTTGAGCTGAAGAGCTGAGGGACAGCACCCAAGCCCAGAGTTCAAGTCTCACATCCGACAAAAAAAAAACAAAAATAAATAAATAAAAACCTCAGATTCATGGTTAAGGGAACTTTCTTTTAAGAAGAGTTTTCTGACATAAAGAGGATTTTCTCCAAGTTCTTATTTTTATAAACATTCATGTATAGTGTTATTTGATGTCTTTTAGATAACAATAATTGAAACCATTGATTACCAAGAATTCACTATGTACAAAAGAATGAACGTGTACTAGTAGAAATATGTCAAACATTTTTACTATATCACATTAATGTTCATCATTTCTATTATGGTAGTCTACTAATGGCACAATACTCTGCTATCTCTTTTTTATTGTTACTCCTAAGGACAAATTCTTCTATCTCTGGTTTATAATTAAGGTCATTATTATGACTTTTCAAAGCAAAAGGCTAATAGGAAGCATAATATTCACGGAAGTGAGGCTCAAGTATGTGATTCTCAATTTATGTTTAAGCTAATATCAATGACAAAAAGTACATGATTTTTTTATGCCTTAAAGCAGTAAATAGAATATTATATCAGCAGGATACATCAACCTAATGTAGTATGCAATTTTAGGGATAAAACAACATGTTCTGTAATTAGAATATGCACAGATTTTTTTAAATTACAGAGAAAAGATAATTTGCAGAGTTTCAGGCTCAGTTTTATTCCAGTTTGGGCAACCTTACTCAACCAGTTCTGTGAAAATTCTAAAAGTCCAGTTGTGCCTGTCAAATCGTATTAGTTCTGCAAGCCATTTTACCTTCAAGCTGTCTTGCCCAGGGCTGACCAGGAGACACGGCTGTTTTACACAGTAATTCTGGATGACAGCCTTCCCTGGGTTTTAGTGGGTCTAGAAGGCAATTATAGAATCAGAGGTCATTAACACCACATTTGATTATGTAACATAATAATGCAAAAATAAAGTCTTACATATTTTAAATGGCACAATGATGGCATAGCGAATTTTTTTTGTTTCCAAGTTAAGTGATTTCTAAATTGAAATTTTAGAGTCTCAGGAAATCATAGCATCTCTTGAATAAACATGAATAGACATAAAATTTAGGGAATATTTTGTATTCTGTAGTTTTGTTATCGTCTCTGATAAAATACTTGCATTGTAAGACTGTTTGAAAAAGTATGTTCTATGGATTGGAGAAAGAGATATACATGGAAATTTGTAAATAGCTATATCCAAAGAAACGCAGACTTTAGATGCCACTGTGTATTAAAAATAGAATTAGTGGAAGAATATTTAATTCTCAAACGAAGAAACAGGAAAATAGAGTAAACGGGGAGCATTGCCTAAGGAAGTCATTATAATATTTTGAACTGAAATTTGTCTAATTTAAATGTTAGGTAATCAAATCAGCACACTTCCATACCATATGCTTTTCTGAGTACTATTTTTGGATTTGCACAAATGGTTCTGTAGTAACATAAAAAACACTTTTGTGTGTGGTTGTGTGTAGTTAGTTGTGCTTAGTGAAGTGAAATGCCAATCCATTCTTTATCTTTTCTCTTCTTTCTCAAGTACGTTTGTTCTCATGATTGTTTAGCCAATACTTATTCAGATACATGGCTGAAGAAATAAGACAACCATGTTCAGTGATTAAATGGCCCATGATATTAGAGAAAGCAAGTTTAATTTTAAGTTAAAGAGGGTTAAAACTGCCATCAAAATGATAGCTTGTCAGAAATCTCTATTAGACTGTGTGCTGTCACTGATGTGAAATTTCAAGGATAAATTTCTTTTTGTCATACAGCTTCTCTTGGACTGCTTTCCTGAGGTGAGGATTCATCTATTAAATTAACACTTTCCAAGCTTTTAATAGATAGGAAATTATATCTTTCTCTTCAAATTGAATCTCCTCAAGTTGTGAGACCTTACGAAATGAGTGAGGGGTATTAGCTTCTTCTAGTCCTTTAGCCTAACAGTTAATGATGATTGATCAGGTGGAGAGAGGAGATGGACGGACAAAAAGTTATCAAATGCTTTATCTTTTCTTCTCCTGTCCTAATTACTCATATAGGCCATAAGGAAGCACAAGGACTAAGTATTGACTATCTATTTTCTGCTTTGAGAATAACACGTTCATTGACTTTGCATTGAACTGATTGAGGAATGATGGTGTGTTGGAATGAGGATCATGAGCTCAAGGCCAACCTAGGCTACATTTGACTATGTATGTATATGTATGCATGTATTTCAGTGTGCTTGATCTGGCTTACTTTGCTTAGTGTAATTTTTCCAGGTCTTTCCATTTCCTCACAAATTGTTCAATATCATTCTTTCTGAAATATGCACACACACTGGAACATGATAAATTATATAGAAATCTATTCATTCCCATACTGAGGCCAAAGGAGGGTATGTATAGGAGTGGTAGAGAAAGGCTCAGTAGCTATGTGCAGATGATAATATAATAATATCCTATGAGATGAACTCAAAAAAGGGAAGTAAGAGACATTTTTAGTTGGTATTGCTGCCGTTTTTGTTTTCTTGTCCTTTTGTCTTGTGTGTTAGTTTACTTGTATTTGGGATAGTAATACAGTGCACATAAAAGGTGGAACAAGGGTGAAAATACAACAGTAATACTCACTAGACACTGTGGAAAAAGAACTGGACATCTTGTGGTGGGGATGGAAGGAAAAAGACAGGAGAGAGTGACAGAAGGAGAGACAGGGTTATAAAGAGTTGAACTCACTAGGCATGATCTGATTTGTGTAACTATAACCCTCTGTATATCGACTCTATAATAACAATTGTTTTGAAAATTCAGAAAAAACCTAACTAATAAATAAGCCAACAAAAAAATGATTGAGAGCAACTCATTTACCTAAGGCTATCATTTGAGAGTAGTAGCTCTGACAATGAACTTATAAATTATTTAAGCTCATCTTTAGCTCAAATGCTAGGACACAAATGTGAAACCACAGTTAAGATAAAAGTTAATCTAACAGAAGCAAGAGATGTTACGACCATCACTAATGTTGTCAGACATTGAGAAAGGACCTAGGTTTCTTTAGTCCAATTTCTTTACTCCAGGGTTTCTCACTTCTGCTTTTTTAGAATAATGCTACAATGATAAAGAAATGATACAGTACCGAATAAAGTTCTGAAAAGAGTCCCTATCTTAAAGTAACTGTTTAAAACACAATAAGAGAAAAATTGGTGGTCAAGGGCATAGAAAAGATGGTAATAACTGATAATAGAGAAACTAGATTTTTTTATGTAGTCAAGAATTCCAGTGTATATCTTACAAAATTAAGAAAAGCGAGGAAGAGTAAGTTCAAAATGATAGAGGAGGATAGTAAAAGCAGTGACATTGATCAAGATGCACTGTATTCATGAACTGATTGTTGAATAACAACATCTTTGTACAACTATATGAAGATAATAGAATAACAATAATGTTAATAAAATAATGACTAATTTTTTTAAAAAATCTTGTATCTTGTAAGATATTAGATGACTCGTGTTGGTGTTTAAGAAGAAATGCCATTGCATTTTTTAGATACTAACAGGGAAAAAGGTATTTTTTAAGTTTTAAAAGAGCTACTTCTACATATCATGAGTTGGTTTTGTGTCAAAAAGATGTAACATGACTGGAAAAGGCATACTCCAGGGCAAAATTATTCTGAAGAGAGAATGCCCAAAGCACACTGAGCAAAGAGCTTAACTTGCTTCTTACTGTGATCTTCACAGAAATTACAACAATGTTGGGGCAGGGATGGTGGGGGAAAAACAAAGGAGGGGGTAACAATGCTCAGTAGGAAATGTACCCATTATCTTTCTCATGTAACTGTAACCCCTCTGTACACTATTTTTACAATAAAAAAAGAAATTACAATGTCCAATACATAGAGCTCATAGGAACGAATGTGTGTGCAGTGTGCAGGAATGCATGCTACCAAAGAACAGGCCTACTCCCTTTGCTAGGAATGCATGTTGTGGTACTGTGTACTCTAGATCCTGACTGCCATGTAATTCCAAGAAAAAATATATATATTCAGAGTAGAAAAAGTCATTTTGATCCTACCAAAAAGCAAAAATTGCAGTTTGGAAACACAATAGGTAATCTGAAGAAGTGTTGAGTGATCAATTATGGCTGATAACTGACCAACTCCTCCTATTTTAGTGACTCAGTGCAAACCCAGATTTTCCTGTGGGCTGCTTTTAATTTACTCAAGGTAAAGCATTGTGAAGTGTTAATTCACATTTATCCCATACAGATTCTAGTTCTTGACAACATTGTGCTAGGTGTATGGTTCTTTCATATCTTTATTTACTTCAAATTATATTTTTGAAATCAATTTTCTTATATGAAGGGCCAACCTATTTTTATTGCTTTCCTTGTACTATATTTTATCCTGTTCAGTTACTGTGTGGATTCAGGCATTTGCATACAGATTAAAAATATAAGTTCCAGACAATTCTTAGTCACGAAGTCAACTTTGCTGAGAATCGCTTAGGTGGCCACCTCGCCCACGTTCTCATGGTTGTTTGTAAATTTCCAGTAACAAATGATCAGTTACACATTATTTCTGGTCTATTTGGCTATGCATTATGTTTCTGGAATTTTATAGAAATAATTTTCTAAGAAAATAATATGAGAAACACTAGATTAAAAATAAGTAATAATTGGTTAAATATCAGCTTCTATATTGAGAATAAATTAGACCAAATTCATAATCTAATAAACAAATGACAAATACAAATTCATGAATTATTATAAGCAATAGGCTCAAAAACCAAATCACAGAAAACGCTCTTACTATTGTATCCTCATCATTCACCTTCTTTTATATAAGCCTTCTCTCATTCATTCTAGTATCTCTATGTTTAGTATAAATGCATCGCAATGCTATGATTTTCATAATAGTGAGCTTCAGCACCAGAAACAACCTATTGACTTATTTTAAGCTAGAGACACAGTGCTCAATTGTTTGTACAAATGCCCAGCATCAGAGATTATCTTGTTGAATTTCTAAGAGTCCATACAAATCACTATGTTATATGCATGCAATAAAATATAGTAGACAATAATTCCACTGATCTGTAGAATATAATAATAGTTCTGATATGGACAAAAATAACAGAAAGAAAAATGTTCTCATATTAACTATAAATTATTAAATTATATTGCTCTGTGGAAGGCTAATTAATCATATATTTTAAATTTATTTCAATGTTGAACACAACGTCAAGATAAACAAAACCATTCATTTCTTAAAACAACATGGATGTGTTGACCATTTATAAGAATATAAAAATAAAGTTGCCTTCAAAAATCATAGTGTTTACTTGGGAAGATAAGTGCATAGTTCAATTACTGTAAGAGCAATACAGTAAGGTATTTTAGAGTATTAAGACAGAATGGTGCTTTGTAAAGAAAATGGTTGGAAGAATAGTATGAAAAAAATTGTAAAAGAGAGATGAAAAAATGGAAATTCATAATTTCAACCCTTGAATATTTCTAGTATTAGAATTAGGAAATATTTATTTCTGTTCTTTGATTTGTGCAACAATGAGGAAATCATTCTTCTTTACTGAGCTTTATTATCATCATCTGAGAAAATAGTAGCTTACAGCATAGCAAAAGTACATGCCACCTCTTGAAAATAGCAATTTCTATTATTCTGTGAATACTAATAAGGCAATATTTTAAAGATATTTTTATTTTTTAAGTATTTGTAAAAAGAAGTTAGCATTCAACAAAGCAGGTTATGAGTACAATGCATCTTGATTAGTGTTACCCTTTCAACATTCCTACCCCATCCTGCCCAATGCACTCATTTCCTCATTTTTATTAATTTTGTAGAATATGTATTGAATTGTTGTTTTTGGTGTTTGTTTTTGTTTTTTTGTTTTTTGTTGTGCATAGGTCTTGAACTCAGGGCCTGGGCACTGTCCCCGAACTCTTTTGCTTACAGCTAGAACCCTATCATTTGGAGCCATAACTCCACTTCTTGTGCTGAATTTTTGACTGGACATTTGAGTGATTTCAACTTTGAATGTTGAACTAGATGTACTTGGTAGTAGATAACCCTAAATGTTTTGTGAGCTTGGAAAGATTTAATTGTTACAAAGACTGAAGAAGAGATAAATAAAAGGGAAAACTCTGTGGTTGAGAAAGAAATAACAACCCATTGTAATCACCTACTGTAAGACACATTAAATATATTCAAACTCTAGCACCAGCACTGACTAATGTATATCTTTGAGCAAGTGCCTTGACTCTTGTAGGTCTCAGCAATATTTTAGTAGCTCATTGCTATATGTTATCAGAATTAATGAGATGTCAATGAAGTACTAAAAATTATTTACAGTTCTTGGCATATTGCGAAGACTGTGAATGCTAATTATACTTGATGTTAAATTTTATATTATTCTTATATCATTGATATTAAACTTTTATTATACCTCATTCTTATGATATTAATAATACTCTTTATGACAATATTATCCATTTGTAATAACAGTAAGAATGGACAAGTAGGTTTGCAAAAAAATATCAGAATAAAAGTAGAAAGATTTCAGATATTTGGGGATTTTTTTCTAATTCTTTCTTATTTTATTTTTTTACTATCTTTCTGTAGTTTTTATTGTCTTTAGTAGTACATTTAACAAAGCAGATTATGAATTCAATGCAAATTGGTCCACATCGCCCCATTCAACGTTCAAACCCGTTCCTCCCTGATGACTCTTCCCTCACTCTTAGTAATTTTATAGAATATGCATTGGATTCTTGAGTGCATTCTCCCTGTCTTTTCCATCCCTTACCCCACCCAATCCCTTCAAGTATCTACTTTCTGGAGTTTATGTTGTTGAGCTTTGACTTTGTGTTTCTAAGGAATTGCACTGTTTGAGTTCTTCCTTGAACCTACCTTACTTCAGTTCTACATTTGTGAACACTTGCATGTTTCCCTGCATGGAAGGAATATCCTCATCTGTGCTGCCTAATGCCTCACAATCTCCTTGAACTAAGGAAGATGATGCAGAATAATTGTACTTAATGCTTCTGACAAGAAAAAAGAGACTGTTCAATACACTCCACATCCGCACCACAACACTCATGAACAGCTAGCCTGGAAATCATACAGTAGAAAATCACAAAGCATGGAATCTGGAGAACAATGCTTAAAATCAACTCATTTCCAATAGCTTGTGAGCTTTGTGAAGAACTAAGTTCATCGTAATAACTCATTTCCCTCAGACATCAGATGGAAAAAAGACTCCCTTACTGGGAATTTAGAAAGATGAAATGAAAACTAAGTAATGCTCAAAATTCACCGAGAAGTTAAAAAAATGTAACTAACCACAATATATAGAATCACAAATAGGCTCTTCAGAATCAGTACCAAAATAATAAAAATATCACATCTTTTGTTACAAATAACTACTTGACTTCTTTTGGCCTCTATCTTAAATATGTGTTTGTTTCCATTAATTTTTTCTCTTATTCTCTAAGCCATAAAAAGTCTATCTATCTATCTATCTATCTATCTATCTATCTATCTATCTATCTATCTATCTTTCTACCTTCCTACCTACCTACATATATCTGTCTAGATAGTTGTTGTTGCTGTTATAGATATTTTTTACAATAGGAATACAAAAGGAGAAGTCAGAAACTAAAAAAAATCATCCATAATTTTACTACTTGGATATATCTAACATTAAAATTCTGAAATTGGTTCTTTTTACAAATATAGTTAATCCTTAAACATATGGACACAGATATAGTGGTTTTAATATCAGAATGTTGTTAAATATACAAATTTGATATATATGGTTTTTAGTTTATATTACAATGCTGGGTGTAAGATTATTTTAAATGCCTGGGCCTTAATAATATACAACACAAAATTTTTACTCATTACTTTTCTCAGTCTAAACTTTTCAATATATAAAGTTTAATTTTTAGAGAATGATTTTCTCCTTTTGAGTTATTTCTATTCTCCACATAAATAATATGCTCAGAGAGTTTCAGCAACATTTAAGAAGGCAGCAATCGGGGAAAAACATTCATCAGTCAAGGTAGCAAAAAATACAACAATGACTTTTTTCATCTGGAGTCTAAGCCCTGGAGTCTTCTCAGACGTCTTTGAAATATCTATTTGGCTGATCCATTTGGAGAAACTCAGCAAAATAAATGGTTTGAAATAAAAAACCACAACAATGATAACAACAACAACAACAAAAACTTCAACGCTTTTTCAGATTAGCACATTCATTTTACTCATTTAGATTTTAGGGAATTTGCCTTGTTGGGGGTTTTCTCAACCAAATCCACCCACTCTATTTCCTTTTGCTTTTTGATCTTCTGAGAGTGCCTTTTAGCTTGGAATTAAGTTGTTCCAAATATTTAAATATTTGATAAACATAAATGTTACTACTGAGAATCACTTCAAAGGGTTTTCTGATGATATGGATGTGTTTGCCATTTTTTTTCATTTAAACAATATTTGTTTATAACGTGGAGTGGAAAAATAGCTGAAAAAGTTTCAAATATTAATTAATCCTTTGTATGCATAAATGGTAAAAATCAAAATCATTTGATATCTGATCCCATTTGGGGAAAGGAAGCTATTAATATTCATTTAAAATGTCATTAAGTAAAATAAAGTAGGGTTGTTCCAGACACATGTTGTATTTGCTTACCATGTAACCTATTCTCAATTATTGCAAAAAAATTAAATGCCCACCATGCCTGAGACACAAATATTATAATAATAAATATGTCATGCCCACATTAAATTCATTTTTTGAAATACTAATCAATATACAGAGTAAGAAGAAAACTGTTAATGTTACTGAATCTTTGATATCTCATTATTTTACATATGATAGGTAGATTATCTTCTTCACTTTGTATGAAGTAAATTTCCTAACCTATAAATAGCATATTTTTTTCAAAATTTTACAGTATGGTGATCTTGTATGCTCTCTATGAATATTGATGGGAGTCAAAATGTAAATTTTGGAAGTGGTTCACAAAACTAGCCAAATAAATTATTCTAACAGTATGTTTCCATATTAATGTTCAATGTGATATAGTATTTTTAAACATACTTTGTAGAGCCAATGAAATACTATATTTGCAAATACATGCATGTGATAAATATCATGGATTAGTATTTTTGATAACAAAAACTTCTTTTAATAATAGTAACTGATTAATCCTATTTTTTCATTCAAAAAGAGACATTCTAGATATTATGTCTAGAATATATTTTCAAATATTTCCATTTCTTTTCCAGGAATTTGCTGCACTGACAAAAGAATTGAATGCCTGCAGGGAACAACTTCTAGAGAAAGAAGAAGAGATCTCTGAACTTAAAGCTGAAAGAAACAATACAAGAGTAAGTATAAAGCTTCCTCTTTGAATTCATTCCATATATAATTCTGTGCCTTATATCTAGTATATATATTTTAAAAGAAAATAAAAACTTTACTTTAGGCTAATACCCACTCACAGTCCATTACTTTAAAAAAAGAAAGAAAGAAAGAAATGTACTACGAAACTCAAAATAAAAAGCCAGGAAACCTAAATTACAGTTTTGGCTACTAAATCACTAGGTTGCCTTACAAAATGTTCTTATTTCTTCTGGCCTTCACTTTAGTGGTCTTTAAAAAGAAAGGGTACATTTCAAGAATGCATTCAAACTTTCAAATGGATGCATTGGAGGAAAAAAAATCTCAGAAGCTAGAAATGGGCAAAAGAAGAGTTTTCAGGGAGGAGTAAGGGAGGGTTTAAATGATGGGATATTGTGATGGGATAAGTTAGATTTGGTATACACTTCTTCATAGTAAAGAACTTACTGAGAAACACAGGAAAAACTATTTAAGATAGAAAGCTATCAGACAGCTCCAGAAACACTTACCTAGCATAGCATATATGAAGCCCTGAATTCAGTCCCTAGCACTGCCTAAAAGGAACAAACTAAGGTCTACCATTTATGTTTCATATCTCCTTCAAATAGATTTGCAACTTTGATATCCATTATGGCTTCATGAAACTCAGAAGTTTCTACTTTCTGCTATTAGAAATCCTGGTATTTTACTAGTCAGACTGTATGTCATATGAAAATGAGTGCAGATTTTGATCCAAGATGCCACATTTTATAGTTCAAAAGGGAGGGTCACTAATTTTATTAAATATGTAAGTTATCATATTGCTTGTAAGTGAATTATAAATTCTTTTGCTGAAAGAAGGTAGAAATCACTTTTGTGTGGACAGAAGTTTACTAAGCAACAAAGAAATATCTTATAAATATGTTAGAAACAATAGCAAGAAAGAAAAAAACATTTGATTCCTAATACTGGGGTTCATTTCACCTTACATCAACTTATCTGACCTTTTCTGCTTGACTCAGACATATACTAGTTATTACAAATAAGGGAAACCATGGGACCTATGTTTCTTTGGGCCTGGCTTACTTCACTTTATATAATTTTTCCCAAGTCTTTCCATTTCCATTTCCTAACAAATGGGGCAATGTCATTCTTTCTGATGGAGGCATAGAATTCCATTGTGTATCTATACCACATTTTCTTGATCCATTCATCTACTGAGGGGCATCTGGGTGGGTTCCATATCTTAGCTATGGTAAATAATACTGCAATAAACATAGTTGTGCTGGTAGCTTTAGTGTGGTCTTGTTTATGATCATTTGGGTAAGTGCCCAAAAGTGGGATTGCTGGGTCATAGGGGAGCTCTATGTGCAGTCTTTTTTTGGGGGCGGGGGGGTCCAATCGTGGGGCCTGAACTCTGGGCCTGGGCACTGTCCCTCAGCATTTCAGCTCAAGACCAGCTTTACCACTTGTGCCACAGCGCCACTTCCGGCCTATGTGGTTTCCAAAGTGGCTGAACAAGTTTACACTCCCACCAACAACGCAGTAGGGTTCCTTTCTGTCCACATTCCCTCCAACATCTGTTGCAGATAAAAATATTTTAAGATGCACCTCAGTAGATGAATGGATCAAAAAAATGTGATATATATACACAATGTAATTCTATGCCTACATCAGAAAGAATGACATTGCCCCATTTGTTAGGAAATGGAAAGACTTGGAAAAAATTATATGAAGTGAAGTAAGCCAGGCCCAAAGAAACATAGGTCCCATGGTTTCCCTTATTTGCGATATCTAGTATATGTCTGAGTCAAGCAGAAAAGGTCAGATAAGGTGATGTTAGGGAAATGAACCCTAAGATACGTACTCAAATGCTGTTTTCTTTCATGCGATTGTTTCTAACACATTTATAAGAATATTTCTTTGTTGCTTTGTATGTCCCCCCCACAGTATAACCCCTGCTTTCACTGTATTTGATGTCGGTATAATTTGTGGAGGAGAAGGGGAAAAACAAGTCGTTTAAATAGGGATACAGGTGGACCCATTGCAACAATGAGATGTACAAGTCGTTATGTAGAAAACGAATTTTACAACTTTGGTGGTGGGGGGAGCGGGGAGGTTTGGGAGGGGGCGGGGGGAGGGAGGATGGGAAGGGATGGGAAGGGGAAACAAAGGAGGACGCTACAATGCTTGATAAGAAATGTACTCATTATCTTGCCCATTACATGGCAATAATACTCTGCACAGTATTTTCACAATAAAAAGGGAAAAAATATACTTTAAGTGTATTATACCTGTAAAATATCAATGCTGAGAAAATAAAACATATTTTGTGATCTAATCATTTTATGCTTGACTGTATAGAATAACATAAACATACAGCTCTATAAACTGTGAGCTTACACTTGTAATGAGAGATTCTATTACATGCATAATGACATTTAAGTTCAATTTATGTCTTTATTCATCACATTCTCATTGTGTGATAGAGAGAATTCTCATGGATACATATGGAAATGCTTTTTATTGAGGCTGTGATAGGCCAGTCACACAGACTGCCTCAGATCATTCCAAGGGCAGTTTAGATATTGCTCACAGGTATCATATGACTTTTAACATTACATTTCAATGCAAACTTAAAGGCTTTTATTTCTGCCATGACATTTACTCTGTTCCCTTCTAGTATTTTATGTATCAGTACCCTAGGTTAACAATCCCTGATGATATAGTTAAATATAAAATAGGAAAAGAAAATTGAGAATAGAACATGCATACCTTTGGACATATTTCCAATGAATTATTATATTTAACATATATCTTATTTAACACTCACATATTTAACAGTCACACCCTGTAAGCTCCTGCTGCTAACCCTAGCAACATGGAGGGTGTAGGATTGCAATTGAAGGCCATCCTGAACAGAAAAGAATGTGAGACTTCATCTCAATAGAAGGAAGCAGGACACAGTGGTATGTGCCTATTATCCAATGATGGGAAGCCCAAAATAGACAGTCCATAGTCCAGGTGCTCTTTTGTGTCCTGGAACAAATCCCTCTGCCTGCTGCTCCTGCTGACTGCCCACTGAGGGTCGTTCTGATCCTGATGGACTGACTCATAAGCTATCACCTAGGGGTAAACATGGCCAAATACTCCTTAGGTAGGATTCAGAATTCTGCGACTATTTACTATAAAAGACCCGTACAGACCTGAGTTCAAACCTCAGAACTACAAAACAAGAATAAAAATAATATTTCAAAAAGTTTGAGCAGTACCAAATGGTAAATCTTTACTCATAGTCCAATTTTTATATATCCTTTTTCCTTATCACCTTTGAACAAAAAGTTCCAAAATCCTTAGTCATCCCACTAAATACATATGTAGAGTTTTAAGCTATGTAAATTCTTGCTTTCATTAAAGCTCAATACTGTGTACTTCATATTGTAGAATCAATAGAATAGTTCTAATGGAAATCATGATATCGTCAAGGTATAAATATGGAAAGTGGGTTTTTTAAGGGAGAATAACTTAATTCATATTATATGTATATCAGAAAACGAAATATTTGGACTATATGGGCATGAAGTCCTAGTTGGCAACTGTAAATTCCAATTCTAATCTTTGAGTTTCACACCAATATACATAAGCCAATAAGTATTTTTAGAAAGAAACCATAGCTAACTACTACCATTATTTTTGAGCATAGGTTAGTTTCAATTCTGTAGCTTCTCAGCCTAGCCAGGTTTCATCTCTTTGATAAAAATGGTCTGCTTAAGCATTATTCACCATAGCTAAGATTTGAAACCAAACCAGATGCCCCTCAGTAGATGAATGGATCAAGAAAATGCGATATATATATATGAATATGAATATTGAAATTCTATGCCTCCATCAGAAAGAATGGCACTGCCCTATTTGTTAGGAAATGGAAAGTCTTGGAAAATATTATATTAAGTGAAGCAAGCCAGGCCCGAAGAAACATAGGTCCCATAGTTTCCCTTATCTGTAATAACTAGTATATGTCTAGGATAAACAGAAAAGGTCAAAAGCTATGTACATATGACCATGTAAGCTGATGTTAAGTGAAATGAATCCCATGATAGGCACACAAGAGATTTTTATCTCTTCTGCAGTCCTTTTTAATGTAATTATAATGTACTATGTGATTGTTTTGCTTCTTTTGTATATTCATCTCCCATGGTATAACCCCTGTTGTCACTGTATTTGATTCCAGTGTCCTTCATCTTGTATATACATTTTTCTAATTTGGGGAGAAGGGAAATAACAAAATGCTGAAATAAGGATACAGGTTGGCCCATTGTAACAACGAGATGTACAAGACACTATGTTGAAATTGAACTTTACAACTTTGTCGGGGGGAGGGAGGAGTTGGGGAGGTGGAAGGAAAGGAAGGGTAGGGAAAAAAACAAAAGGTGGGGTAACAATGCTTAATAGGAAATGGACTCATTAACTTGCTCATGTAACTATAACCCCATGTACAGTATCATATATATATATATATATATATATATATATATATATATATATATATATATAATAGTGTGCTTAGGTCAGTGTTTGACTGTATCAGCTACCTATAAATAATGTAATAATAAAACTGGGAATTTCTGCTAGTATGTCGATTGCTACTCCTTTCATTGGAAATGAGGACTTTTTAAAAATCAGAAATAATGTTACATGTGATAACATTACTAGAAGCAGAGCTCTAGTAAGATGGCCTTGTTGGAAAATTTATAGTCATGATAGAAAGTAAGTCCATAATGAGGAAAAGTATTCCAATGCAACAAAAATATCTGCCTGGCACATCATGTACTAGCCTTCTTCAAAGAGAATAGCTATTCTGACTACACATAATAGCTATCTCTGAGTACACAGGATCATTGAGAGGCTCCCATTTGATGGCTGCAACTAGCAACTTAGTTATTCAACAGTGGTACTAACTCTATCAGCTTTAATCATGGGGAAAAAAAAACAAGCACCATTTTTCCAGGTCAATGAATAACTTCTACCCCTGAAATCAAAGTCATTGTTTCATGCCTACAGAACAAATGCTAGGGTAGCTAAGGAACTAGGCTGATATCTACAAGGTGAATATTTTTTACCCACCAGATCACTGAAAGCTTCTGCTATAGTAAATACCAGTCCTAGTTCAGAGCCATTATCTATTAAATTTTAGGCATCTTATTTGCCTAGTATTTTTACTCTGCCTAAATGGCTGCAGATCTTTGTAGGGAAGGCTTTTTTTTCTTATTATCTATTTCAACATAACAAGCAATCCTAACACTTAAAACACCATTTTAATATGCTCACAGATGTTGTGGCTTGGGGCTTCAGAAAGGAGATGGTATATATATATATATATATATATATATATATATATATATATGCTTCTCTGCTCCATTCCATGCAAAGTCCGAACTAGGGAGCTTTGATGGTTAGCAGCAATAATGTACTGGGAAGAGGTTTTCCTATCAGAAAAGTAAGATGAAAGAACTGATACATAGTGTTTGCCAGTTTATTTGGTATACAATCTCCCATTTTACTGATTTTAGGCTACCAGCATCACGTCCTTGAATGTAATATTAGATCCATAGCATTACTAAAAATTAATGGAATTGCTTTTAAAAAATGTGACACTTGATCCTTATAGCCTGGATAGAGTAAATCTAGCACATAATTTTTAAGAGGCAGAAATAAATACATGTGAGATCATTTTCCTATTCTAATATCTAGCGTGTGGCTGCAATATTCAAAGGAAAGGCAATCTCAACTGAGGTTATCAATGAAAAAAACTTACATATGGCCTCTGTCACAAAATCGTCAATTGGTCAGACTTCTTATAAGTTAGTGATCTAAAAGCAAATATGTTGTTGAACTACATGCAAGTTTCCTGGCCTTTTCATGCATACAGTCTGAAATCGCAAAATGTAATTTCTACAACCCTATGTCAGTCAGAACAGTCACAAATCCACTCAGATTCAAAAGAAGAAAATACAGGCTGTACATGTCCATGACCAAAGGGTCAGATAACTTGATTTAACATTTAAAAATCACTACAAATGAGTAAAACGAAGTTACAGCAACAATTCTTCCTTTTATTCACAAAGATGTTCTCCCCCCACACCCTGGGGAATATGCAAACATTTTGATTTTATAAAATTCCTAACTGTAAAGTAACTCTGGTATGAATTTTGAGAAAAAAATAAAAATAAGATTTTTCACTTACTGTTATCAAGAACTTTCCCATCGCTGTGTTGTTAGGAAATCTATAGTCAACTAGACATCAGCAAAGATTCCAATGGAATCTTTATTTTTTTTTAACCCAACAAGTTTAGGGCATTTATTCACTAGATCTACACCATAACTAAGTTTATATCTTAGATAATCTATGGCAATAATCTATGAATTATTTAACTAAATATACTCATACTGAGTAGTTTAACAAAAAATTTAACACAAAAATTTCAGCCTTCTAATTTGTTCCAAGGTCACTGATGCAGAAGTAATAGCAATACATTTTTTTTCTTTTGTAACTGTGTAATAGGGGAAAGAATAAAGCTGTTTGGAGGGAATGATGGCTATGCCCTTAAGATGAAACAGTATAAAGTAGAAACTTAGAGAAAAGAAGAGTTTACATGAATATCCAGTCAAAAGCAACAGGAAGCACCTTTGAAATGTTACCGATACTCTCTCTCTCTTTCTGTCTCTCTCTCTCTATATATATACATATATATATACATATATATAGAAACACACACACACATATATATATATATATATATATATATATTGCCAGTTGTGGGAACTCTGGGCCTGGGTGCTGTCCCTCAACTCTTCAGCTCAAGGCTAGCGCTTTACCACTTGAGCCACAGTGCCACTTCTGGCTTTTTCTGCTTATGTGGTGCTGAGGAATCGAATCCAGGGCTTCATGCATGCAAAGCAAGCACTCTACCACTGAGCCACCTTCCCAGCCCAATACTCATTTCTAATTGGGCCACAAGACTATATAAGGATATTTGTAGAAGTCTCTCTCATTGATCAGGTAACAGGGTAAAATACCAGTATTCTTTCATCAAGTGGAATAGAGAAAGAGGGACTGAAGAAAGCATTCAAACTTAATCTTCTTTCCATTGTGGCTTGTGAGATGTAATTCCACCACTCGAAAGCCTTTCAAACTTCTACCTCCATATCCTCCCTGACTTCCTCTGCCTCCAGTATGAACCCTAATCCAGGCTTAATCCAGTCTGTTGTACCCTTGCTTCCTGATTTCAGTCTTTTCCATGGCCTTTTTGGCAACATCTGCCTCACCGTAGAAATCTACAAAACCAAACTGTCTGGATAATCTAGTTTCCTGGTTAGTGGCTAGCCTATGAAGAGATGCATTAAATGATTCCTTTCACATTTCAGTGATGCTATCCTCAGGAAGACTTGTTTATATTTTGGTGTGTGTAGGGAGGTGTTTATGTGCTTTTACTGAGGTTAGATCTAAAGACATTGTCTTTGAGCTTTTTGTACAAGGCTAGTGCCCTACCATTTGAGTCACAGCTCCAATTCCAGCTTTTTTGGTAATTAATGGGATTTCTATATCCTGGATAGGGCAAATCTAGCACATATTTTTCAAGAGGCAGAAATAGATACATGTGAGATCATTTCCCTATTCTAATGTCTAGCATCAGGATGGAACATCCAAAGGAAAGGCAATCTCAATTGAGGCTTTCAATAAGAAAACCTAAATATGGCCTCTGTTACAACATCCTCAATTGGTCAGAATTCTTATGTTACAGCCTAGTGATCTGAAAGTCTCACAAACTTTCCTGCCCAGGCTGGCTTCAAATCATGATTTTCAGATCTCAGTGTCCTGAGTAGCTAGGATTACTGGCATGAGTCATTGTCACCCAGTTATGGAGAGACTTCTGACCAACTGTTTTGGATGGGTGTTTTTCTTGCCTTGGGTCCCTTTTCTTGCCCCAAGGTCCTTATAACTCCTGTGTTATTGTTCTGTTCTCAAATTTCCTTTTATTTTCCTTTTATTTATTAGGAGAAACTAAAGTTTAACTTCTTCAAATAAAACAAATTCTATAAATGTATGCCTTTTAGATTTGCCATTTTGATTCTAGGACTTTTGATAAAAAGTTTTCTTCTCAAACACTTAAAGCATTTCTTCTGTTAAACTGTAGGAAAGTTTGCTTAAAGTCAGTTTTTGAATTACCTCTCCAAACATTGTTCTTTCCATCTCCATAGTCATGACATTGACCTTTCCTTCCAATGTACTTCAAGCAAATGGGATAATGGTTGATATCTAACCTTTCATTTTCTTCAGAGGTTTTTCTCTGCATCATATTTTGTCTTAAATTCATTGTACAAAATCCTTTGCTATTCCCATGCTGGCTGACTATTCTTATCTCCATAATATCTTCAACACTTCTGTTAATTCATCTTGAGAGACATTGTAAGGGACATTTGGGGCCATACTATTCTTATATCTCATTTTTTTGTCTTTTCCATTGATTTCTTTAGTTTAATTTTGTTTTCAAAAATAGCTCAAGATGTGACTTCCAAGGCTTTCTTTTTTCTCTCTAGGTCTTCAACAGCTTCAAAATTCAAATAGATAAGCTTTCTATTTATTCCAATTCTGACATCCACAAGAAAAAGTGCAGTTTTAGTGACATTAGTTTTTTTAATTTAGTAGTAGATTTGTCAGAATTTAGGTTTTGCACAAAGGGATTGAAAGATGTGTTTAATACTATCTTTTGTACTTTGTGGAGCTACTTTCTGTTTCTTTTCCTTTTTCCAAGAGCTTCTTTGTTAGATTCATTTTCCTCGTCATAGTTTTCATCTTCCTTCTCCTCCTCCTTCTCTGTGTGTATGCTGTGGTTTCCATAGCTTCTTCACAGTCATCTTCATTGCTTATTTATGAAACATGTAAAAACAGAACTTCCCATGCAAAAACTAACTCACAGAGATTGGAACCGACTGGAAACTGATCACCAGAACTTTCTTTCATCTTCACTGTGGTCCAGAGCCTGCTCTGGGTGTGTAGGTGCTATGACAGACAGACACATTGTTGTTCACTTCTTTGGCCATGAATGAATTTTGGAGATCTCTACTGTAATATTGTAGGCTGTGCATGTATGTTTTTAGCAATGTAGTCTATAAAGATTCATCATGATAGAGTCCAAGTATCAATCAAGAGAGTCATGGTTGGACAAGCATTTAGGAAGTTTCTTCCTCTCTTTGAGTGTTGATCGAAAGGAGTAAAGCTGAAACTGTAACCAAAGGAGGCATTGTGCTTCCAGAAAAGTCTCCAGGAAAAGTATTGCAGCCACATTAGTGGCCATGGGATCAGGATCTAAAGGAAATATTGAGCCAGATGGTGTGAAAATGGGCGATAAAATTCTTCTCCCAGAATATGGAGACACCAAAGTAGTTTTAGGTGACAATGATTATTTCGTATTTAGGGATGGTGACATTCTTGGGAAGTATGTAGAGTTAATATATCCCTGAAATGGCATTATGTGAAGCTGCCCATTACATGGAAGTTCTGAAATCTTCATCATGTAAATAATTTCCATCTCTCTCTTTTATAATAAGCTGATGGTAACTACAAAAATATTTCTTATGAATAAAATAGAGTGATTGTCACTATGATTTAAATCAATACCATGCTGATATGCTCATGTCATCCATTTAACAAAATTACATGGTCAAATGTAGATGAAATAAGTTAAATATTATCAAAGCACTGGTTTTCCTATTATTCTCTGAGAAACATTCTGCTTTGTGCATTTATTGAAAGAATAAATATGCTTGGTCAAATATTATATTTCTGATGAATACAAACTGAAATTGTTAAATTTCCTAGAGGAATGGGTAACATAACTTAAAATCCAACAACCTTCCTTGAATGTATTTTGTGAACCCAGGCTTGAACAGGTGTGTGCATTTTGTTGATATCTGTCTATTATATTACCTGAGGATATTATTAGTAATATTATTTATCACTATTATTGGAATAATAGCTGGAATAGTTTAAGGTAAAAGTCCTTTGTTGATATTGATGAATTGAATCAACAAGATAATTTGATTTTTTTCTGTCTTGCCCGATAGCTGTTACTGGAGCATTTGGAGTGCCTTGTGTCGAGACACGAAAGGTCACTCAGAATGACAGTGGTAAAGCGGCAAGCACAGTCCCCCTCGGGAGTGTCCAGTGAAGTTGAGGTTCTTAAGGCACTGAAATCTTTGTTTGAACACCACAAGGCCTTGGATGAAAAGGTATAGTATGGACAAAAGCTTCAAAGCTCATCCGTACTTTTGCGATTAGCATCAAGTTTCCTGTCTTCTTCTATTCACTTGACTGAATCCTCCTGTAAGTCAGTTCACAGGATCATATATGAATTATGTAAAAAATAATCACCACTAAAAATATAAATGGATTACTGTATATGTCTTGGTCATAAGCATGACTCTTTTACATATTGAGTGTGTAGTTTAACAAACTTAAACCTGCAACATGAGCATCATGGGCCTAGTTCAGCGGGCCATTTGAAATTCAGTGTTATATAATCATTCAGCTTTTGTCTTTCTCTGTCTTGCAGTCTTTGTGTCTGTCTCTCACTCTCTCACACACCCTCTCCATCCAGCTTCATCTCTCTGAATAAATGTCTATAGATGACAAAATAACAGACCACTATTGAAAATTACCCCTATTTTGAAGTGCAAATTGGGCATAATTTAACTTTCAGACATTTATATTAGAAACATCCCCTTTTGAGGGGACATTTAATGTCTTAGTTTCAAATATACGTTTGAAGAGTCAGCATGTAACAGCATAATTTATTAGAAGAAAATCGTCCTCTCAGGTCTTTTTAAATATAGCTGTAAGCTTCCCCTAGTTGTTACTCACATAAGTTCTCTGGCAGATATAAGCCAGTGTGATGGTAACATCCTTTGGAGATTAGTAAGGTTTATAATGTAATTTGAATTTTGTGAAATTTGGAAGAATGATATTTAAAATGAATAAGATTTATATGGTAGGAATTGGGACACTTCAGTCTACAGCCTATTACAATTTCTGAGCATTGAAATTTGAACGAAGGATTATTGCTTAATTCTATCTAATTTTCAAGCATGCAGGGATTTTTGCTCCATTTAATATTTATATTTATATATATTTTATCATCAGTCCCCAGATGTTCATAGACTAGAAGATTACATGCAGTTTGTGCATAAGGATAATTTAATTCTGTCTTCTAGATTATTAAGAAGCCATTTGCCATTTTTTCTTTCAGCTGTAAAAGCCTAGTTTATGTATAATTTTGAATACAAAATATGCACATTATAAAAAGTCCATGATAAATATATTAAATAATCATTTAAGACATTTAATGTTAAGTTTTCATTACATTCCCCGTTTTGTCACAAAAGTACATTGTCAAAAATGTTCAAGACTTTATAGAACATTTACTTAGGAGCAGATAAATGGCTCAAAAGTAAATAAGATATTCTTTACACTGAGGACTTCACATCAATAACAAGCAAGTCTGGCCAAACATTGTGCAGTATGACATGGAGTCCAAAAACAATTTCTTTAATCATGAGAAAGTAAAAAATGTCTTCAAGAGGGAATGATAGTTGATTGACTACATGCAAAATAACCCAGGGCTTTAAGAAGAGTGGCCTTTTTAGAGGATATTAAACATTTTAAATATCTAAAGTGAAGGAGCCAGCCCAGGAAGACAAATCTTTAGGACTCAACACCAATAATCTAGTAAAAACAAAACAGGTAAAAACAAACAAACAAACAAACCTTATAGTGGAAGCATAGTTCAAGTGGTAAAGCAAAAAAACTGAGCAAAAGTGTGAGACCCTGAGTTCAAGCCTTAACAAATGAAATAGAAATAGAAAACAGAAATTGAAAGTTCTAGATATGTATAAATGTATATTTAATAGTTACATCTTAGCTCTACAAATAAGCGATTGTCTTAGGGAATAACTAACAGATGTGCTGGAATAATGAGTTATATTTCTTTTTTATTTTTAATAGAAATAGGGTAAGAGCCAAGTGCTGTGATACATAGACCTGAATCTCAGACCAGCATAATGAGAGTCTACGAAAGATAGACAGAAAGAAGGAAGGAAGGAAAGAATAAAGGAAAATAAGAAGGAAGGAAGGAAGGAAGGAAGGAAGGAAGGAAGGAAGGAAGGAAGGAAGGAAGGAAGGAAGGAAAAGGAGAGAGAGGGAAGGCTGTATCTAATTTGTACTTGTATTTAGAGAAAACAACTAACAGTACTGTTCCTGGGATATTATACATTGTTTCTAGTCACAGAAGAACAAATAAAATCCAGGAAGAAATCTAAGAGTTTATGGCATCTGCTGGTGAAATACTTAGAACAGACCAAACCACTAAAAGATTTATCAATAACACTATTTTTCCTATCAGTGCACTTCAGGCCAAGTGGATAAACTACATGTAACAATATTTTATACCCTGGAAATGCTGGTTGTTCAGTTATTCAGACTTCCCCCAATTTCCTTACTAAGTAGAAAAAGTGCATAGGATGGTACAGATATAATTCATTTATCAATTACACACACACAGATAACATTTCATCCTCATGTCAATGTAAGTGAAGCTTTTATATCATTTTTCATTAGTAATGGAGGCATGCATATTAAGATTTATATTAATTCAAAATATATTTAAAAGTATTTTATCTTCATATAAAGAGTTTTGTATTTATCACTTGTGGGTAATAAAATCTAATTTGTTCAAAACATTACTCAATTTATTTGTGGAGTATTATTCCATTTCTACATTACTTGATTAAGTTTGATTATTTTTATTCCTTAAGGGATCAATAGAATGATACTATAAAATGCTTGGTTAGTTGTAAAAAGAGAACAGACCATAAAAGATGCTAGGAGTTTCAATATAACAAAAGAAAATCAGGAAGGTATTTTAACTTGGATTCAGGTATTCCTTACATAACTTATGACTCTGTCAGAAACATTCCAAAGTATAAACACATCTTTTATAATATGGTATCTTGACTACCTCAACACATCTATCTGAAGCATGGCCTGACCAATGTTGCATTTAGTGAGCTCATGAATTTATATATTCAGATGGGTTCATATAAATGTTCTTACCCACTTGGATTCCTAAATCTTTTGAAAATCAGCAACAGTTTACAGTTGATTTAGAAGTAAGTACAAACCTTAGCCATTACCACTATAAACCTACCAAGGATGTTCGTGAAGCTCTTTCTTATGTCTGCATTTCATGGGTCAGTTATTCTACTCATATTCATAGCTTCAGAATATTTGCTGCTTTTCCAAGTTTTTCCTAAAGAAAATGTGCTCCAAGAAGGCTCATCAAAGATTTCCTTCAAAAGTAACCATTGCTTAGTTATTAGTTAGCTTTAATTGTATGCAATGCTATAAACAATTGGATTTTGTGGTGTTTATCTACTCTAGCAAAACATAAAAGCATTTATAGTAAATGCTATGAATGTACAAATAATTTTCAAGGAATTAGAACATAGCAAACATTTAAGATGTGATTCAGTATGTTCAGCCACCCGATGATACATGTTATCTAAAAAGTATTTAACTACATCATTTAATTTTTTTTTAATTCTTAACTAAATTCTAGGTTAATAGAACACTACTGGCTTTTTTACTTTTTTGCTAACTGGAAAATAAAGTAATGACTCCAACTTTAATTTTTTTAATTTTTCTGTGTTGCTATATGTTTCATATGTTAATAAGTTCTATTACATCAAAAATTATACTATACCATACTATATGAATTACCAAAGTTCATAATAATATAATTATAATGTGAATATACATGTTTACAACACAGATATATAGCATTTGTATGAAAAAATCTATATTCCTAAAATTTTAAAATTCATGAGGAGTTGCAACTTAAATCTGTGAAGGATTATTGATTTTTAAAGGAAACCTAAGTGGGTATATTTGTTTATATAATTCAGTAAAAAATCCATCTGAAAATTTTAAGTTTGAAAAATGTAATGTAGGACATATCTGCAGACCTAAGAAAGTAACAGTGAAAACAATTTTAGAAGTTCTATGAAAGGCAGAGTTAAAGAAACACTTCTTTGAATTTCAGTTATATAAAAAAACATTTGTGAGTCATCATTACTTTCAAATTAAAATGTACAGAGCTTTCTATTTTACCACATATTATGGTTTAATCTTGGCTATCTGGAAGCTAGTTGGAATTCAGAAATAATTAAGTACTTTGCAACTCTTCAAAACATGGTAAATCACAATTTAATACAAAAGAGCCATGCAATGGACAGTCGTCAGGGTCTAAACATCCATTGTTTTTAAGAAAGAATTCACTTAAGCAGTTAGGTGCTAACTGCCAAATAAAAATTATTTTTTAAAAAGAAGAAAGCTTTCTTTCCAATTATTCATGCTTCACTAGTGACTATTTTTTTTTCAGATGAACCTATAATATACTTATAAACTTTGCCTCCCCTTACTACAAATCTGAATTCAGAGCAACACCGGTCAGTCTCCAAGCCCATCAGAAGTTCTATCAATGAATCAGAAAAAGGATTTGCTTACAAGAAATCCTTTGATAAAGTGAGGCCACCAGCACGTCTTCCTAGTGTTCCTGCCAGGTTTCTTTATCTAGGCACTTAGGACTATAAATATTTTACTAATTTCCCAAATTCATTCTGGTGATGTTAATGATGGATTCAACACAATTTGATACTATGGGATGTACATTACTGCACATATTTTGATTTTTCTTCTAGGTAAGGGAGCGACTGAGGGTTTCTTTAGAAAGAGTCTCTGCACTGGAAGAAGAACTAGCTGCTGCTAATCAGGAGGTAACATACCAAACTTTCTCCTCTTTTGAGGTGCAATATCCCTCTGTTTCATGTTACTTTTGTTAAACCTGTCACACACAAAAATAAATTATGTCCAGTCTATGCCACTGAACAAGGCCTGTGGAAGCAAGTTGCCAGAGTCCAGGGTCTCTGATTTCTGGTACTCAAACTGGTCACTAAGAGTACAGAGGAAATTCATAAAGAGCCCAGGAAATGAAGACTTAGAAAAACTGTGGTCAGAATGCCAGTTCTTCCATGAAGTAAAACCCAGCTCCAAAAGCATGTTTCATAACTCTTGGGAAATATTTCAATAAAGTTAACACACACATACATGCACATAGATGTGTATACATACCATATGTAAACACACACATCTACTTCCTCTCAGTCTGTACCTATTTGTGTCTTCATTTTGTACATAAATATGTATTTTCAAAGTATATCATATTTCCAGCATCCATTTTAATTGGATAAATCAATTTAATTCGTTTATATGTGTGATTGACCTAGGCTTGATAACGTGATCTCTAAAAATAGTAGATTTTCAAGTCAGGCCTGTGTGATTAAATGCTAGCTGAATATAAAATATTAAATGGATGCACAATAGTTTTAATACAAGAAGATTAAAGCATGATCAGACTCAGTTTAGCAATTTGAACTCTTTGGGGTAAAAAAAGAGAGGGGTAACAAGAGAGTGATATCTCAAGTCATCACAGAAAAAAGAAAACTTTTTAGATAATAGGTAACAACTAGAACCCAGGCCTTATATGAGATGGTGTAATATATCTACAAGTAAGTTGTACTACTGAGAAGAGTACAAGGAGGAACATGTCAAATGTGTATTTATTTTGTATTATATCATTACAAATTCAGATTTTCATGTAGGCTAAATATTATTTTACTTTGGTTTTTATTGATAAAAACCCACAAACAGAATGTAATGACTGCTAATACAAAAGGCTTACTTATATAATAAGTAGTGATATAATATCTATTTGCCATATAATTTTTACTTGATTTAATGTCTTTCTTGTGTGTACGCAAGTCCTGGGGCTTGAACTCAGGGCCACAGTATTGCCCTTAGATTCCTTTCTCAAGGCTAGCATTCTAACACTGAGCCATGGCACCATTTCAGCTATTTCTGAATAGTTTATTGGAAATAAGAGTCTCATAGACTCTCTTGCCTTGAGTGGGCTTCTCAACCTCCTGAATAGCTGATATTACAGACATGAGCCAACAGCATCAGGATTTCTGATTTAATTCCCATTCTATTTCTTGAACTTATCTCATGTGCTAAAGCAAGGCTCTGAAAATTTCCTCCAGAAAAAGCACTTGAATGGCTCATTCAATTATACATGACAAGAGAGAACAAAGGAGAAAAACTAAAAGAAAAACTTATTTCTTGATATACTTTTAGCTTTCAAGTATATTTTAAGACACTCATGCAGAGGACAGTATTTTCAACTTTTTAAGAAGAGATAAATCAAATTTCTATCAATTAAAATCTTCTGAATCTACTGCAGTCATTGTAAACACATTTTTCATTTTAAGTAACTTTTATAAGAGAAAATGTATTTTCTGTACTCATTATTAATTTCATTGTATTTTGTTTTTATTGTACTATTGATGTGGCTTGACCAAAATGTACTTAAGAAGTCATCGACCCAATAAACAATATTACTTTAGTTTTCAAATACTAAACTGCTGATAAATAATACATCTTAAGAATATTAAAAAAATGAACATTAATTTTATAATGAATTCCTATATCAAAATGAAATACTGAAAAACAAAATCAGAAGATAATTCAGGTTGAGTTCTTGGTTCCCTATAATAACAAAAATCAGTATAAGAAATCACCCAAACATAAAGCACTAAAGATTGGTGATACCAAGATGGTTAAAAAACTGTCAAAATAAATGAGAAGAATTCATCCTACTGGCTGCTTTAGAAAAGGGAACTTGGTGAACTTTGAATAGTAAAGAAAACTTTTAAAGAAAATACTGTAGAAAGCTAGATTAATTTTTATTGTAGGAAGAGAAGGCAAATGAAGGTCACATTAAGAACCCAGGAACAGAGAGAGAGAGAGAACGCATAGATACAAGCAATCAGACACTAGAATTAAGTCCTGCATGTGACTAAATAAATTAAAAGCCTGTGTAAAATTTTATTTTATGCTTCATGTTTTAAAATAAAAGTGAAACTATTTACAGGTGTATCTTACCATTCAAGAGCTTCATTTCTTGAGTATAGAAAGTCTAGAGAGTGAACACATGTTCTTTTCATATTTGTTTTGTCTCCTGACTTTCTTGGAGTGATAGTGACCACTCCATTCAGATAAATAATTTATTCAATTAATTATGTGCAGTTAATTCTATTTTTAAAAAATAAATTGTCATTTATTTCCGAACTAATTCAGTTCCCAAATACAGAAAGAGAAATAAGAAAGTGGATACTTATATTGCAATACCTTATATTATTTGTAAATAAATATATCTATGAAGCATAATGAAGTTTATTCTAGTATTATACCGTTCTACGTCTTACGTACTACTGTCTTACTGTTTTCTATGTTTCTGTCTCTGTGTTCCCTTGGCCCAGTCTCAAAGACAGTTTCATCTCTGGGTTATCTAAAGGGTTATTGCCTTTTAGAATATTTTCTTTATATAATCTCATGCACGAAGTCTTCATCTTCGCAACTATTTTAATCCATGCAAGACTTTTAAAAAATATTGTAATGGTGATATACAGAGGGATTATGCTTACATAATTCAAGTAATTAGTGCATTTCTCTTTGAATAGTGTCACTTCTTTTCTACAAGCTTTTTCCCTCCTGACCCTCCTTCCCCACAAGTTGTACAGTTCATTTTCAACATAGTGTATAGTGAGTATCACTGCTGCAGTTATTCACCATTTGTCCCTCCATTTTTATGCTCCCCTTACCTTTCCCCCAAACAGATTAACTTACATACAAGACAAATGGTACAAAAATCAAAAACAATGTTAAAGGAGAAAACAACAACAAAAAAACAAAATAACATAAACAAAACCCTCTTGTTTCCATTGCTGGAAGTTTATTTCAATGGATATCATTATATATGATCATATCCACATAAACATTGAGTTTTTGTGATTCTCTTCTAACAGTACCCTCCTTTGGTCTCACTGTGTGAATGTTTAGAGTCTTGTTTAATTTATCATGTCCAAGTGTATTTTTTACCTTTACCATACATTTGTTTCAAAACTTGTAGATTTATAGGTACATACTTGTTACTACAAATGAAGGTATCTTTGCAACCTATGTTTCTTTGGGTTTGGCTTATTTAGCTTAATATAATTTTTTCCAAGTCTTTCCTTTTTGTTACAAATGTGCATTATCATTATTTTTGATCTAAGCACAGAATTCCATTATGTATATATACCACAATTTCTTGATCCAATCGTCCATAGAGGGACATCTGGGTTGATTCCATATCTTAGCTATGGTAAACAAAACTAGAATGAATACAGTTAAGCTGATAGATTTAGTGTGGCCTTCTTTATGCCCCAGAGTAGAAGTGCTGGATCACAGGGAAGCTCTATATTTAGTTTTTGAGGAATCTCTATTCTGCTTTCCACCAACACTGTAATGGCGTTCCCTTTGGGCCACATGCCTGCCAGCATCTGTTATCGTTAATTTTCTTGATAATGGCCATTATCAGTCTCAATCTTATTGTTGTTGGCATACAGAAAAGCTACTGGGTTAATTTTATACCCTTCTACTTTGCCTAAGTTTCAGATCAACTCAAGTAACCTAGGGGAAGCATCTATAGGATTCTTTAAATCTAGACTCTTATCATCTGCAACAAGGAGAGTTATACTTCTTTCCATATTTGGATCCCCTTTACGTTTTTTTTTTTTTTTGCCTTATTGCTCTTGCTAGCAATTCCAGTACTAAATTGAAGAGAAGTAGAGAGAGTGGACATCTTTATCTCATTCCTGATTTTTAAAAAGATGGTTTTAACTTTTCACCAATAAGTATAATGTTGGTTGTAGGTTTGTCACAGACAACTCAAGACTTTTGAGGAAAACAAATAACATATAACACAATCTATAGCTTGAGGCTTATGCTGTCATCTGATTTCCATAAAAGACTTCATATAGCCAGGCATGGTGTCTCACACCTATAATCCTAGCTACTCAGGAGACTGAAATCTGAGGATCACTGGTCAAAGCCAGCCTGTGCAGGAAAGTCTGTGAAATTCTTATCTCCAATAAACTACCAGAAAACCGGAAGTGGCATTGTCGCTCAAGTGGTAGAGCGCTAGCCTTGAGCTGAAGAGCTGAGGGACAGCGCCCAGGCCCAGAGTTCAGGCCCCACAACCGGACCCCCCCCCAAAAAAAAGAACTGTAGCAATACCTTATGAACAAACTATTTTGTTTTTGTTTATCTGCTTACCTCAGAAATAGACT